>NC_043978.1:17667978-17987806 GCF_902148855.1 Sphaeramia orbicularis | reverse complement strand
AGTGTTCCCTTGCGACATAACTTTGCAAAAATTCACCATGTCCACATTTTTACTGACTTTTTCACTGACAAAATGTTGTATGAAGACACTTATCAGATTTTGAATCAAAGATGCCAAACAAAATAAAATCAACCTTCACTGTTAGCAACTAAAGTTAGTTACATAACAACACACTATCACCAACAAACAAACGAAATAAATAATTGCTAAATGTGCATAAACAATTTAAACACTGGCATTGTGAACAAAACTCATTACTTGTGTCCAGATATTCCCATAATGCACCAAAACATGTCTGAGGACTGATACTGAGGCCAAATTATTCCTTAGTCTGTCTACATATCAGAGCTATTTAAAAAAAAAAAAAAAAAAAACTGCTGAAAACTGTGGAAGTTAAATAGTTGCATCCTATACACTAATATAAATGAGAACTGACAATAAATGTGTTATAACTTTAAGAGCCTTAATTACATACACACATTAATAGTCCAGTAAACATTAAAACAGTTCAGGATGAATTATCTTTTTCAATCTGTCTGACTCCCAACAAACTGTTGTGGTGTATCTTTTGGTCATGTGACCGTCAAGCAAAGCTGCTTCGACCGACATGAATTGCATCCGTTTACATGGACACAGTTTTATTTCTCAGTCTCTTTATTAAGATACAAGAAAATACTGAAACTTTAACCAAAAATCAGAACTAGCTGTGTTCTATGTGCAAAGGTCAGTGTTTGGTCTGACCTTTATTTGCATTAAGTCCGTCTTTAAGAGTCTTGGGTCGACTGTCTGAAAGTTTTCCGAGGTAATCTGGTGGTACATTACACCAAACTTCCTTTTAGGACTATTTTTCTAGTCTTTCCTCCATTCAGCTGATCCCATAGAGCTCCTATAATGTTCTTATTTTTTAATGCTGTTGACATATTTCATGTATATTCTGCTTGTGAATACTGAATATTGATGGATGGAAATCATAACTTTGCTGCAACAACAAACCTCAGACTTTTGCACAGCTCTCAGCACTCGATCTCAGCTGCTTATACATCAGTGTGTAGAAGTGGAATCCTGTAAGTTTCTCATAATTTCATTTATTTCAGACTTTAAGATGTAAATAGTTTGCATTTCACAAGGAGCAGAAAGGAAAGAAGTGAAACAAAGCAGCCAAACATTATTTTCTGATTATATTACTGTGTTTATTGCTTGAAAACACCAAGAAATACACCCACACTTTAGCGCAACATGCAGATAATGTTGTTTGACACTGATCATAGGTCAGTAGCCTCTGGAAGTAAACAAAACTGTGTTCACTTGGTTGATTTTTTTTTTTTTTTTTTAATCTGTTCATTGTTGACAATAGAAGATGCTGAAGACAGAAATATTATATGTGGTATCACTGTAAAGCTAAGAACCTCTGCTTTATGTCTAACGAAAGAGAGCAATACGGATAATAAACAATACAGGATGTCTGGAACATAATGATAAATTATTCTGACTCTCACATACATTCAAATGAAGGGATCTGGTGGAATTTAAAACAACACAAATATTGTACAAAACAAGAAATACATTACTTTGAAGTAACATACAGAAAATAATCCCAGATAGAGAAAAACTAAATATGAAACAACATTTAGTTAGAACAAATGTTTTTAAAAAAAGTGCATTTCATGATGTGGAATGGTTTTGTGGAGTAGATTGGAACTAAATACCAGTGTGAAATGATCATAAAATTTAAGAAGATGTATAAAAAGCTTATTTTCCAGAGATATAATAATGGCCGGGAGTACAACAATAATAGTTTCTGATGATATGTAATCATTTGTTCTCTTTTTTTGTAATTTAATGACTGATCTATTTTTTGTTATGAACTGTATAAAATAGAACAGAACAGAACAGAACAGAATAGAATAGAATAGAATAGAACAGAATCCATTCCAATCCAACTTTATTTGTAAAGCACTTTAAAACAACCGCAGTGGACCAAAGTGCTGTACAGAAGAATAAATAAAACCAAAATAGAAGAATAAAATACAGAATAGAATAGAATAGAATAGAATAAACTAACGCATTCACCTGTGGGGAATTAGGGGTTCTAGATGTGGTAGTTTTTATTCCTGGGAGAGCTGACTTTTTGGAAAAGATGTTAGTCTATATTTTATAAGTACTGACAAAAAGATTGGTAAATCATTCTTTAAGATTTAAATGACAATTAATATATTAATACCGATATCTAGGGACAGAAGTTAATAAATGCATTGTTCCTGTTTTTAACTTTTATTTCCTGTTATGCAGTGTGGTATTGCACTTCCCATCAACTGTCATGGGTATAGCAACTTAATTATAAGGCCATTGTATTCCAAAATTACTAATATCTGCTAAAATATTGGTCCTATCAGCTTGTCGTTTTCTCTAGTCTGTTCCTTGACCAAAAACACATAAGTTTGCCAAACTGCAGCTGTCAGCTCTTTCCAGATTTTGTGTGATGCCCAAGACACACACACATACACACGCACATACGCACAAACAGATTTCACTTCCCTTGATAATAATAGATTATTTTGTGCCTTATGGATGTGCCATTATAAGTATTTAAATATTCTCAACACAATGCATCTGGTGATGTTTGTAAAATACAGAAATGTTATTTTAAAGTATTCATGTAAATAAATTTCATTAGATACAAAAGGGTGTCTTTTTTTTTTTTTTTAACCTCTGTTGTCAGATTTTCAATAGTGGTCAAAAGTGTCCCATCAGAGATAATGACTTTTTACACTCAACAGCCTATGCTGCCAAAGAAAGTACAAAAACCTGGTCTATTTATGCTTTAATTACTTCTTAAGACTTTTACCTTGCAATATGAATTTCACAGGTGTAGATTAAATGAAATTCTGTAGAGAAATTTTAGTTGGAGTTTTAGCCTAAAATACCTGGGGCCAAAAATGTCCCGTCAGAGAGTGAACTTTAACTGATTGCCATTCCAACATTTATTTCAATATAAAGTAGTACCTTGTTTTGGATAATCCCTTGAGGTCCAACTAAAGCAAAAATTAATTGTAAAGTAAAAATGTGGGTCACTTAGCAACACTAATCTGTCAAATTGTCTCTAAAATGAGCCATCAGAGAGATTTCAAATACTGTGTTTTGACCCATATATAAAATTAATATTATATAGTGTTGTTAAAGAACCACAATGAAATAGCTGTACATTGTGTGACATGTTTTTCTTTTTTTGTTTAACTTATTGCCTTTCATATTCTGGAATCTTCCATTTAAATATGTCCTTTCTTTTGCCCTTTGTTCACCTTTATGTTTTGTTCCTACATGTTTGAAATAATTATCATTATCAGTTAAAAACATGAATGTCTGTTTTTATTCTGGGTCCTTTTTGGGCATTAATGTGATGAAGGTGACTTTCAGTGGAATCTGTTTGTGGACTAGATGGTCACCCTGTACCGGTGTGTTGACTCAGGCAGGTCCGCAGCGCTGTCACCTTGTCCCGGGAGGCTTCTGGACGTCAGCTGGTGGAGATGGTTCCAGGCGAGGAGGCGCTGGCCCTGCAGGAGGCCGACAGCGGGGTGGTTCGCCTGAGGGCCGGGGACCCGTTTTCTGGGGAGATGAGCGCTCTGTGGGTGGCGGTTCAGAGCCTGGGCTTCACCATGGTCTGCGAACCCCATGAGAACCTGCTGCTGGCTGAGGGAACCCTGAAGAACCTGACCAGACACTGCCTGGAACACCTGCACATGCTGGGCCCGGGGAGCGAGGTAAGAACCGGACCGACATGGAGGAACACAACATGAGTCCAGAATCTAACATTATCCTAAACAGGCCTTAAAGGGGTCATATTTAGCTAAACCCACTTTTATTAGTGTTTGGTTCATTTATTTGTGTATTTGGACCCTAATAGTTCATCAAGTTTGAATTTGAACCCTCCAGGTGCTGCAAAGCTGTCTTTACATTCATTTTGGCAAAAATCGAGTGGATTTCTACAACCTGTTCTAATTCCTGCTTAATTTGTTACGTCTATAACAAGTTACATCACAAAATTTGCACATATAAGGTCATGACTTCCGATGAACATTTCTCCGAGTACGACATAATTGTTTATCAGCAGCAGCGGTTGTAGTAAACCTGAAAATATGTCCAAACTTCGAGCCGATTCCCTAAAATGTTCAGTTGTTGGTTGAACGGGACAGAGCAGCACAGGCAACCACCTGGAGGGCAAATACAGAGCCTGAAGTGGCTCATGTGCATTTAAAGGGCCAGCGCTCAAAACAACCTTTCTGGTGTCATTACCCAGAAATAGGGTTGAAGATGGACCTGTGGAGTTGAATTAATGATTCATTTGGTTTATTTGATTAGATGTTTTTTATCTCCTGTTTTATGCCAGGAAATACATTGTTATATGAAAAAAAAAAAAAAAAAAGGTTGTTTTAGCATCTTTAAGCCATTCATTACATTATCTTTGAATAAACACAAAGAACTATTAGTCAACGAATAATATCAGCCTCTGACATTAGTGAAATGGCATTTATTGTTGAATATTTATTGTTTATACGGATCCCCATTAGCTTCCACCATAGTGGTTGCTACTCTTCCTGGGGTCCGTTAAAATACAAATACAGTTCCAAAATACACACATAAATAAAAACAAATTTACAATTCATTGTTATCAGCAAGCTGAACATTTCATCTCAACGCATAAGCCTTAAAACATTAAAACTTTTGTCTTTACAGCAGCTTGGATTGCAAGAGTCAAAACAATCATTTCCTTGAGTTGTTCCTGTTTGAGTGTCTTTTTTTTTTGAATGAATGAATATAAGCTTTTAGTGTGATGGTTCCTGGCTTGTGACCCTATTTCAACACCACAAATTTCTGGCGACCCCAGACATTCAAAACGAGAAATTTTTTTTTTGCTAAAATTAATTTGTTTTTGATCATGTAATAGTTTGCTATAGTGTGTTGCAAATAAACATTAATTTTAGATGATATTTAGTCTATATAATGTATATTATTGTGGATGGAGGCAGAAAAGCCAGGTGTAGATTACTGCACAAAGTGAGAATTTAATTTTCGTTGGTCAGGATATGTAGTCAGTCCAACTTGGATTTACAAGGCTGACAGTTAATACTGAACAAACAGTAACTCAAACTGTGAATTATGAAAGAGCTGCAGCATCTGAAACTGACCACAATGAACATTTGGCAGATAAACAGTACCACAGTGCTTCAGTTTCAGGCTCCTTGTCATGTCTTTTATGGATTGTGATTGTCTCTCTCAACTCACCGTATTTTTTTATTAGAAAGATTTTTTTTTTTTTTTTAATCAATTAGTAAAAATTTCAGGCAACCCCATTTGAATTCCAGGCGACCCCACGTGGGGTCCTGACCCCAAGGTTGAAAAACACTGTTTTAGTGTGTTTGATGTATGAAGGTAACTTGTAAAAGGCTGAATTTTTCAATCGATTCGTTTTTGGTTTGGGAAGTTCAAGGTGACCCGTGAGAACCTGTCTGGTACCATGAGTATGTTGTAGACCTCTATGCCTTATTCTGACAGGTTTCCCATTCACAATAGCATTCCTCATAAGGAGGAGGAGGTTAAATTAAATTTTTGCTTCAACAGTCAACCATGATAGACTGCAATGCATTTTTATAATGTTTGTTTTGAAGGAACATCTAAGAGCCAATCTGGCTGCTCTGTTTTGGACCAGTTGAGTTTTTTTAAGCTCTTTTTTTGCCGCACAGGACCACACAGCCAAGCAATAACTTACACTTGACATTTATTTATAATGTCATAGATGCATAGTGTGTTTTCAGTGGTATGGCTCTAGATTTTATTTCAAGTCCACATATGTAGATGTCACTGCATTTCTGGTGTTTTTCTGATTTACTCAGACTCGGTTTTATTGTCATTTAATCATTAGACATGAGCAGAATGAAATACAGTCACCCAGGTGTCAGTGTATGCAGCAAGAAATAGGATAAAAAAAAAAAAGATAAAATAGCTAAAAATTAAACAGAATACAATAAAAACTACCATAAAATCTGTTAAAATACAATAAAACAAACCTCTGAATATGTAATATGTAATATTGCACAATGTCTATACTTTGGTTTTTTCTTTGCGTAAAACTTTTCATCAGTTCTTGATTCTTCTTTCCACATCCTGCCTCATTCTGCTACTCAGTGGGAACAGGCGTTATCTCATCCTTAATGTTGCTGGGATGTCCTGCTGTGGATCTAGTCCTGGTCTTGATTCACTCTGGTCTATCTGTATCAAAACCCAAGATAAACCTCATCATTGTGTCTTTGATCCACAACACAAATGTATTCAGTTTATTATCACAGAAAAGGAAAAGAAACCAGAAAACGTTCACATTAAAGAAGCAGGACTCAAACTGATTAGTATCAGAATCATTGTGGGTTCAATTAATAGGCTATTCACTGTTGTAGCTCCATTTTAATAGCATAAGTATAATAGATATCAATGTGCATAAATATAAATATTCTTCTGCTGATTTCTCCACAAATTTGCACAGAAACCTGGAAAAAGTGACAGTAACAACTGCAGCTCGTTTTATTATTCACCCTAAACAGATACAGATGAGATTCCTCTAAGGGCAAATTCACTAAAAGACCTAGAACTGTTATTGTGGCATTTATGTAGTCATTTATTATAATATTACCTTTTGTGAAAATAAAGTATCTTTCCATATTCAATTAATTATTATTGAATTATTATTATTCATTAAAGCTCAGAGGAATTTCAAAGGTTATTATATCAAAACAGAGAAAATTGAAGAAATTGTGACTTTTTCAGCAAAATATGGTAATGGAATAAGTTTGCTCCTCATTTAACTTTTTCTAAGTGATTTATCACCATTTCCTATATTATTAACCTTTGCATTTTTCATTTTTCAGTTAAAATCAGGCCTTGCCCTATATTAAATTTACTGATCATGTAGATATTCATAAAAGCACAGAGTAAATTCAAAAGTAATTATATCAAAAAAATGTGAATTTCAGCAAAATATGTCATAAAACAAGCAAATACATCCTACATGTATTTTGTTAATGAATGTTGTAGAAGATGACAGTGTTTCTACGGTAACTACGGAGCCTCTGAATGTCCAAATGGGTCATATCTGATGACCATGAAAAGATGACAAACTGCATTTTACATCAATTATTTACATGTATTGATAGGATTAGAGGATCAACAGGTATTAAACATGTCAGATCAGTAGATGCGTTTGGTCACTGACAGCTGTTTAGGTCTTGGATTATCAAAAAGGCCCTTACTAACTCATGATACAAGGAAGGAAAAAAACCCAGAACTATTTTTGTGGTGACTTCCAAATGAGGTTTTCTCCTTGTTTAACTTTTTCTTAGTGATTTATCACTATTTTCATTTTTCAGTGAAAATCAGGCCTTGCCCTGTATTAAATTTACTGATCATGTAGATATCCATAAAAGCACAGAGTAAATTCAAAGGTTATTATATCAAAAAGTGTGACTTTGTTCCCAAATGTTTTTTCCCTCTATATTTAACCTTTCTGAAATGATTAACACCATTTATTGTCATATTATTTTCTGTATTTTGCATTATTTTAGTGAAAAATTAGTATTGTCCGATATTAAAATTACTGATCATGTAAATGCTCACAAAAGCTCAGATTAAAATTGAGGATTATTACTTGAAGTAGTAGTTTATTTGGTTGTTAATTACTTTAAACAACAAACAAAAACAACATATCCACTGTTCCATATACAATGCGACTGAAAGGGTTTAGGCTGAAGTACAGACTTATTTTGCTCTAACCCTATTTACAATTAACACAATGGTTCCATATGAAAACAAACAAACAAACAAACAAACAAACAAACAAATGTTCAATGCCATCATTGCTAAATATACAACAGAAGAGACTACATATTTAATTTAATTCTGGTAAATCATGTCCTTATCTCAACTACCAATATTGATCCTAGTCTTTTAAACAAGTATTTTCTTTAGTCAGTCCTGAGCTCTATATTTTGTAATCAAATCAAAAACAGAGAAAACGGAAGAAAAAGTGACTTTTAAAGCAAAATATATCATTAACTGAACATACACCAAGTGTGTCCATCCACTGTCATTGATCCAACTCCAGGGGTTTTACTAGTGAATCAATGTTGACAAACTGCATTTTACACCAATTATTTACATGTATTGATAGGATTAGTGCATCAACAGGTGTTAAAGATGTCAGATCAGTAGATGCGTTTGGTCACTGACAGCTGTTTAGGTCTTGGATTATCAAAAAGGCCCTTACTAACTCATGATACAAGGAAGGAAAAAAACCCAGAACTATTTTTGTGGTGACTGCCAAATGAAGTTTTCTCCTTGTTTAACTTTTTTTTAGTGATTTATCACTATTTTCATTTTTCAGTGAAAATCAGGCCTTGCCCTGTATTAAATTTACTGATTATGTAGATATTCATAAAAGCACACAGTAAATTCAAAGGTTATTATATCAAAAAGTGTGACTTTTTTCCTCTATATTTAACCTTTCTGAAATGATTAACACCATTTATTGTCATATTATTTTCTGTACTTGGCATTGTTTTAGTGAAAAATTAGTATTGTCCTATATTAAAATTACTGATCATGTAAATGCTCACAAAAGCTCAGATTAAAACTGAAGGTTATTACTTGAAGTAGTAGTTTATTCGGTCGTTAATTACTTTAAACAACAAACAAAAACATGTCCACTGTTCCATATACAATGCAACCGAAAGGGTTTAGGCTGAAGTTAAGACTTACTTTGCTCTGATCCTATTCACAATTAATACAATGTTTCCTATGAAAACAAACAAACAAACAAATTTTCAATGTCATCATTGCTAAATATACAACAGAAGAGAATATATATTAAATTTAATTCTCAACTACCAATTTCAATCCTAGTCTTTTAAACAAGTATTTTTTTAGTCAATCCTGAGCTCTATATTGTGTTATCAAATCAAAAACAGAGAAAACGGAAGAAAAAGTGACTTTTAAAGCAAAATCTATCATTAACTGAACATAAACCAAGTGCGTCCATCCATTGTCATTGATCCAACTCCATGGGTTTTACTAGTGAATCAATGTTAACAAACTGCATTTTACACCAATTATTTACATGTATTGGTAGGATTTAGTGGATCAACAGGTGTTAAACATGTTAGATCTGTAGATGCGTTTGGTCACCGGGGGGGAAGGCTGTTTAGGTCTTTGAGGGTTAACTCTGGATTTTTAACCTCAGGTCCTACTGAAGGGCGACCGAATCGACGTCCTGCTCAGCCGCCTGCTTCCTCACGGGCAGCTCCTCTTCCTCAACCACCGCTTCGCTCAGAGCCTGGAGAAGGAAGTGTCGGCCTACATGACCAAGTGAACCTTCAGCAACAAAGTCCAGTTAATACTTTGTGGTATGATGGGGGAAAAAAAGCAGAAGAAAGGCTTGTGACTGTTGTTTAATTTGGTGACATTTCTGCGGCGGTAGAGGATGAACAGAGCACTGGCAGCTGCTGTTTCAGATTGCACGAGGTGTAAACAAACAGCGGTAAATATCTCCCGTAGCCACTTGCAGCTCACTGGTGGCTGTTTACTGTGTGGGAGGCTTCAGCTCAAATCCTGTTTGTCAAATTGAAGAGTGGAAAGGAAAATGTAGCAGATTAAAGTGTGCGGCTGAAGCGGCCAGTTAAAACCTACTTGTCAACATTAAATGCTGCTATTTATCTGATTCACCGTACTTGAAATGTCACACGGTGACCTTGAGGATTCAGCACCGTCCTGTTTTTTTCTTTTTTTTTCTTTTTGTGTGCAGGAGGAATGATTCATTGTGACTTTTGATGGACCCCTGGAGTAGGAGAAACTGATTTTTCCTTTTCCTATGGCATGAATCAGAGAGAAATAGAGCAACAAAAGATCAGAGTTCAATCTGTTTAATGTCAGTAGTTTTTTGGAGTTTTTTTTTTTTTTTAGAGAATAAATGCGAGAGGAGATGGCATGCGTTGCAGGAACAAACAGGAAATGATGACGTTATAGTGGAAACATCCATACACAATTAAATAAATGTATTCTAGTGAACATCTGCGGTGCCTCCTCCTCCTCCTCCTCCTGGCCTCATAAAAGCCTCTTAAACCTCAGTTTTGTGCTGGCAACTGCATCTGTATCTGTAAAAAAAAAAAAAAAAAAAAAAAAATCTGTCTGGATGCCAACATCAGACGCTTTGATCTTCTCCTTTTTCTGTATTAAAAAATAAAATTAATTCCTGGTATTACCCAAGGCGGATTCTTTGAAACTCATTTACTCTGCAATCAAGGACGCAGGCACCTTCCAGAAGTGAAACACAGGAGAGACGTGCATTAAAAATAATAACGCACTCAGGAGAAGGAGTTTGGGGTTGTGTACGCCTCACTGGGGGAAAAACACAAAAGTCGACATCAGAGGCAGAAAAACACCTGTGAACTGTGGTGTTCAGGTGTACGGCCAGCAGAGGGCGCTGTTTCTGCAGGTTTCAGTGAAAGGCAATGTTCAGAACTTTACAACAAAGTTAGTACAGTGGGGAACATTTAACAGGTCTTTTTTAAATTTTTTATTTTATTATTACCCGATCCAGCGAAGGGGAGTTGTTTTTGGTTTGGTTTGTTTCTTTGTTAACACTTTAGTAGCAAAACTGTTGGTTGAATTCATACCAAATTGGGTTTATAGATTGCCAGTGACCCAGAATAGACGTGATTATAGTTTGGGTAAAGTAGGTTAAAATTCAAATTTTTTATCAATTTTTAAAATATTTTTATTTCCCCCCATTTACTTATGATGGGCAAAATTTCAAATGTCTATAAAAACATCAATTTTATTATCTCTGTCAAGGAGGTTTTCATTGGGGTTTGTTTGTTTGTCTGTTTGCAAGATAACTCAAAATGATATGGACAGATTTTTAAGAAATTTTCAGGAAATGTTGTTACTGGTACAAGGAACAAATGATTAAATTTTGGTGGCGATCGGGGTGAAGGGGACTGATCTGCCTTGGCGGAGGTCTGCACTCTCCTAATGCTTTTCCAGTCTAGTCTTATTATTGTTATTATTATTATTATTTTTTTTTTTTTTTACCCCTCTCGCCAATGGAGAAGCAAGGGGTATTGTTTTTGGTTCGGTTTGTTTCATTGTTAACACTTCAGCAGCAAAATTTTTAATTGAATTCATACCAAATTGGGTTTATAGATTACCAGTGACCCAGAATAGATGTGATTACAGTTTGGGAAAAATAGGTTAAAGTTCAAATTTTTTATGAATTTTTAAAATCTTTTTATTTCCCCTCATTTACTTATAATGGGCAAAAATTCAAATGTCTATAAAAAACATCAATTTAGTGACCTCTGCCAAGGAGGTTATGTTTTCATTGGGGTTTGTTTATTTGTTGATGAAATTTTCAGGAAATGGTGATACTGGCACAAGGAACAAATGATTAAATTTTGGTGGTGATCGGGGGGTGGGGGGGCGCATTTTTTGTTTGTCTGTCTGTTAGCAAGATAACTCAAAAGTTATGGAAGAATTTTGATGAAATGTTGATACTGGGACCGGGGGGTGGGGGGTGGAGGGGGGCACTGATCTGCCTTGGCCGAGGTCTGCGCTCTCCGAATCCTTCTCTAGTTTCAATTTACTTCAAAAATCACACTTGGCACATACACCGCAAACACAAAGTTAAGGAAATTTCTTAATTTTTTTTCAATTGGGTCATATCTGATGATATATATTTTTTTATTTTTGCCATTTGTAAATAAAACTATGTCTGGTCATTACAAAAATGTGTTTCAGTTTAACTCACACAAAAAAGTAAAAAGCACTGTGCAAGAATCCCAAATGAAAAAAATAGCCCAGAAATTACAAATATCCTTAACTTTTTATTTGTAGTGTATATAGAGGCAATGGATATGCTGACATCACCACACACATAGACATGATGACTTCAACTGGATCGATGCCAAAATAAGCTACAATACATGCAAGGGGCGGGGCTTGTTGTGCCTGGAACCACTTGTTTCATGTTTCAGTTTGTCTTTTTAGTTTCAGTTTAGTTACATTTACACAAGTAGTTTCATTTTTATTTGAAGTCATATTATATACATTTTTCTCTGTTATACTGAGTGCCAATGAAAACGCAACACTTGAATATTCATATATTTTTTTAAATCGATGAGGATTTTTATTCCATAACCTCTTTGGAGTTAATCATAGGCCATTTCTATACAGTAAAAATAAAAAATCACATCCAAATTTGTTGACAAAAAATAAGGATAAAGAAAGAAACTCAAGGACCCCCAAAACCAAAAGTCACAAAGTGGTCCCGGAGGTGCTGCAGCTCAATGTAGCAATCCTGCTGTGGTGTGGTCACACGTGCTCGTCCAGGGTGAGGTCTGTCTGCAGTTGAGCCAGTTTCTTCATGCCTCTGTTGCATCCTGACTATGGTGGACACATCTCATCCAAAACGGCGCGCCACCTGCCGAGCAGAGATTCTGGCCTCCAGGAGCCCCATAGCATGGCATCTGTGGTCACGTGTCAGTCTAGGCATTGCTGAGTTATTGCAAATGATTTTGGTGCTTTTCAGCTTGCCTTTATATACAGAACATGACCACTCCTTAACTGACCACAGTTCCTTAAGTTGAGCAGTTCATCGCTGAGCAATGAGAAAAACGAGTCTTATGAATGCAGACAAGTTCATTCAAGCATGACAATAGCTCAACCCGTCTCAGGTTGTTAAGAAATTGTCTGGGATTATCTTATACAGGTGAAACTTAAACATACTGATGCAGCTCAGGAACAATAAAACACATTCAAGTGTTGCATTTTCATTGGCACTGAGTATAGTTTTGCTGTTACACTGCAGTTTTGTTACCAAACTAGTCTGTCCTGGTGTCATCATCTACATTTGCTGCCTTTCTAGATGACTGAATGTCCAATGTCAGCATCTTGTTGGTCTGTTTTCTGTTTGGGATTGAGAGCTTTGTGTAACGTCTTGTAACTGGACTGAAAGCAAATCATGATTTAGTTCAATCTGGACTGAGATGACATCTTTTTGTTGGACTAAAATACAGCTTTGTTGTCTCACCTGCAAATTTAGTCTGAAAACCTGAACCAAACCAAAGGGTAGGACTGAAAGCACCCTGCTGTTCTGCTGCTGCCATCAGTTCAACTGGTCTAATGTGGTCTAAATGTGTGAAATCTTCTTTAGAAAGGGTTCACAAACCAGAAACTATCATGTGAAGACTCTCCAGCCTTTGTAGGATAATGTAGTCCACATTTGACCTGTATAATGGTAGCGGTTTTACATCTAAGCCTGTTATAATGTCATCTAGATATGGGAAAAAAACAGCAAAATTTCCATTTTTTTCTCACAAATAAAATGTTTAGTCTGAGTGAAAGAGTGAAATCTCCTTTTTTTGCTCATAGATAAACATTTCACCAATCAGAAACTACCTTTAAGAGACATTTCTGCTTTGATAGGATAATATAGTCCAGATTTGACCTGTATAAGGGTAGTGATTCTTTCTGTTAAAAAAAAAAAACAGTTAAATTTCCATTTTTATGTACTAAAATATACAATAAATGCTGTTTAAAATCAGACTTTGATGATATTAGCCAATGTAGACCTGGCCTAATGTCATCTAATGTGGTCTAAATAAGAGGAAAAACTGTGAATCTCCATTTTTTTTAATGTTTCCTCATAATATAGTAAAGATTTGGGTTTCTGTGGAAGACTCTCCAGCCTCGGTGGAATAATATAGTCCAGATTTGACCTGTATAAGAGTAGTGATTTTATCTACACTTGTTCTAATGTGATTGAGATATTGAAAAAAACAGTGAAATTTCTCTTTTTACGTGCTAAAATTTACAATAATTGCTGTTTAAAATCAGTTTTGATGATCCTGACCAATGTAGGCCTGGCCTAATGCCATCTAATGTGGTCTAAATAAGAGGAAAAACTGTGAATCTCCATTTTTTTTAATGTTTCCTCATAATTTAGTAAAGATTTGGGTTACTGTGGAACACTCTACAGCCTCGGTGGGATAATATAGACCAGATTTGACCTGTATAAGAGTAGTGATTTTATCTACACTTGTTCTAATGTGGTTGAGATATTGAAAAAAACAGTGAAATTTCGCTTTGTGTGTGCTAAAATATACAGTAAATGCTTTTTAAAATCAGTTTCAGACATCTTGACCAGTGTAGACCTGGTCTAATGTCATCTAATGTGGTCTAAATAACAGGAAAAAACTGTGAATCCCCTTTTTACCTCCACCAGGAGGTATTGTGATCACTTTGCTTTGTGTGTTTGCGTGTTTGTTTGTTTGTTTGCGTGTTTGTTTGTTTGTTAGCAGGATAACTCAAAAAGTTAGGGACGGATTTTCATGAAATTTTCAGGAAATGTTGATACTGGCACAAGGAACAACTGATTAAATTTTGGTGGTGATCGGGCAGATCTGTCTTGGCGGAGGTCTGCGCTCTCTGAGTGCTTTTTTTGTTTTTAATGTTTCCTCATAATTTAGTAAAGATCTGGGTTGCTGTGGAAGACTCTCCAGCCTTGGTGGGATAATATAAACCAGATTTGACCTGTATAAGAGTGGTGATTCTATCTGTTGAAAAAACAGTGAAATTTCCCTTTTTTTGTGCTAAAATATACAATAAATGCTGTTTCAAATCAGTTTCGGTCATCTTGACCAGTGTAGACCTGGGCTCGTATTCCTAAAGATTCTGAGAATCCTCTCACAGAGCTCCTAACTTAACCTAAAAATTCCTAGCAAGGAATCTTAGCTTAGGAGTAATTCCAGAATGCTCTCAGAGAACTCTGAGCAAGGAATGGACAGAAATTCCTATCTTAGTGAGGAGGTGTGGTTGACCCCATTGCTAGGTATGAGTCATCATTTCAAAAGCTGTGATTGGTTGATCCTAAAAGCTAGAAAAAAATATACTTTTGGTGACAATGGGCAAGGGATGGACCCTCAAATCGATAAACTTAATCATAGAATCTAATCTTATGAAGACTGTGTAATTGTAAATAATATTTCACATAAAAGAAAATATCCATTAAATGAATAGTAAGCTATACTTTAAAATTATCCTACAAAATGTGTGAAAAAACTCAGGCCCACTGGCACAGTATTCACATAGTGATAGTTATATTTATTTGCTCATATTAATTGGCATGCTGGTAATTTTTGCACTTTCATCTTTCAACATTTCAACTCAATTTGGTGTTAACGAAGGTAAAATGGCTCAGCTTTCATCAGTGTCTGTGATTGCTGACCGTCCTCAGGAGGTTGTGACAGACCCAAGTCATCACTGCTGCATTGTTGCATTTTCCCTATTGCCAAATACCTCAGTGTTGTGATGATTTTCATTTTGGGTGGTATTGCATTGTGGTGTTGGGTTGGAGAAGTAAGTGCATCTCTAATGAGATCAACCACAAACATGATTCCTGCATGATCCAATCTGTAGCGTTTAATTAATTCACTGTCATCCAGTGTTTGGAGAATATCCCTCCTGCCTCTTCCGTCCACCATTTTGTCCTCTGCTTAGGGAACTCCTAAGCCACTTGAAAGTCCTCTTCCCTGCTCTTAACAGATCTCACCTTAGGAGCTCTCTTAAGGGCTAGGATTCTTTAGGAATAGCTTTTATCTTTACTCGGATCTACTCTTCATTTTTAGGGGAAATTCTAAGAAAACATCATGATTCTAAGAATTTTCTTAGAATTTGGCCACTAGGAGCAACTCTTTGTGCTAAGAATCTTTAGGAATATGGGCCCTGGTTTAATGTCATCTAATGTGATCTAAATAACAGGAAAAAACTGTGAATCCTCATTTTGTTATGCTTCCTCGTAATATAGTAAAGATTTGGGTTGCTGTGGAAGACTCTCCAGCCTCGGTGGGATAATATAGTCCAGATTTGACCTGTATACGGGTAGGGATTTTATCTGTTGAAAAAACAGTGAAATTTCCCTTTTTATGTGCTAAAATATACAATAAATGCTGTTTCAAATCAGTTTTGATGATCTTGACCAATGTAGACCTGATCAAATGTCATCTAATGTGGTCTAAATAAGAGGAAAAAACTGTGAATCTCCTTTTTTTTTTTTTTTTTTAATGTTTCCTCATAATATAGTAAAGATTTGGGTTGCTGTGGAAGACTCTCCAGCCTCGGTGGGATAATATAGTCCAGATTTGACCTGTATAAGGGTAGTGATTTTATCTATACCTGTTCTAATGTGGCTGAGATACTGAAAAAACTATGAAATTTCCCCTTTTGTGTGCTAAAATATACAATAAATGCTTTTTCAAATCAATTTCAGTCATTTTGACCTGTGTAGACCTGGTCTATTGTCATCTAATGTGGTCTAAATAACAGGAAAAAACTGTGAATCCCCATTTTTTTTATTCTTCCTTGTAATATAGTAAAGATTTGGGTTGTTGTGGAAGACTCTCCAGCCTCGGTGGGATAATATAGACCAGATTTGACCTGTATAAGAGTGGTGATCTCATCTGTTGAACAAACAGTGAAATTTCCCTTTTTGTGTGCTAAAATATACAATAAATGCTGTTTCAAATCAGTTTCGGTCATCTTGGCCAGTGTAGCCCTGGTCTAATGTCATCTAATGTGACCTAAATAACAGGAAAAAACGGTGAATCTCCTTTTTTTTTTTAAAGTTTCCTCATAATATACTAAAGATTTGGGTTACTGTGGAAGACTCTCCAGCCTCAGTGGGATAATATAAACCAGATTTGACCTGTATAAGAGAAGAGATTTTATCTACACTTGTTCTAATGTGGTTGAGATATTGAAAAAACAGTGAAATTTCCCTTTTTGTGTGCTAAAATATACAATAAATGCTTTTTCAAATCAGTTTCAGTCATCTTGACCAGTGTAGACCTGGTCTATTGTCGTCTAATGCGGTCTAAATAAGAGGAAAAAACTGTGAATCCCCATTTTTTTTATTCTTCCTTGTAATATAGTAAAGATTTGGGTTGTTGTGGAAGACTCTCCAGCCTTGGTGGGATAATATAGACCAGATTTGACCTGTATAAGAGTGGTGATTTTATCTACACTTGTTCTAATGTGGTTGAGATATTGAAAAAACAGTGAAATTTCCCTTTTTGTGTGCTAAAATATACAATAAATGCTGTTTCAAATCAGTTTCGGTCATCATGGCCAGTGTAGCCCTGGTCTAATGTTATCTAATGTGGTCTAAATAACAGGAAAAAAACAGTGAATCTCCTTTTTTTTTTTTTTAAAGTTTCCTCATAATACACTAAAGATTTGGGTTGCTGTGGAACACTCTCCAGCCTCAGTGGGATAATATAGACCAGATTTGACCTGTATAAGAGTAGTGATTTTATCTACACTTGTTCTAATGTGGTTGAGATATTGAAAAAACAGTGAAATTTCTCTTTTTGTGTGCTAAAATATACAATAAATGCTTTTTGAAATCAGTTTCAGTCATCTTGACCAGTGTAGACCTGGTCTATTGTCGTCTAATGCGGTCTAAATAAGAGGAAAAAACTGTGAATCCCCATTTTTTTTAATGTTTCCTCATAATATAGTAAAGATTTGGGTTGCTGTGGAAGACTCTCCAGCCTCAGCGGGATAATATAGACCAGATTTCATCAGTATAACGGCCATGGTAATGTGGTCTAATGTGGTCTAAAACCTTATTACTCAACCTCTGTTTCTGAACTAACTACTTTAGTGTCATAACTTACTTTCCACTGAACTTTCTGCCCTCATTTACTTTCTTTTCTCTGTTAAACTTTGCAGTGTGAGGACGAACAGAGCCACACTCGTCCACTAGGGGGAGGTATGTAGCCAGACTTGACTGGAGCTGCAGCCTGTGTTGCTGATAACAGGAGACAAATTGTGACACCAGAGCAGAAATTCACTTGGCTACAAAACCGGAATGCTGCAGCGGCTTTGAAACAATTTAGAATGAGCTGCTAGACATCAAACAAACAGCGCTGAGATTGTATTTATGTGTGTGAAACCAGTTTGTAATTACATCTGATTAGCGATGCACAGCCATAGGAGTCTGATCTTTGGCTGCAAACAGCTGTTTGATAAAATGCATGAGTTAATGTCAAGTGGAGATTACAATTACAGTATCTGCTGTGGTTTATGTTAGTGTGTACGTGTGTTTCTGTCGCCTATGATTTTCAGGCCAGTATCATTTTGCTGCAGCTGTGGGGTTTGTAGACAATATCGATAACAACATGCTATATATATAAGTAGACATAATAAGTGGATTAGAAAATGCAGACACAGAAAGGTGCAGAAGTGGCGCCAGAGCAGTAAAACCCTGCCATCTTACAAAATGAGTACAGTTAAACAGACCCACAACTAGTTTTGCAGTGACTTTTAGATGAATTTTAGCACTATTTCTTATCTTATCCTCCGGATTTTTCAGTGAAAATCGGTTATGTTCCGATATTTAATTCACTGATCATGTAGAAGTTCATAAAAGCTCAGAGTAAATTTAAAGGTTATTATATCAGAACAGAAAAAACAGGGAAAATCAGGAATCAGTCACTCAAACTGTAATATACTCTAATAGTCCATCCATTGTTGCAGTTCTGCTTCAGTCACATTACTATAGGAGATGTGCATAATGTGCATAAATACTAATATTCTGCTGATTTTCTGAAAATTTGCAAAGAAACTGGACAATAATGACTGCAGCTGGTTTTATTATTAACCATTAAAGACCTACGACCTCTCCTAAGTGATTTATCAGCATTTATTATGATATTATCCTCAGGTATTTTCCTATATGTAATTCACTGATCATGTAGAAGTTCATAAAAGCTCAGAGAAAATTTAAAGGTTATAATATCAGAACAGAAAAAACTGTGGAAAATCAGGAATCAGTCCCTCAAACTGATTATTATTAAAATAGATGTGGATTCATTAATAGTCCATCCATTGTTGCAGTTCTACTTCAGTCACATTACTATAGGAGATGTGCATAATGTGCATAAATACTAATATTCTGCTGATTTTCTGAAAATTTGCAAAGAAACTGGACAATAATGACTGCAGCTGGTTTTATTATTAACACTTAAAGACCTATGACCTTTCCTAAGTGATTTATCAGCATTTATTATGATATTATCCTCAGGTATTTCCCTATATGTAATTAACTGATCATGTAGAAGTTCATAAAAGCTCAGAGAAAATTTAACGGTTACTATGTCAGAACAGAAAAAAAAAGGGAAAATCAGGGATCAGTCCCTCAAACTGATTATTATTGAAATAGATGTGGATTCATTAATAGTCCATCCATTGTTGCAGTTCTACTTCCGTCACATTACTATAGGAGATGTGCATAATGAGCATAAATACTAATATTCTGCTGATTTTCTGAAAATTTGCAAAGAAATTGGACAATAATGACTGCAGCTGGTTTTATTATTGACATTTAAATACCTATGACCTCTCCTAAGTGATTTATCACCATTTATTATGATATTATCCTCAGGTATTTTCCTATATGTAATTAACTGATCATGTAGAAGTTCATAAAAGCTCAGAGAAAATTCAAAGGTTATTATATCAGTGGTGGAATACACTTATATAAGTATCTTTCTCCAGCACGTTTACTGTACTTCAGTAAATTTTAGGGCACATGTAGTTAAAGCTTGGAAATAAAAATGATGACATTATGATGTTCGCGATAAAATGAAGGATGAAGTGTTTCAGATTCTGCTCCTTAACCCTAGAACTATTTTTGTTGCGACTTCCAATGCAATCTTTCCTAGTGATTTATCATCATTTATAACGATTATCCTCTATGAAAATCAGGTATGTTCCTATATTTAATCCCCTAATCATGTAGATGTTCATTCAAGCTTAGAGTAAATCCAAAGGTTATTATATCAAAGCAAAGAAAACTGAGGAAGATGTGACTTTTTCAACAAAATCTATGATTCACTGAATGTAAAAATGAGCATCTACAATGGTATGGGTTTTACTTGAAGATGACAGTATTTCCACGTTCTCTATGGAGCCTCTGATGACCATGAAAAAATGACAAATGGTATTTTGCCTCAGTTATTTACAGATATCATAGCTAATATTAATTGTAAATTATTTTAGGATTTTAGTATTGTGAGTACAAACACATAAAGACCCAAACATCAACTGACGACCACAATCATTTACTGATCTAAAATTTTGAATAACTATTGATCCACTAATCCTATCAATACATGTAAATAATTGAGGTAAAATACAGTGTGTCATCTTTTCATGGTCATGGACATTCAGAGGCTCTGTAGTGAACGTGGAAACACCGTCATCTTCTACAACATTGATTCACATGTAAAATCCATGGAGTTTGATCAATGACAGGAGATGGACACATTTGTTTCCCTTAAGCAAAGAAAATATATTTCTCTATATATTGACTGTCAATATATTACTGACTGAAAAATATATTACAGTATAATATATATTTATATTTAAAATATACAGAGTAATATATTGTGTCAATATATTTTGTATTATATTACAATATATTGAAAAATACATAAGGTATTGCCGCTTTCCATATATTGAAACATATATGACAATATATTTACTTATATATGTAAATATATGTCATTATATATTTAGTAATACACTTCATAATGCATGTATGCATATATACATACATATATTGTCTAGTGTATTACTAAATATATGTAATTATATATTTAGTAATACACTTCAAAAAATATGCATGTATATATATGTACATCTTTTTCATCCTATGTTGCCAAAATGACTAAGAAGGTATCTTTTTTCAGTTAACACTTTTTTCATGTATATCACGATGCATATTTTCATGAAATATGTTATTATGCATACCAAGTAATATAAGTGTTGATAAATATCTGCTTTATGTAAACTTGTGTCAATGGAAAGAAATTGAGTTTCAATAAAACTGTATGTAAAAATATAGGGCAGTTTTTGTCTTCATTGCAATATATGTTTTATATGTATCAATATATGATTAAAGCATATATTGCAGTATATTGGAAAATATATGCACTACTTCCCCCTTTATGGAAATGTATTTTTTAATATAATGCATTATATTTTTCACTATATTGCCATATATGTTTTGTTTCATAAGGGTTATATGTTCAGTTATGGATATATTTTACTGAAAAGTCACTTTTCTTTGCAGTTTTCTCTGTTTCTGATATAATAACCTTCAACTTGAATCTGAGATTTTATGTACATCTACATTAGTGGTTCCTGACCTTTTTAGGCTTGTGACCCTATTTTAACATCACAAATTTCTGGTGACCCCAGACATTCAAAACTGAGACTTTTTTTTTTTTTTGCTAAAATTAATTTGTTTTTGATCATATAATAGTTTGCTATATTATGTTGCAAATAAACAATAATTTTAGATGACATTTAGTCTATATGATGTATATTATTCTGGACGGAGGCAGAAAAGCCAGGTGTAGATTACTGCACAAAGTGAGAATTTTATTTTTCTTGGTCAGGATATGTACAGTCAGTCCAGCTTGGATTTACAAGGCTGTCAATTAATACTGAACAAACAACAACTCAAACTATGAATTATGAAAGAGCTGCAGCATCTGAAACTGACCACAATGAACATTTGAAAGATAAACAGTACCACAGTGCTTCAGCTTCAGACTTTTTCATGTTTGTATGGATTGGGATTATCTCTGTCAACTCACCATATATTTTAAATTAAGTTTTTGGGTTTTTTTTCCAGAAATTTCAGGCGACCCCATTTCAATTCCAGGTGACCCCACGTGGGGTCCCGACCCCAAGGTTGAAGAACACTGATCTACATGAATAGTCAATAAAATTTAGGACAATACGTGAATTTCACAGAAAAAATGCAAAATGCAGAGGAAAATATTGTAATCAGTGGTGATGAATCACTTAAAAAAGGTGAAATCTAGAGAGACATTTATTTGGGAACTACCACAAACATAGCACTGGGTTTTTATGGGTTAAACGTTTTAGATCAGTAGATGCTTTTTCTCACTGGCTGTTTATGTATTTGAGGGTTAAAGTTAAAGGATTAAATGCATTAAGGTTATGAAGAGCTTCTTCACTGAGCTACTGAAAGAATGTGCAAGTTTCCATCGCAGCCAAACACTGCAGGTGATTACACCCTGATTAGCAAGTGGCACAGGCTTGTTGGAGAAATCAGCTGCTTTAATGTGGAGTTGAAATGAAACCTGAACACTCTTGGGTCTCAATGGCACTTACAGATGGAATAAATTGACGGCCATTAACTGGAGTACATAAAATTCTCATAGCAAGAAACAATCTTGTACCATTCGCCAACTTTGTAAATTGTTTTTAAGTGGCCCAGTGATGAAGCAGATGGAGAACCGGGTTTGTTTCTTGAAGAGGCCCAAAGGTCAAACGGCATAAGGCGGCAGTGCGACTGGATCAAAGGGGAAATCTGGGAAATGTGCGTCCTACATGTGTTCGACTGCTCTGCTGACTCACCGAGTCAAGAGGGGAGGGCTACGACTTAATACGTAAGTGATGGGGAACACACCGTACCATTCCTCCTAAACAGATTTTCTAGAACAAGATGTGAACGAGCAGCGGTGGAAGCAGTGCTCAGATCCAGGATGTAGAACTACCAATGCAACAGTGTAAAAATAATCCATTACCACTAAAAGTCCTGCATAAATATCCTGCTTTAAACTGCACTAGGTGTCTTTCTCCTCGTAGACTGCACTAAAACACAGACAATGAAACACAGAAATATGTTGCTGTGAAAACAAAGCCGAAATCCTGCATGTTGGTTAGGGATGAGAATTGATAAGAATTTAATGATTCAGATTTCATTATCGATTTTGCTAATTGATTCTCATTGGGTGAGGGAATAAAAGAGTATAAGGATCAAAACACGGTATTCAAAGTCTCTCTGATGGGACATTTTAGAGACAATTTGACAGATTAGTGTTGCTAAATGACCCACATTTTTACTTTTAAATTCATTTTTGCTTTAGTAGGACCATAACGGATTACCCAAAACAAAGAGCTACTTCATACTGAAATAAATGTTACAATGGCAGTCAATTAAAGTTGGCTCTCTGATGGGATATTACTGTGTTTTGACCCATAGTCAGGTTTGTTTGCATTAACTGACTATTATATTTCCATCTCTGCACAGAAATTATAACATATACAGTATGCACAAATAATAACAACAGATGACACCAGGCCCAGTTCACGGGGGGGGTGGGGGGTGTCACACCATATGACCGTACAAAGTGAAAGTGAAACTTAAGACGCTTTACTAATTCCTCTATGTCTCCGGCTGTTGTGCACCTCATTTTCCTTTTCCCTACCTTTGGAAACTTTTATTTGAGGGGGCAGGGCATTTGTTGCCCCTCCCACTAGAACTGGGCCCGGATGACGCCCTGGTGTTTGCTCTGCTGCTAGAGTCACAAGCATCGCTAAGTAGTGCATCAGACATGTGACGTTCCTTTAAATGAATGCTGTGTGGACAAATGTTTGAGTATATTGGAGGGATTTCCCCCCTTTGAAGAAATGGAAGCTTTGACAGTGTTACAAGTGGCCCTGGAGTCATTTTTTCACATGAAAAATAGCCATACTTTGGAGCGTTTCTGCCTCGATGCTATGTTGGCTACGTTCTAAACCAAAACAATGCAGTGTATGTGTCACAACATCACGCATGCGCAACAACGGCAGAATCGATAAGCAGAATCGTTAAGCAGGCAGGCAAACGATTCCAAGAAATTTAGCTTACTGGGAACCGGTTCTTAGAAAGCACCAGTTCTCGATTCCCATCCCTAATGTTGGTTATAGTAGCCACCAGACATAGAGATGCTCCTAGTCGAGTTTTAACTAAAAAGTGACATTTTTTGCCTAAATCATCAAATACTCAATTTCTAGTTAAGTTCTTGTGTTTCTTGAAAAATCTGGAAAGCAAGACTGAGGCAGTTATTTTATGAAGGTGATGATATGCAGATGACGACAGCCCAAAATTTCAGTCCTACTTCAAAAAGAACCGGTTCTCGATTCCCATCCCTAATGTTGGTTATAGTAGCCACCAGACATGGAGATGCTTCTCGTTGAGTTTTGACTAAAAAGTGACTTTTTTTGCCTAAGTCATCAAATACTCAATTTCTAGTTAAGTTTTTTTTGTGTTTCTTGAAAAATCTAGAAAAATGACTGAGGCAGTTATTTTAGGAAGGTGATGATATGTAGATGACGACCGCCCAAAATTTCAGTCCTTCATCATTTGATTTGGATTTTCAGACAGATCATTTCCAGTTTGATCTGAACTAAATTTGCATTCCGGTTTGATTCCAATACCAGCTGACGGGGCGGACCTTTCTATGTGGAGTTTGCATGTTCTCCCTGTGTTAATGTGCGACGATGTAAACTTATGAGCAGAACTGTACCTCAAAGATTCCTCAAAAACGTACTTGGTAACTTTGCAGCTATCCAGGTCCGTAAAGCATCTCTTTGGCCTGATTGGAAACCACCTCCTGTTGTCCCGCGTGTTTGAAGCCCCCCCCACCCCTCACGTTGCCCTCATCCTCACTCATCATCTTCTTCTGATGACCAGACCAAAGCTGACATTGTCACAGCTCATCTCGCTCAATCTCTCAATCTTTTCTTCTTCCCTGCGTTTCCGTCCTCTCCCTCCCACCAGCCGGGAGCTTCAACAAAAAGATTTTCTCATTGAATTTAGAAGCTGGCCATTGAATATGCCAACTCCTGAGTTTAAGGATTTTTCTCTTAATATTTTTTCTCCTGCCTCATTAGATGTCTCCCTGACTATTGTATGGCTCATGGCGAGAGCACAGTGGAGAAAATGGGCTCTGTTCCAGCGGGGGATACAGTATGAATTTCAATGCGAGTTGACGACTTATTCACTTTAGCCTCTGTCAGGGCATGTGGCGTGAAATACCTGAATGCCACTGCTCCCATTCATATACATTAGGCATCATTTCTATTCCCTTTCATGCATACATCCCCTGAATCTCAAATATTCCTCGTAGCAACTTCTACTTTCTATTGGAGTGGAGGTTGAGGAATGCTCAGTGATAAGAGCTAAACGGTGCTCGTATTGGGTGTCACAACAGATATGTATGATCTGTAAATTTCACCGTTGCTCACTGCCTGTGTGGGAGGGAGATTATATGTTTGGAGTACAGTACGTAGGCGTTGACATACTAAGCTTGAATTAATGCCTCGGATGTAATGATGATAATTTCTTCATGTTTGGTCTTGTGCTGCACATGGAAATAGCACCTGGAATACGTCTGTGTTCTGCACAGACTGAACTGCCAGTTCTTTCCATCAGGAATTAAAAGAGAGATGTTCAGTCTTAGCATCTCAAATCACGTTAGATTTGCAATTTCAAGCTATTTATTTCTTGCGTTTTTGCCTCCAATTGAGTTAAAAACACCTCTTTCACATATCAAGCATGATGCACGAGGCACCTGTTGTCTAATGCCGTCGCATGTCAGTGTGAGATTATCACATCACACCACATGACTCAATTAACTGAACATATAAGTCAATTACTCCTTAATTAATCTCCCTCTGCAGTGTGATTCCACTGTGGTTTTGCTGTTGCCGCTCATCACTGATGAAAAGGTAGAGCGGTCCGTGGAGAAACAAACATCTGAACAACACCTTTTTGATATCTTGGGCTTTCTGCTTCTTTCTGTTCTTTTTGTTTTTCCCCCCTCACAAATTGATTTGTTGATCTGTAAATAAGCTAAGTGATAAAGTAGTCTAGACTGAAAAAAGCCTGGTGCTCCTGATGCACTGATAGCATCTCGGAGGGGATTACATGGCAAACGAGATGCCATCTGCTTCTGCACGGAGGGCGGTCTTATTATTTTTCACCATTATTCAAATCAAAGACGGACAGACTCTCTGTTTTCTCCAAATACTGCGAGTTAGCTGCAGTGCCATCTGTAGCCGCAGCCTAATTAGTCAAATGCTCTTATTTCTATCATGCAAGAAACCTTATGCTGCTTTATTGCTGGTGATTGGTCATTAATTGCATTTCTAGCAGTAATTAAAATAATTACACAGAGGTTATGGTTTGTCTGTAGTAAAACATCATCATCTGGGAATCATCAGCTCTGAGCAAATGTGATAATATCCAGTACAGAGTGGCAGCTATAAAACGTTACGACCTTCTCTATAAATTTACATCCAAGAATGGCTGACTATGTTATGGTGAAATTACAGTGAAGCTCTGTCACTGTGCTTTTACTCAGGCCTGCAGGGTTTAATGGGTCATACCCTTTTATTGCACTAACACTTCTTTTTTGCTGCACCTCCCTGCTCCTCCAGTTCCGCCTTACATCATTCACACTGTGCAGGACGCTGAGCTGCACAGAAACTTTACTGTCTGGAGTTAAAAGTGAAATCTTGTACCAACCTAGTGACACTTTGGCAGTCGGTGAATGACAGCTCTGTTATATATGAGCCATGACTTTGCTAGAAATGCACAAAAATCTTTGCCAGATAGGAATTTCTCTGCTGCTGGTGCATTTCTACGCAGCTGTTTTTATTTGCATTTTCAATTTGCACATAAAAAGTGTCGGTGTATCGATGAAAGGTTAATGTGCTGTGCAATGGAAACAGATTTAGCAAAGCGTCTGCACGTGCGGATCAATAAGGAGACGGTGATGTTGTCTGAATAAATACAAGAAGCGAACATAAATAGCATGTATGAACAGCTGCAGAGATAACAGGCCTTGACAAAGTGTGGAGGAACGTTATAGAGGCAAAGTCCTGCCAAAAGGGACAAATTAAAGGAAAAATATGAATGTTAGTCAATGGTAAAAGAAATGTAATTGCTTGATCCTGCATGAATTGAACAGTCAAATTCCCATATGACCTTTGTATTTGTATTTGTATTTATTTATTTAGTTACAGGACAGTGTGTATTGGCATTAATTGCAAAGAACAAGATGCATGCACCAGATTTAGCAGAGAAGCTAATTTCCATCTGTTGTCCTGGAACATCACATAGATTACAAAGTACTAACACACTGGAAGGAAACCGTTAAACATAACTGATATAGGAAAGTTTGCTCCGGCTGAAAGGTTACAGCCAAATACATAAAAAGGGGCTTACATTCTAAAAGTACAATAACATTTCCTAGAATAAGAATAAGATGTAAAAGAAGGAAGAATAAGAAGAGAAGAAGAGAGAGGAGAAAAAGAAGAATAAATAAATAAATGAATAAATAAATAAATAAATAAATAAATAGGCTAATTGTACAATAGCAAACCAGACATGAAATGAAGTGCAACAGTAAGAACTACTGAGCTAAAAACTTCTGTAGAATTAACCAAGACAATTTATCCCTGTCTTTTTAACCCATAAAGGCCCAGTGCTGCTTTTGTGGCCATTCCCAAATGAATTTTTTGTCCGTATTGAACCTTTCTTAAGTGATTTATCACCATTTATTGTAATATTATCCTGTGTATTTTAGTTTTTTTTTTCAGTGAAATTCAGGTTTTTTCCTGTATTTAATTCACTGATCATGTATATGTTCATTAAAGCTCAGACTAAAGTTGAGGGTTGTTGTGTCAAAAAGAGAAAACTGAAGAAAAAGTGACTTTTTCTGTAAAGATATCGTCAACTGAATGTAGAAACAAATCTCCATCCATTGTCATTTATCAATCTCCATGGGTTTTACTGGTGAATCAGTGTTGTAGAAGATGACAGTATTTCCATGGTAACTACAGAGCCTCTGAATGTCCAAATGGATCATATCTGATGACCATGAAAAGACGACAAACTGCATTTCACACCAGTTCTTTATACATATCAGTAGGATCAGTAGACTAGACCAGATAGTTTGTAAATGTAAATATTTTCATACTGTAATTTAACTTTTTTGCACCAAAACAAAAAGAAAAATTTGGAGTTGTCATTATTTTTAAGTTATTATGCTGTTATTTTACTGGTCCGGCCTGTTTTGAGGTCAAATTGGACTGTATGTGGCCCCTGAACTAAAACGAGTTTGACATCTGTAATTTAAAGTATGAATATACAAGTTAAGAAAATTGCAGCTTGTGTTAAAGATAGTGTCTATTATTGCACATAATACACATCACCAACACCAGAACAACCATTTATATAAAGTATTGAAAGAAGTGAAAATCACTCCAGTCTGGTCATGTTGAAGCTGCATACACCGTCAGACAAAGTGATGATGACGTTACATCTGTGACATTCAGGTCTGTAGTCTTTATATTTTTGTATTTTCACTGATACTTCAACAGTTCTATAACCTAAAACTTTCGTATATGTGTCACATGATGGCAGATAAAAATTATTACTATTCATGTCTTCCCACTGATTGTAATTCTGTTTTTGTCTGAAGTAAGGTCCCTACTGGAAGGAGGTGGACGTCTGATCCAGAACCAAGTAAAGTCATGTGTTCCACAGCTCCGACTGCACTCAGAGGTAAAGACATGGAGCTGGAACAGACCGATAACTTCACAGCCTTTTAATGGTGCAAACAAACAGATTGACTTTTCCACTGTGCTGTGTCTTCTTCAGAGCATTGGCTCAGCTTCCCCATAGTCCAGCTTCTTCACAGGATTCTGAATAAGACCCAGCAGAGTCCAAATGTCAGTCTGTTTGTTTGTACCATTACAAGGCCCTGAATTTATCAGTGCACTCCAGCCGCCATTCTTCACCTCTTTATCAGACACACAATCAAGAGCTGAAAACACCGACCACGCAGATTAATCAGAATCAGAATATTTGACTAGTTCCAGGGGGACAGTTTTGTGTGTTAGTCATTCCATTCCAGTTAAATAAAAAATAGCATCAATCAATACAAAAAAATGTAAAAGCTTTATAACATACACACATATGAATAGCTCCGACTACATATATACCAAATATACATATTAAAACACAATTAGAACAGCAATTTTTACAATATGTACTAGACAATCAAAATCAATAATATGATAATTAAAGAAATATACATAAATAAGTGTGCAAAATTGTTGTGTTATTAAAATTATGTGGTTATAATGTGGAATTAAAATCAAAATTAACCGTTTCATATTAAACCCCACCAAGAAGCGACAGATAATTGATATAAATTAACAGATACAGTTCAGTTTAACTTCTCATCATATATGAACACAGTAATTAGCATTAGCTGGGCTAATTATTTGGGCTAATTAGCTGGTTATAGACTAAATAATCCAATAAGTTAATGCAAAATTAGCTCTACATGTGCAAACTGAAATGGTTTTCTCTACACTCTTTATTTTTTATTTTAACTATTTTCATTTTTGTTAATATTCTATTCAAAATTCTACATTTTACTGTTTGCAATCTTTATTCTTTTCTATAGTGTTTACGACTTGTCATTTATTTTTGTAAAGCACTTTTGATTACAATGTGTATGAATTGTGCTCCACAAATAAACTTGCCTTACCATCCATCCATCCATTATCCACCGCTTATCCGGGGCCGGGTCGCGGGGGTAACAGTCTAACCAGGGATGCCCAGACTTCCCTCTCCCCAGACACCTCCTCCAGTTCTTCCAGGGGGACCCCGAGGCGTTCCCAGGCCAGCCGAGAGACATAGTCTCTCCAACGTGTCCTGGGTCTTCCCCGAGGTCTCCTCCCGGTGGGACATGCCCGGAACACCTCCCCAGGGAGGCGTCCAGGAGGCATCCGAAACAGATGCCCGAGCCACCTCAGCTGGCCCCTCTCGACGCGGAGGAGCAGCGGCTCTACTCCGAGCTCCTCCTTGGTGACTGAGCTCCTCACCCTATCCCTAAGGGTGCGCCCAGCCACCCTGCGGAGGAAACTCATTTCGACCGCTTGTATCCGGGATCTTGTCCTTTCGGTCATGACCCAAAGCTCATGACCATAGGTGAGGGTAGGAACGTAGATTGACCGGTAAATCGAGAGCTTCGCCTCTCGGCTCAGCTCCTTCTTTACCACAACCGACTGATACAGCGACTGCATCACTGCAGAGGCTGCACCGATCCGTCTGTCAATCTCACGCTCCATCCTTCCCTCACTCGTGAACAAGACCCCAAGATACTTGAACTCCTCCACTTGGGGCAAAGACTCCACACCTACCCGGAGAGGGCAAACCACCTTTTTCCGGTCGAGAACCATGGCCTTGGATTTGGAGGTGCTGATCCTCATCCTGCTCGCTTCACACTCGGCTGCAAACCGCGCCAGGGCACACTGAAGGTCCAGGTTCAATGAGGCCAACAGGACAACGTCGTCTGCAAAAAGCAGAGATGAAATCCTGTGGTCCCCAAACCGGACCCCCTCCGGCCCCTGGCTGCGCCTAGAAATTCTGTCCATAAAAATAATGAACAGAACCGGTGACAAAGGGCAGCCCTGCCGGAGACTAACGTGCACCTGGAACAGGTCTGACTTACTGCCGGCAATGCCTTACCAAAAAAGTGATATTATTCACTAAAACATGTTTTTGAGCTGGAAACAGAATCATGTGACTCAGCTGTAAAAATAAATAAATAAATAAATAAAATAAAACAAATAAATAACATTCTGCATTTTCTAGATGAAAAAAGTTCAACTTGCCACTTCCTGTTTGGAAATCTTGTTGAGCCATGATACCTCCATGATGATACATTGTACTTGTTGTACTGTTGGTATTATTTTAGTATGACTCTACGACATAAAATTTGTATAAACAAATGTTAACACAGATGTTCTTTCTGCAGTAAATTCAGGTAGAAGAAGAGACTCTGGTAGGTGTAAGAGTACTTCAGGGCCTCAGTTCACCATGGAAAAAGACTGTATGGCAGCAAATAAGAGTGATGAAAATATTGCAATTACAGTGTCCATGTAAATGTAAATTAAATTTTCAGGTGGGCCAACATTAAATCTTAAACCCTTTCAGATCCCCATGTGGTTCTGTCCTGTGATTTTCTATTGTCCGGACATCCCTGAACTACTCCTGTCTTTAACTGATACAGCTAAATAGCGCTGACATTCTGGAGTTAAATACCAGTAAACTTTATGACAGTACCCTTAACGTCGGTCCTGTTTGTGTTGTTCCTTAAACACAACAGTCTGTCAGGCAGAAAACAGATGACATTTTCTCAATTAACACAATCTCTGGATGTCCGACTCAGCAGCCGGGTGAGCTGTCACTCAAAGCCCCCACAGCAGATACAGACGACACTCACCTGTCACTCACTGTGGACGAGGATTTAATTATACCTGAGTCTTAATGGAGGGAGAAGCCCTGGTCCTCCATTGTGTCCCATGGGACCTAATGCTGAATGGGGGCGTTAGTGGAAAGAAATGAGCAATTCTTTAGTCCAGTTTGACTTTATTTTCATCACTTTAAAAGATGATTTTGCAAGTCAAGAAAGCTGATGGTAAAGTAATATTGAGTTAACCCATAAAGACCCAAAGAGCCTGTGGTGACCAAAACCATCTACTGATCTAAGATGTTTAATAACCTCTGATCTACTAATCCTATCAATACATGTAAATATTGGGCGTAAAATGCAGTTTCTCAGCTTTTCATGGTCATCAGATATGACCCATTTGGACGTTCAGAGGCTCTGTAGTTACCATGGAAACACCGTCATCCTCTACAACACAGGTGTCAAACATGCAGCCCGGGGGCCAAATTTGTCCCACCAAAGGTTCCATTCCGGCCCTTGGGATGAAAGTGCAAAAATTAACCTGAACAGTCAAGGTCGTCCAAATCATTTTGGTTCAGGTTCCACGTACAGACCAATGTGATCTCCAGTCAAAAAAACAACAAAATAGCCCGTAAATAATGACAACTACAAATTTTCTTTGGGAAAAATTATGTGAAAAAAATTTAAGGGAAAAAAATAACATTACACTGTGAAAATATTTACATTTACAAAACTATTCTTTCACAATAAAATGCAAATAAATACATAAATAAAAACAAAGATGAACAGCCCAAAATGTGTAATTTTAACAATATTCTGCCTGTTACTAAATGTTTATGTAACATTGTGTGTAAATGTACATGTATAAATAATAAGTTGAGGCAAAATATTGTTAAAATTGCACCAGTTTTTCAAACGAAATTTCTGTTTTTTCAGGTTATTCACATCTTTTTTGTAAAATGTAAATATTTTCATAATGTAATTGGGGTTTTTTTGTACTAAAACAAAAAGAAAAACCTGGATTTGTCATTATTTATAGGTTATAAAGTCATTATTTTACTGGTCTGGCCTGCTTGAGATCAAATTGGGCTAAATATGGCCCCTGAACCAAAATGAGTTTGACACCCCTGTTCTACAACATTGATTCACCAGTAAAACCCATGAAGTTGGATCAGTGACAGTGGATGGAAACACTTGGTTTATGTTCAGTTAATGGTAGATTTGACTAAAAAAAAGTCACTTTCTCTTAATTTTTTTAAATCTGTTTTTGATATACTAACCCTCAACTTTAATCTGAGCTTTTATGAACATCGACATGGTCAGTATATTAAATATTAGGAAAATGCCTGATTTATACTTAAAAATGCAAAATACAGAGCATAATATTTGAACAAATAGTGGGAAATCAGTTAAGATAGGTTAAAAATTGAGAAAAATTCATTTGGGAACAGTCACAAAAGTAGCACTGGGTCTTTATGGGTTAATTGAATTTTTCCAGAAATAAGGTCCTATGGGTCACAACTGGAATGGACTTTGCCTCTTACTTTGCCTCTTCTAACCCTAACCCTCTCTTTGGTTGGATTTTTATAATTTTTTTCTGTGGAATGAGTATATTGTTTGGTGAAAAGAATGGCATATTGGCTGATGTCATAACTTGGGGAAATAGTTGATTGCCAATGAAGTAAAGTTGAAAATATTGGAAAAAAGTGAAAAAACGCCTAATTTTTTTGCATTAAATTGAGCCAAAATCATGCATAAATGTGTTTTAAGAATTATATTTTCATTGAAGGTTGTCACCATATATGTTTTTTGCATCTGGAATACATTTATTGACAGCTTACCCAGCCCACTGAGGACTGAAGGTAAATTTTCATTTTTCAAAATTTTATATAAAAAAAATGAGGGGTACATACCCTAATAAGGCCACAATTTTTATTTTTATTTTTTTTGCGATATTTCCAGCAGAGCAGACCCTCCAATTATTGGTCCTTAGGATCAAAATTAACAACAAAAAAGAAAAACACAAATAAAAAGTATGGTAAACCATGTCAGGTTCAACCCATTTTATTGAGCTTATGAGACTTTGGCTCCCTGAATATCTTGATATACTGCCATTTTATTGGATGAGACACATGATGGTCTGTAGAGAGCAGAAAACATTGTATTATTATCAATAATGAGAATAAAGCTGATGTTTTTAAAGTGGTTCTATGTAGTATTGATATTCCAAACTCTCACTAGCAGGGGTCAGTCTGGTACCAGAACACACTTAGAACCAAACCCACCAATGAATCAACACTATGTATACACAGACTGTATCAGTCACTGAATAAAATATAAAGCTCATTATTTACACACATCTGTATTATGGTATCATCAAGTTTTCTTCAAATTTAAACTCAATTACTCTTGTTTTATCAGTTGCTCAAAATAACACTGTGTCTTATTATCTTTATATGCTGCATCAGCTGATAGTTTACATTATAGCTCTGTTAGCTTAGCTCTGTTTTTAGACTGAAAACAGCCACAGTAAAACCACTAATCACTTCTGTTTTCAGTTTGTGTTGTCAGTAGCTGAACAAAATATCATTTTGGAATCCAACAAACAAGGTCAGAACTGCCACAGTTTAGTCTGAACCGTGGATCAACAAACAGCAACTTAACAAGATAATAACATCCCATAATAACTTTATACCTTCATAATACTCAGTTTCAAACTCAGCCGTGTAGAAGAAATTCTACCATTTCATCATCAAACTCCATTCTTTTCATTTACAGCTGAATCCAGTGCAAACAACACAATGCATCTACTTTTATCACTTCTTTTCTTTCACTTTAAAAGTTGTTTCTTAATGGTTCTCATCCAATCTGGTCACTTTCTGATGCTTTGGTCAAAGGAATTGTAGTGTTAGTTTTCCTAACCATGGGAGACCTGCAGAGTGACTCACTACTCCTTCTAGTGGTCACATAAATTCCTTGGCTTGTCGCTGGAGATAAATTCCCTTCATGTCTCTACAATCCAATACACTGGCATTTATGGCAGAACTTCACAGCTTTTTATTCTAAACACTAATGATAATTTTAGGGACATTTTTCAATATTTGAAGTCGAAATACTACATTTAACCCCTTTAACAAAGCAAACACATTAAAGGAGGGATATTTTGTTTTTTTTAAATGAAATTCTGCATTTTCAAACATTTTCCTGTGGTCTACATGAACTGTAAATGCTATACTTGGGTCTGAATTCTTCATTAATTCAACTCCACAGGTCCATCTTCAACCCTATTTCTGAATAATGACACCAGAAAGGTGGTTTTGAGCGCTGTCCCTTTAAATGCAAATGAGCCACTTCACGCCCCGCCCCCTCTAGGTTGTTGGCTGTGCTGCTCTGTCCAATTCAACCAACAACTGAACATTTTAGGTAACCGGCTCGAAGTTTGGACATATTTTCAGTATGGACTACAACCGCTGCTGCTGACAAACAGTTATGGTGTACTCAGAGAAATGTTCGTCAGAAGTCTTGACCTTACATGTGCAAATGTTGTGATGTAACTTGTTATAGACGCAACAAATTAAGCAGGAATTAAAACAGTTTGTAGAAATCCACTTGATTTTTGCCAAAATGAATATAAAGATAGCTTTGCAGCACCTGGAGGGTTCAAATTCAAACTTTTTGAATGATTAGGGTCCGAATATACAAATAAATGAACCAAAGACTAATAAAAGTGGGTTTAGCAAAATATGATCCCTTTAAAAAAGTTTTCTCAATCATGTGTATCATGTGATCGTTTTTAATCATCTCATTTGAAAATGTGAACTATAACATTGCCCTTATTTCGATCCTCATTTTTACAAACCGTTCAAGTGATCAACATATGGTATCCCTTTCCTCCAGTGAGACCAGTCATGTGGTCATGAATAATCCACCACTTTGTCTTTACGGTGCTTATACTGTATTAAAATGTGTGTCTAGCCCTGTTCTCTCTGTATAATCTTGTTGAATTCTAATTTTAATGTATAAATATATATTTATTGCTCGTGTTTGTATTTTGTAATGTCCTCATGTTTGCTCTGTTGACTTTAATGTAATATAATGTATTCTACTGGTCCATCTAGAGACAGGCATTGTAAATTATCTTAGATTCATGCTACATTTGTCCCGATACAAAGAAACATTAAATAAACAAGAGTATAAGAAGCTGACACTCACATTGTCCTGACATAGCGTCTCTAATTTCTTATTTAATGTAACATAATGTTCGCCTGTTTACACATTCAGCCGACACATTAGCATTTATTAAGCTTTATATTTTAGTCCTGTGTTGGAAAAAAAAGATGCTTAGCTTTTTAGCTGCTGGATGTTCCAACAGACTAGTCGCATCTAGTTCTCATATTTGGTGCTGGATAAGTTGCAGAGAGTTTATGAAAGCTTTTTTTCTGATATCAGTGAGATGGAATCATACAGTAAATGTGCACAAAGCCAAACTAAATGAGCTTAATAGGCTAAAAACCTAGGGATTGATCATAATTTTCAGATGGCTCTTTTCTGAGGTTTTTATTTTAAGATGAACAGGCTGGATTTGTTATGTGTCAGTGCAAATTTAATTCAATGTGCTGCTCATAACACCTGGCAGCAGCTTTAAAGTTGGAGTGCGTTCCAGCCTGGTACATTACGTTATATAACAGTTGATATTTTAAAGCTAAACCTACCGATGTGGCATTTCTCACGGCACTTAGTAAAAGTTTGAACATGAACAACTCTCCTCCCTCCAAAGCCCCGCCCACTTCCCTCTGCCTGAGCTATGAGGCTCCCCTCCTCTCTCTACCTCTCACCTGATGCACGCGGAGGAAGTGGAGGTGGAAGCGGTGGTCCGGTACGCTTCGGTGTGTCCGCGAACCCCTCCCTCAGTAATCAGATACATCATCCACCTACCGTGGGATCGTGGCTCCTGTTCCATCAGTAGGTCTACTGATGGAACAGGAGCCACGTATTTAAGGGTGTGGTCTGTGCAGTGCTGGGTCAGGGTCTTCACTGCACCACGGAGATGGTGAGGGTGATGGGCGCGTGCACTGTGAAAGCGCGGCCTCTGCGAATTTTCCGTGAACATTTGAAGTTTCATAGTCCATACATTTATCATCCTACATAATCCTACACTGTGTGACACCAAGTACATGTACCTGTATGAGTCCCACAGTCATAAAAGCTGAGCTTTATGCAGACCTGTTTAGTCCAGTACACCAGACTTCCAGCCTTTTATCTCCATCCTTCATTCACCGGACTCCTGTTTGTTCCCCTTAGTTGTTGTTTCTGTTAATAAATCAGTTTTTTCCCTTCCACATGTGCATTTGAGTTCTATCCAAACACATCCTAGACAGCAGACTGTGGTCAGTGACAGGAGGAGCAGCGACAGTGAAGCGTCTCCGCATCCGATATGTGGAGACGGAAATAATGGATCGGATTCTGGATGGCCGTAATGGATGATTGACAGGAGGCTCAGCCAGGTTCGGCCAATTATTTCATTCGGACCGAATAAAATGATTGGTCAGACTTTTATCAGAAATATATGAGAAATAAGTATTTTTGAGTTTCAATACCTGGTGGGTTTCTTTTACATTTTAGTTTGACACACGCTTATTAGGAGCATTTTCAGATGACAAAAGAAAAGTGTAAAAATGCCACATAATACGGTATAGCTTTAATGCCAAACTTGTCTTGATCTCCCCCTAGTGGCTGGTTGTAGTATAGGTTCTAAATCTCACCTACATCCATGTTATTCTGTGGGACTTCTCAAGAGTAATTTCAGATTTTGAGGTAAATTTAATCATGTTTTCAGACGGTCATCATTCTAATCAGTTTATTTTCACTATTTTATTTGATATATAACTTATAACTGCACCTTTATTGTCTGTTTATTGTGTCCTCAATCCCCTGCTGTTTATAGTTATATTCTATTTATTTATTTATTTATTTATTTATTTATTTTACTTTTTTAAAAAACTATTTTTCCTACTATGTTCATTTTGCATTGTGGGGTCTTAGAGTTTTCTAATTTTAGTTTTCTGTATGCGATGTACATTTTGCAAAACTGACAATAACGCTGACTTTGAATTGACTTTGATAACAGTGAATGATTGACAGCTGCATTGACCAATCAGGTAGCAGGTTGGCCATATCATGTGACATCTCCATATTCTTCTACCTAGACTCAGGAATCATGGCAGCTTCTGTGACCACTGGATTTTAGCTTCATTTGTACAAGGTGGGAAGACACATTCATCTTTATAAATAGTCTATGGGTTGCAACTGTTCATTTTAAGGGGAATTGTGGAGCATTTGCACCAGCAATCTGTGGTTATAAAAAGGTTATCTGGTTTTATTATCTCTACAGGGATATCTGCATTTTGCTTATCCAAATACACACAGCTCCTAGCATTAACATTAGCATTAGCATATTAGAAGCAGTGAGCTGCCATTGACGACGCTGTGGTGTCAACTTAAGATCTTCATCGTGGTCAAGGGCACTGACAGGAAAATTAACCTCGATGGGCCTGTTTTTCATGGTGGAGGAAACCTGGAGGAACCTGTTCAGAAAAGGTTTTGTGCTAATTCTATGCTAGTGCAAATGTGTCATTAAAATTTTACACCTGCATCCTATTTGCCTTCATTTTGCATCAGTTTCAAGTGTTTCTCATCATTTCAGCACCAACTGACCCATAATGAAATTGAAGATGAGTTTGGCATCATTATACATCAACTCAGTATCATTGAAGCCCCATTAAAATCAAAGATTTGGCAAAGACAGAAGGTCAGGAGTGACTTTGTGAGCAGTTAACCCCAGTTTTTAGTGGACTGTTATTGCACAACCCAAACTGCAGCAATTTGTGACAGTCTTTTGTGAATTAGACAGTTTTTGCAACAGGACTTATTTGCATAGAGAGGCGCCGATTTTACACTGAATTTATGAATATTTACATTCATGCAAATGACATTTCATTGGTGCTATCTTCTTGGCAGGGCAGCTTGCAGTGAATTCTACCAGCACTGGTTTTGTGTCTGGAAAAGCTGCACAGTCCTTTCGTAGGTCTGGATTCATGTATTACTCAGTATATGAGGTTATGCTGTAAATCGATCAATACACCTTAAATTTCACAGTGATAACTGTTAGAATTCCATCTGTTTTTATTGCCTCTCATCATGACATACATCTATTACCATTAACCCGTAAAGACTCAGCTCTACTTTTGTGTCAGTTGCCAAATTAATTTTTCCTCTCTAATTAACCTTATCACCATTTATTATAATATTATCTTCTGTATTTAGCATTTTTTCAGTGTAAATGAGGTATTTCTCTATATTAAAACAGATGGTCTTGCAGATATTCATTAAAGCTCAGAGTAAATTGAAAGGTTTTTAAATCAGAAACAGAGAAAACTGAAGAAAAAGTGACTTTTTCATCATAGATATCAATAACTGAACATAAAATAAGTGTTTCCATCCACTGTCATTGATCCAACTTCATGGGTCTTACTGGTGAATCAGTGTTGTAGAAGATGACGGTGTTTCCACAGTAACTACGGAGCCTGTGAAAATCCAAATGGGTCATATCTGATGACCATGAAAAGATGAAAAACTGCATTTTACACCAATTATTTACATGTATTGATAGAATTAGTGGATCAACAGGTATTAAACATGTTACTTCAGTAGATGGTTTTGGTCACTGGTGGCTGTTTGGGTCTTTATGGGTTAAATCTGTATGTGTTTAAACATGTTTATTTATTTCGACTGCCTTATGTCAACTGCAAATTGTTCCAACTTTGTGAACTATATTTTTGTTCCTCAGTGGGAAAAGGAAGTGATGGATGTTGAGCATCACAGCTGAGCTTCACCAAACATAGGAAGCACTCTTAATTTAATTATGTGAGCTTTTTTTTGTAAAGTTTCAGACTCTTTTCAGAAAACGGAATCAGACCCAGAACATTTTCCTGTTCCAACTGAGTGAATGTCCACATATGGATCTCATCCCACAGAATGAGTCTAGAGCAGGGGTGTCCAAACTTTTTTTCAAGAGGGCCAGATCTGATAATGTGGACATTGCCAGGGGCCAGTGGTCCCTTCTGACGTTTTTTAAACAGTAAAAATTACATATAAAAGCGCTATTCTACAACAATTTTAATTTCATTGTCGCAATATCATTTTTTAAAATGGCAATGTAACCAAATCTAAGCCACTCAGGTGTGAACAAATAAAAAACCAAAAAAAACCAAAACATTTCTGCCTTCCTTTCACATCTGGAGTCAGATAACATAGAACAAACTGTGTGGAGTATCTTAAACGTCCAAGAAGTGGATAAAAATCTTAACCCCACATTCATTTTAAACATGACTTATATGAGTAATCATTACTCACATTTTACTCAGTAATGCAAAGTCTGTTAGCATTTAAGATGAAAACATATGACTCTTACTCTTGTCTTTCACAAAATCATTCAGAGAGTAATATTTTGTGTCACATCTACAAGTACATAACACCAGCAGTTATAGGCAACTAACCTGGCAACTTGGTATCCTGCCTTGGTGGTGAATTCACTGAACTCCCAGGTTCACAAGAAGAGTCACTGTTGTGAATTTAAAGCAGCTTGAATTTGCTTCACTTTTTCAGAGTGCTCATTCCCTGCTAGCTTGTCATATGCGTTAGCATGTTTTGTCTGCTCGTGTCTCTTTACAGTGAATTCCTTAAACAAGGCAACAGTCTCTTGACAAATTAGGCAAACACAATCGCCTCGATTTTCAGTGAAAAAAAATTGTAATTCCCATCTCTCCTGGAAGCGGCGGTCCTCACTGTCAACTTCGTTTTTTTTATTTACAGGCGCCATGGTTAGAAATTAGCGAAAAGGGTTCACGGCAAAGTCACAGAGCCAGATACAGTTAGAGTGGTGCTGCCACCATGAGGTGAAAGGAAAAACTGCATTTTGAACCTTTTATGATTCATGTACACGGTTCAACAGTCCAAGCGGGCCATAAACAATACATTCTAAAACCGAAGCTGTGGGCCGTATAAAATCTGACCACGGGCCGTGATTGGCCCCCGGGCCGGACTTTGGACATGCCTGGTCTAGAGGGATGGAATATGAAACAGTCTTCAGCGTGTCCTGAGTTCAGACCTCCCGCACGTTGACGCCACATTTCATCAGGACCTCAGTCGCTGGTAATAAAGGTATGGAATATGAACTTGACAGATGATTCAGTATAATCTCCTGTCCACACTAATATGTATATATTCTAAACAGGTGCTTTCCACTTCAATTTAAAAACAAACATATTATCATTTTACAGAGTATCTGTCAGCACCTCCATGACCCTCACAAGGACTAAATGTTTCAGAAAATGGATGACTGGATCTTGGTCAATGCTAGAATGCAAAAATGACTACATTATGATAAATTGATATTTACATTTACATTTGGCAGCTGCTTCTTTCCAAAGCAACTCACAGGGGAAAACCAATCAAATCAATCAATCAAATTTTATTTATATAGCGCCAAATCATAACAAAAGTTATCTCATGACATTTTACATTATAGAGTTGGTCAAAACCAGACTCTAAGCCAATTTACAGAAAATTAAAATAATTACCATGATGATATTAACATATCAACTCAGTGTGTAGACCAAGTGTTAAAGGTTTAAACCTGCATGTGCTAAACACCCTCTGTCAGGGTTGTCAGACTCATTTTAGTTCAGGGGCCACATTCAACCCAATTTGATCTGAAGTGGGCCGGACCAGTAAAATAATAACAGTGAAAAAAGTAAAATTATATTATGATCAGGTTTACATCAACAAAGTTTCCTTTAAAATCTGAATAACATGAACAACTTGAACTGTCTTAAGAAAAACAAGTGCAATTTTAACAATATTATGCCTCGGTTTATCAGTTTATCATTTACACATGTGCGTTTCAATCGCACAAAACATTTAGTAACAGGCACAATATTGGTAAAGTTGCATTTACTTTTCTGAAGACATTTCTGTTTGTTCATATTTGTTCAGGTTATTCACATTTTTTGTAAGTGTATAGTTTGGTAATCATCATCAACATCATCATCATCTTTATTTGCAGACTTGGGAGTCCATTTAAAAACAAACAAACAAGCAATCAACAAACAGAATAAATTTAAAAACACAGGTTAAAAATACTGACAAAACATCATCAATATTATAGGAGACAACTGTACCAGTGTCGCCACAGGGATGACTGGTATCACACCAAACTATGACTGGGATTTGTCAAAAGCCTAATGATGGAATTCTGAGAATCGTTCAATCGACAGATAAATTTGTACATTAAGTTTCTCATGAGAGCCTGAAAAGTGTTAGCTCCTGTTTTGCAGAAAAACTCACTTGCACTGGTCCATTGAGGTTTTTTAAACCGTATTCTCATGGAATCATTATATGCAACGTTGAGCTTCTGTGAGCTAGCCTTTTTAAACCTGGCCCACAAGGGGGCAGTATAAAGAGGAGTACAACATGCTCTAAAGAGATTATTCTTGACATTTTCTGTACACACTGAGAATTTTCTTGCCAACATATTAGCCTGGGCATATAACATCCGACATTGCCTGTATATATATCATCATCATCGGACATTTGATCCGTAATAACAAGACCTAAATACTTTACTTTGGTAATGTAAACATTTTCATGTAATTTAACTTTTTTACATTAAAAAACAAAGAGAAAATTTGGGGTTGTCATTATTTATAGGTTATTATGATAATATTTTACTGGTATGACCCACTTAAAATCTAATTGGTCTGTATGTGTCTGTATGTGGAACCTGAATTAAAATGATTTTGACACCATTGATTGTTAATATCTTCAGTGTAATTTTTGCATTTCACAAATTCATCCCGCGGGCTGGATTGGACCCTTTGGCAGGCTGGACTTGGCCCCCAGGCCGCGTGTTTGACACGTGTGCTCTCTGTTATCAGCACACATTGTCAATATCAGTCAAAACACTCTGCTTTGTTAACTTTATGTTGTATCCGGATTTATATCGCAACAATACAACAACACTAAGGGAGTCACAGCCTCAAAAACTGTTTGCTTTAAGATCTTTCAGTCACAAGATCACATTTCCCTATCTTCAGGCTGCTGCCACTCTCGGTTAATTTACTTTACAGAGTCATTTAATTTGCATCTCCTTGAAATGTGAATATTATGAATCTTTTTTTTTTCGCCCTTATACCCGTTTACCACAGTGAGTTAACAGCTTCAGATTCAACCACGCAGTCCTCATAGCACGTGAGAGCCCAGAGTGGGGAAAATACTGTGCAAAAGTGCCTCATTACAGCTGCTTTCCAAATTAAATGGAGAAGATGTATTATTCATTTATGGAGAATCCCAAGTGAGTGAGACCCAGCAGGAAAACAGGAGGAGTGTGAGGTTTTTATCTGCCAGCCACTTAGCAGTCGGTGGGTACACCCAGTTATGCAGGAAAAGCCACGCCGTATTTGCTTACATAAATTACAGGATGTCCAGGAGGCCTCTTCAAATTAACTGCTTTCCCCTTTTACCTGTAATAGCATCTTTCCTTTGTCCCCCCCCCCCCCCGACTCACAGTTGTTTACCCCAGTCAGTTTCAGTGGCATGTCTCAAGAAACACACTGCACCCCAATTTAGGTTTGGATCCTCCGCCGAGCTGCATTTTCAGACCAGACAATGTCATAACAAGTCCACAGCTGATTTTGAAGCATCAGCAAAAATCCAGCCTGCTTCTGCAATTTTTGGAGAACATCCCTTCGCATCGTTTACAGCCCCCCTCGTATCACGCAATCCGTTGTGTGCTGATAAGTTGCTTAACGGAGCGTTCAGGAGATCCTAATCAACTTGTAAAGTCGAGATAAATCACAAGACCACACCGGATTTACTAGGAGTGAGGATGCAGAGGTTCTTCTGCTGCTCATAAATGAAAACCCTCCTGCAGATTGTAAATAGTGGAAATCCAGGCTGAATTTTCAACAGCTATTTCTTGTTAGCGGGAGGTACTGGACATATTGTTAACTACAGGGAAGACGGTAAAACAGGAGGTTCATATGTCATTAATCTGGTCCACAGGAGGGTTGTTACAGTGTAAGAAAAGTAAGACAGTTTTACACCTGCTGTTTTATTTTTGTTACATGGTATATGTTTCATCCGTTCAGTTTGGCATTCACACTGTAATTTTAGTAATGAAATAATACAAAAAAAATTGTCTTTTTATGTTTTGATGTACAGTGTCCTTGGGTTTCGAAAAAGGCACTTACAAATAAAATTTATTATTATTATTATTATTAGTAGTAGTAGTAGTAGTAGTAGTATTAGTATTATTAGTATTATTATTATTGCACCTTGCCATCTTCATTTACATTTGCTGCATCTCTTGATACTTTACATTGACAGGTTTATTGACACATGTCTGTTTGGCATTTGCGTGTTGCTCATTTACATGTCTTCCATCTTCAGTTACTATATTTTTACCCCGCTCCCCTAAAGGGAGGCAAGAGTTATTGTTTTTGGTTCTGTCTGTTTGTTTTGTTTGTTTGTTTAACACTCAAGCAGCAAAACTATTGGTTGAATTCATACCAAATTGAGTTCATAGATTGCCAGTGACCCAGAATAGATCTCATGACAATTTGGGAAAAGTATATCAAAGTTCAAATTTTTTATGAATTTTTAAAATCCCGCGCCCCCCACCCCCCCCACCCCCATTTACTTATAATGGGCAAAATTTCAAATATCTGTAGCAACAAAACTATTAGTTGAATTCATATCAAATTTGGTTTTTAGATTGCCAGCAACCCAGAAGAAATGTCATTACATTTTGGGAAAAGTAGGTCAAAGTTGACATTTTTTATGAATTTATTTTCATCTTTTCTTCTCCCATTTACTTCTGATGGATGAGATTTCACATGTCTATAAAAGCATCAATTTTGTTTCAATTTACTTCAAACTTGGCACATATGTAGAGACAATTGATAGGCTGACATTAGCACACACATAGACATGATGACATTAGCTGGCTCGATGCCATGGAAAACTACATTATATGGAAGGGGCGGGGTTTGTTGTGTCTGGCACTGCTTGTTCATTTGTTTGCTACAATTTCTTCCTTAAATAAGGCAGTTAGGGTTCCAAATAGGATGGAATACAATTGAATAGACTTTATCATTCCAATCATGTGCAACAACATTAAGTGCTCAGACTAATGCAGTGTGGGATGATATAAAAAAGAATGAATAAAGTAAAAGAAGTTCACAGTATAAAAAAAGGAAATAAATCCACAGTTATTAAATTCTGAAGTATAAAATGTAAAGTTTGAATATACACGGTGCAGTAAAAAAGCGACGTGTGTTTGACTTGAGGCTAAATTCATTTATTTAACTCAAGATTAGTTTCCAAAGTTTGTGTTACTTGCAGTAGATTGTGATTTTAATAAATAGTGTTTGAGCTACTGGACTGTTTACAGCAGAGCATCTGTTTAGTTTGTTCTCAGCTGTATATCAACATAAATTCTCCTGAACTGGACGGAACAGATAAAGAACTGGTAAACAAAACATAAAGTGCAAACGTGAAATGCATCATAAAAGCCTTATTTTATATCAGAAGAATCCATAAAAGTCTGGTTTAGCATATTTAGTAACATTAATTTGCTAATGCTCTAATGTTAACAAACACCAAACTTTGTTATTTCTCATTTGTTAAAGGATTATTGTCATGGTGGCATGGTAGAACCTCTATCCTTTGTTCTCGGGCTCTGGGCCTGGAGCTGAGTTGGAGTTGCTAGCCTAGCTGGTCTAGTTTTGTTTGTTCCTGGTAATCATATTGTCAACATTTTTGCTTCCCTTGAAATATTTTCATATCGGGCCCACAGATCAGAATACATTTTGGATATCCTAATCTTTTTCTTTTGTTCATTCTTGTCAGCCAAATGTTTGATGCTCCACTCCATGTTCACTCCATCTTATTACCAGGTTCCAGGCCTGTCAATCAAACAGGAAGAAGGAGGTCCCAAAACTTTTATAGATGAGTTTCTTGTACATTTCCGGTTTATTTCTGCATCTGAGCCAGAATGGCATCACATTTCCGGTTGATCAGGGTCACGGTTTGTTTACATCCTTGTGGGTTCTCTCTGGGTACTCCGGCTTCCTCCCACCATCCAAAAACATGCACTGATAGGTTAATTGGTTAATCAAAATTGCCCATAGGTGTGAATGTCAGGGTGTATTCACACCTGAAGAGTCCTTTGGTCCACTTATTTGATTCGGATCAAATGCGGACTTTATCTTTTTCATTTTGGTCGGATCGCATTCGCATTGCGCTTTTTGCTAGTGGACCAAAATGCGTGAACAGAAGCATGCATGTGACGAACTGCGCTGGCATTGGACAGAAAAGTGGGGGGCGGGGTCAGTCAGAGACAGCCGGTGTTGATGAAAATAGACGTGGTGCTCCTTCATACAGTTATCATTTTCGGAATATAAATTGTATTTTTACAGACACAAATTTACGAAAATAATGTTAACACTCAAGAAAAGCTAAGTCAGAGCCAGTTTCATAATACGGGCATCTGACCAAATGTCAATGACACATTCAATTTCCTCATTGCTCCACGTCTGTCCACAGCTCATAGCTGCTGCTATTGGCTCTAACCACCCATAAACCTCGGCTACTTCCAGCGGCTACGGTGGCTCGTCAAGCACAAAAAGGCGCAAGATTCCTTGGTTTGGTTCGGTTCGAGATCGGTTATATTCACACCAGAAGTGAACCGGCCCAGAGTCCGTTTGGAAGCGGACGGTCCGCTTGTTTGGTTCGAATCAGAATTCGCATGTTTGTATTCACACCTAAAAAAAAGTCCGGACTTAGTTTCTGGGGAAACGATCTCTGGTCTGTTTTAAACAGACCAAACATGGTAGGTGTGAATACACCCTGAGAGTGATTGTTTGTCTCTATATGTCAGCTGTACAATGTCCAGGGTGTACCCCGCCTTCGCCCATAAGTAGCTGGGATAGGCTCCAGCGACCCCCATGACCCTAGTGAGGATAAAGTGGGTTCAGAAAATGAATGAATTCGTTGGCAATGACTCTTAAATGGAAACATTCCAGAACCTGTCTGACAAAGGAAGATGTTTTGTCCATTCCACACCCAAATACAGTAAACACTTGGGAGGAAAATGTGGTGAAGTGATCTAGCGTCACGACTGGCAAGGTTTTTTCATATTTTGTGGACTCAGCGGTGGTAGATGGGAATGCCATCAACAACTTAAAAAGTTCAGAGGCATACCAGTATGTGCACAGCAACAAAGTCGGTTGTGTACTGGCATATCAACATGGTGTCTTTGTATATTTACAGGCAAATGTCCAACCATTTTAGATCAGTAGATGATTTTGGTCACTAGTGGATGTTTGGGTCTGTATGAGTTAATCTAATATAAAAACCTTAATGTGTTGGAAAGTGAGTCAGTAAGTTTCTGTTCTGTATTTCTGCTTTTGCTTTATTTGTCAAATCTATACTAACACCGGTACGAGTTATATATCGCAGCTCTCTCTCTCTTTACGCCTGGGTTTTAATTTATTGCTGCATTTGACACTTTTCTGGTGATAATGAGGCCTTTCTCTGCTGCTACAAATAAACCAGAAATGCACCTTTTAGTTTCAATTCTGGGTGTTCGACAGAAGCGGTGAGGTCTGACTTTAACGAACAGATCATTTTCACTGCAGAATTTGCACACGGCATCAGTATCACTTCATCTAAGTCTAAGAGGAAAAGTAGTGTGTATGGCATAGAATAGCATTGTAAATATGTATTAGTTTGTGTTTAGCCTCTTACATACATAATGAACACTCAACTTCTGTGACAACAAAGACTAATTCCCTTCGCCTTGTGTTTGGTTTTCTGCAGACAGCGGTTGCACACTGAATCCTCCTTTGTGCATAGTAATACAGTTTTAAAGAGGGAATTGCAATTAGAGTTGGGGGGGAAAGTGGGTCAGCTCTGACACCGGGGGAGGGCGGCTGAAAGCTCCGTTGTCGTGTCATCTCTCACTAAACCACCGTCACTCAGGAGTGGCCTCTGGAGTCCGTCACATCGGTTTCAGCAGGTTGAATTCACTTTAACAGCAAGACTGTCCAATTTTCTCCTTGCCGGCCATTACCTTTCACAGCACAAGCCTCCGGTACGTCGGCTGACAGCTGTCATGTTTTATGCCACCAATGACCGCATACGTTTCAGAAGATAGGAGCTCTGTCCAAACTCTACATGTAATAGGAATCCTCAATGGGATGGGAATAGCAGTACAACGTGATATCATGACTCTTTCCGCGTCAAATACAGCGCACTGAAGGTTAGGATTTGAGGTTAGGGTTATGTGAAATGGAGATTTTGGCGTAAATTGACACGCGATCAAATGATTTTGAATAACACGCGAAAAGTTGAAAATGCTTACATATAGCACGCCAAATGCCATATGAGGTGGTGTGGCATACAACGCGATTTCATGGGATCAGTCTCGGCATTAAGTTGAGAGTTTGGAATATAAAGACCCAAACATCCACTGACAACCAAATGCACCTCCTGATCTAAAGGCTAAGATGCACCAATCTGATTTTCGGTGGTCGGACATCATCAGGCAGTCTGGCAAGGTCTGTGACATGAGTCTGGTTGGTGTGTTCCGTGCGATCAGCCATTGTTGGTGCCATCGCCGGTCTTTTTGACCAATTCAACATGTGTAATCAGCCACTACCAGTCATTCAGTCGGACCAATATGATTGGTGGAGGGATAGCCCTTGACTAGTGAATCAGTGAATGAGAAGTTTCCATGTGAATACTATATACCTATGCCAAGGTACTTCACACTATTATTGTCTTCTATATTAGGCCATTCACTGCTCATATTGGATCTGAATGAGTGCCAGTCAGTGTTGACTATGGACGCCTCATTCCAGGAAGTGAACACTGTTAGCGTTGCTAGCATAGTGCGATTTCTCCTTAATTTTTTCCTGCAACATTTTTCTTCTTCCACAAGAAGAAGCCCTAGACCTGACAACACCAGTATCTTCTTATTACTAACCATCCATTCAACGAGTACAACAGCAACAACCCTTCTGAACTACTCAACACTCTCTGCTGACAACAATGACTGAAAACAACGAGCTCTGGGTTTTGGTCTAAAGAGATATTCCATCGTTTTCTGGTTGTACATCTCGCACAAGCGCAGAACATACGCTCAAGTCGGAATTTGATTCGGTGTGTTCATCACATATTTTGGGAGACGGGAGCTGATTGATCAGTTGGGCTACCTTTTCTGGCGACGATCGGCAGTTGGGTTGGTGTGTCTTTGCCTTAAAATGTTTAATAATTGTTAATCCACTAATCCTATCAATACAGGTAAATAACTGATGCAAAATGCAGTTTGTCGTCTTTTCACGGTCATCAGATATAACCCATTTGGACGTTCAGAGGCTCCGTAGTGAATGTAGAAACACCGTCATCTTCTACAACATTGAATCACCAGTAAAATCCATGGAGTCTGACAAATGACAGTCTATGGACTCACTTGGTTTATTTTCAGTTACTGATATCTTTGCTGAAAAAGTCACGTTTTCTTCAGCTTTCTCTGTTTTGACATAACCTTTGAATTTACTCTGTGTTTTCGCAAATATCTACATGGTCAGCTAATTAAATGTAGGGAAAAATACATGATTTACACTGAAAAATGTTAAATACATTGGATATTATTATGATAAATGGTGATAAATCACTTAAGAAAGGTTAAATAGGGAGAAAAAGTCATTTGGGAACTGCCAGAAAAGTAGCACTGGGTCTTTATGAGTTAAGGCCACATTTCAAATGAAAATACGGATTTTGTTCCTTATAATGCAGATAATCACCTCTTATAATTAGCATTGGCAGAAGTCCCTCATCTGACGTTTGTCCAGGCTTTTTGGTTCATTATTTCTTGTTCCAGTTTTAATCTGAGGTGGAGACTCAGGAGCAAAAAATAACTGCTCTAAATCTTCAAATATTAAAGATTTCAGATATGGAATCCAAGAAATGCGCTTTCTTCTAGTCTTCTTGCAGTATGTACACATTTGAAGGATTTTTACTCCAGTGTTTCTATGTTTTACAGCTTTTACACCTCTACTACACTGCAATTCACAGATAAACAATGTACTTCTGTCTCCATTAAATTTGTCTGACAGCTTAGTTCTTTTTACAGTTTTTCATCGTCTTCCTGTCTTGTGAAAACATACACCAAATGTGTGAATTTTGAGTGTATATCCTCCATGGGCTGGATCGCAAATTCTCCTACTTTGTAAGGTAATTGAACTCTTAAAACTCTGCTTGGATTTGCTGGAAAACACATTTTGATAAAGTGAGAAAAAAAAAGCCGAGTTGACTTTCTGAAGGTACTGTTTCTGGTTCTTGCAGGAAAATGATGCTACAAACATACAATGATTTTATAGATACACAGTGTCACTCACACTGGTGTATGAATGCGCATAAATGTTCGGTGGTGATCAGAGGGGCTGTTTGGCACGAACTGGCAGCCATGCTTCTCTCAACCTACCCCAGGTAGTTTACCAGCACCAGAGTGTGAATGTGAGAGCGAACGAATAATGGATCAATTATGAAAAGTGCTATAGAAATCTAATTCATTATTACCCATAACAGCGGAGGTTATGTTTTCATCGGGGTTTGTCTGTTTGTTTGTTTATCTGTTAACAAGATAACTCAAAAAGTTATGGATGGATTTTGATGAAATTTTCAGGAAATGTTGATACTGGCACAAGGAACAAATGATTAAATTTTAGTGGTGATTTGTGTGTGTGTGGGGGGGGGTGGGGGGGGGCAGATTTTTTTGTTTGTTAGTTAGTTTGTCTGTTACCAAGATAACTCATAAAGTTATGGAAGGATTTGGATGAAATTTTCAAGAAATGTTGATACTTGATACTGGCACAAGGAACAAATGATTAAATTTTGGTGGTGATCGGGGGGGGCAGATCTGTCTTGGTGGAGGTCTGCTCTCTCCGAGTGCTTTTCTAGTGTTTTCATTGGGGTTTGTCTGTTTGTTTGTTTATCTGTTAACAAGATAACTCAAAAAGTTATGGATGGATTTTGATGAAATTTTCAGGAAATGTTGATACTGGCACAAGGAACAAATGATTACATTTTGGTGGTAATTGGGGGGGCACTGATCTGCCTAGGCAGAGGTCTGTGCTCTCAGAGTCCTTTTCTAGTTATTATTATTGCAAAAACAGAAGATTATTGCACAACCTATAGCACATAATTCACATACAGGTAAGCATCATGTTCCTGCTCTCCTTCTGATGCCTTGCCTCTTTGTGATCCCATGTGTTTTTCAGTGGATTTTTGGTACTTTTACCAGTTTTTGGACACTTTTACTTCGCTTCTATGAGTCTGTAATTGGGTCCTTCTAACTCTGCTGCAAATCTTAGGCCTGAACTGAGCTTTAGAGACAGACAAAGGGTAAGGATTTCTTACTTCAGTCCTTATTTCTTACCTTTGAAGATTCTCTTTTCTCCTCCCATCCTATTCAGACTCTAATCGATTGAAACATTGCATGTAATTTCCTTAATTCTCTGAGAACACATGAAGTGACTGACAAAGTGTTAATTTCTCTTAGATTCTGATTTCAGTGCAGTCCCTCGGACCAGACTGACTGTCCAGGAATGATAGCCAGGTAAGGCGTTGTTTTCCTCACATGCTCTTTCAGTTCTCTCTAAGTGCAGGAATAGATTAGTAAATTCTACCAATAACAGGGAGAAGCATCAATCAACCCCCGAATTACTTTCTGCTGGCAAGTGTAGACAGTGATGTTTAATAGCTCATTGCGCTTTACTCTCAGTCCTAATGAGAGAAATTTCTGTCCACGGCTTTCCAACTGTCACAGCTCATTATAACGGGTTTCAAAGTCGTACCTGCCCGACGCTTGATGTCTTTTCATACCTGGGCTGTGTTTGACTCACTCTCCAAGAGGAAAAAGTCGTCAGCTGATTTCTAAACTAAATATAATTTCCTAAGAGTTCCTATTGTTAGAACTCTTGAGTGCGCTCTGTGGTTTTAATGACTGGTTTTAAAATCTCCAATTACTGACTGTCACAAGCAAAATCCCATTTAATTTCTCCCATTGTTTACATGCATTCCTATCCTGTTATTTCTTCTTTTGTTGTTACTTTTCCCTTCACATTGGTGCTCATTTGCTTTGCTGCCTCTTACAGTGTGCGCTGTATTTTCATTTTCAAAGCGCTTTTTTTTTTTTTTATGACAAAAGACATTAAACTTGCAGCATTAAAAATATATAAAACTAAAAGCTCCAATTATCTCCTTAAACTTATCTGAAGGTATTAAAGGCTTTGCTTCATATTCAAGGTTTAACTTTGAATTTTTAAAACAGAGGCCAAACTTTTTAGACTCTTAAGGTGTAAACATACTGCATAATTTGATCTTTAATGTCTGATTTTGGTTTTATGCAACTGAGTGGTGACTGTAATACTGAGAGCATTTAGGTGAATATTAATATGTAAAAAAATACAACCTCCTGACAACGAAGATGCTGATTCACATTTTCTCATCACAAGTCACTTGAACTTGGGCTTTGTATTTTTTATTATTATTTTTTTTGTATGTTTCTTGATTTCAAGATGGTTTAGCTTTGATCCTGATTTCAGAGGTGAATATGGCGTATTAGGGCCACATAAGAAAATAAAAACGCTTGTCACTACAAGAATTAAGTCGTAATTTTTCGAGAATGAAGTCATAATAAAATGAGTATAAAGTTGTTGTTTTAAAAAACTCATTTAATGAAAATAATGTTGTACTTTTATGAGATTACAGTTGTAATATTTCGAGAAAGTCATAATATTACGAGAACACAAACAGTTTGGAAAATATCATAATTTTTGATAAAGTTATACCCGCTTGTTGCATAATGGAGAACTTGGAACATTTTGTGAGGTTATACTTTCATTTAGTGTTCATCCAGTCCAGCAGAAGTGAAACTTGCTGGTTGTAACTGGAAACTCTGTCAAATTTATTTTCAAAATATTACGACTTAAATCTCATAAATATAAATTATATTTGTTAAATAATGAGTTTTTTGAAAACTATAACATTATTCTCATTATATTATGACTTTATTCTAGAGACAAGCATTTTTATTTTCTTATGTGGACCTAATACGCCATCGTACTTAAGTGATTTCTCACCATTTATTGTAATATTGTCTTCTGTATTTTGTGTTTTTTTTCAGTGAAAATCAGGTATTTTCCTATATTTAATTTATTGATTATATAGATGTTCATAAAAGCTCAGATAAAAGTTGAAGGTTATTATATCAAAAACAGAGAAAACTGAAGAAAAAGTGACTTTCTCTGTCAAAACTATCATTAACTGAACATAAAGCAAGTGTGTCCATCTACTGTCATTGATCCAATTCCATGGGTTTTACTGGTCAATCAATTTTGTAGAAGATGACGGCGTTTCCATGGTAACTACGGAGCCTCTGAATGTCCAAATGGGTCAAATCTGATGACTGTGAAAAGACGACAAACTGTATTTTACACCAATTATTTACGTGGATTGATAGGATTAGTGGATCAACAGGTATTAAACAGTTTAGATCAGTAGATGGTTTCAGTAGACAGTGGAAGTTTGGGTCTTTATGGTACTTAAGGAAGGTTAAATATAGAGAAAAAAATCATTTGGGAACTCCCCATAAAAGTAACACTGGGTTTTTATGGGTTAATTACAAATATATCAGTATTAGTCTTGCATTTCCAAGCAGCATTAACAGTAGTATCAGAATAAAGAGCTGTAATGTTCAGGTAATTTAAAATGATAATAATAATAATAATAATAATAATAATAATAATAATAATAATAATAATAATAATAATAATAAATACTATGCGTAACTCCTTTACGTAAATTTTTCCCTTATCTGTACTTTACCTGAGTATTTTTTCTGACAACTTTATAGTTTTGTCCACATAAAAAGTGTTGTTTCTGGGGAAATAATATTATTTTTGTTTCTTGAAAAATAATATAACCTTGTTGAGCATTTTTCTCCTTTCAGAAGAAGTATTTTTTCTTTTCACTTTAAGAGCACATGCATATTCAACTTTGTTTTAATATATTCCAGCTAATATTGAGGTACACTCTACCAGCAACACGCTAAAACATAATTAGCAGAATATCACACTTGTATATCTAATTTTAAGAACATTAAGCTGTTTTCATTGCCTCTAATCAGCAGCAATTTTTACATTTTTTTTTTTTTAGATTTAAAGCCCATTTTGAACATTTTAGAGAGGACTTTTATTCTAATTTCAGGAAATTGAGCCAAGTAAAATGGATGCACCCCACTGACAGATTGTTTTTGGCTTCAGCACATGAAGAGGAGAAATTCACAAAAGTGGAAAATGAAACATACACTGATTTGGCTCAATCAACTCTAATACAAGTTAGAAATTAGACACATTTACCTTTAAATTACACCAAACAGGGAGTCTAAATAAGTCAAAAAGAACAAGGGAGGTCAGTTTAGTCGCAATAAAACACATATTTCCCTCCAGTTTCACTTACATGGCTGGAAATCTGGGATTGACTGTATATTGACATTTTTGACAGGTGATAATTTTTTCCATGCCATGTAAACCTTCATGGTCGAACGATGATTGTTCGTCCAACGACTTTCACGCCAGCTCCTCGCCATCAGTGTGTGACTGAATGGGGGAATTGGATACATACTGTGACACACTGTGGATAAAAGCACCATATAATCAAACTCCATTCAGCAGTTAAATGACATGTTTATTCTACAATCGCTCTCTGATACGCGTCACATTTCATACAGTACATGTTGGTCCAACGCTTGGATAAAAGCTTTTATGCACAAGTCACGACAGAAATCTCACAAGGTCAGATCTTACAATAGTTATTTTCCGACACAATAAAGGTCTGAAATGTTTTGTTAAATCCTGCCCTGTAATAAATTATACCTTATTGTAAAAATTATTTGTTAAAAATTATGCATTAGTCAGACATTTTAATGATGTTTAACTAACGAAAAATAAATCCAGTCACAGACCTAAACAACCACCAGAAACATAAAGCATCTACTGACCTCAAATGTTTAATAACCTGTTGATCCATTAATCCTATCAATGCATGTAAATAATTGAGGTAAATGCAGTTTATCATCTTTTCATTGTCATCAGATGTGAGCCAATTAGGTCAAATACATGTAGTTTGATAAATGAGTCGAAGGAGACACTTGTTTTACGTTTGGTTGATGATAGATTTTGCTGGAAAAGTCCCATTTTTTTCAGTTTTCTCTGTTTTGATAATAGTATTTGAATTTAATCTGAGCTCTTATTTAATCATGTTCAGTAAATTAAATATAGGAAAATGCCTGATTTTCAGTGAAAAATGCAAAATGCAGAGGACAATATTATAATGAATGGTGTTAAATAATTTAGGAAAGGTTAAATATAAAGAAAAATGTATTTAGTAGTTGCCATGAAAATAACTTTAGGTCTTTATGAAGTAAAATATAAATCTGTTCCCAGGTTATTGTTAATGAAAACTAACGAAATGACAAAAACTAGAATTGAAATTTTTTTTTCGTTAACTGAAATAAAAACTATAATTAAAAGAAAAAAACAATAACTAACTGAAACTGTATTGTGTGCTTACAAAACTAACTAAAACGTATAAAAATAATGGATAAAATTCCCTTCGTTTTCGTCTTTGTCAATTGTCGGATTAATACAAAAGCAATTTATTTTGCTCTTGCAATTTTAGCTAGCAGCACCATATGGTACTTCACGGTCCTTCACTTCTTGTCACTTGTCATTTAGTGTCATCTTTTCGTTCCCACTCTACCGCCAACATGGAGACTAAAGTTGGGAGAAAACAGAGTCCTGTATGGGATTTATGTGAATACGACGGTAAAGAAGATAAAAGATACGAAAAAACTAAAATTAATACTAAAACTAAACTAAAACTAAGCATTTATAAAAAAAACTAAAACTAATAAAAACTAGCAAACCCACTCTAAAAATGAATCAAAACTAACTGAATTAGAGGGCAAAAAAGTCAAAACTAAATAAAACTAAACGATAATGAAAAATCCAAAACTATTATAACCTTGATCTGTTCCCAGCCCAAATTTAAAATAAAAGTAGTCGACTCTTAAAAAAGGAGTCAAATATGCTTACTATTTTGACTACTTGACCAATTGATTATTTGCGCACACCCCTGCTTCATGGTTTCATAATGTGCATAAATTGTTTTCATAATATGTCGAACAGTTGTAATACTCATAGAAGCTGGATTTCAGTTGAAGGTGAGTATTTTAATAAAGTTTGTCATGAATGGAAACAGTTCAAACCCTGAATGAAAGGTGCACAATGCAGATTATTTCTATGAAGGAAAAAAATATTTCAATGGAAAAACCAACAAAATGTCATGAGCTACATCAAATGATACGTCAAATGGGAGACTTTGTGACTAGAGATGCAGTCCATTCAGCAGTTTAACATTAAAGTAGATGCATCTTTACTACTTTTGTCACAATATGTAATTTTCTTGACCTTTCACTAACTAATAACCCATAAAGACCCAAACAGCCACTGGTGACACAAACTATCTACAAATACACACTCTTGAATACCTGTTGATCCACAAATCTTATCAATACATGTAAATAATTGTTGTAAAATGCAGTTTTTCATCTTTTCATGGTCATCAGATATGACCCATTTGGACGTTCAGAGGCTCCGTAGTTACCATGGAAACACCGGCATCTTCTACAACATTGATTCTCCAGTAAAACCCATGGAGTTGGATCAATGACAGTGGATGGACACACTTGGTTTATATTCAGTTAATGATAGATTTGCTGAAAAAGTCACTTTTTCTTCAGTTTTCTCTATTTTTGATATAATAACCCTCAACTTTAGTCTGAGCTTTTATGAGCATCTGCATGATCAGTGAATTAAATATAGGAAAATACCTGATTTTCACTGAAAAAACACAAAATACAGAGGATAATATTACAATGAACGATGATAAATCACTTAAGTACGATGGCGTATTAGGGCCACATATGAAAATAAAAACACTTGTTGCTAGAATAAAGTCATAATATAATGAGAATAAAGTCATAGTATAATGAGAATAAAGTCATAGTTTTCAAAAAACTCATTATTTAACAAAAATCAGATATCAGATATGACCCATTTGGACGTTCAGAGGGTCTGTAGTTTCTGTGGAAACACCGTCATCTCCTACAACATTGATTCTCCAGTAAAACCATGGAGTTGGATCAATGACAGTGGATGGAGACACTTGTTTTTACATTCAGTTAGCAATATCTTTGCTGAAAAAGTCACTTTTGAAATTTGTTTTTTCTGTTTGAATTTACTGAATTTTCATGAACATCTACATGATCTGCGAATTAAATTAAATACAGGAAAATACATGATTTACACCCAAAAAAGCAAAATACAAAGGATAATATTACTTAAAAAAATTGGTGATAAATGAGTTAAGAATGGTTAAAAATATAGAAAAATTAAACTGGGAACTGCCACAAAAGGAGCACTGGGTCTTTATGGGTTAAATTTGCAAACATCATACATGTACATTTATCTCTTCCTTTATATTTTTTCCGATGTTAGGTCACATGGGACACATCATAAGGGGCGGGACTTCAACTGTCTATCCCTTTTACTGAATGATGTGGTTACATGTCCATCACCCTTCATACCAAGGCGGGGCAAACTCCATGGCATGGAAATGCTTCTTGTGTCAGAACTTTCATCTCATTTCTAACAGCTGGTCTCAGGTGAATGTTCTGTCGCCATAGTAACCTCATCTTATGTACAGACAGTTGACAGATTAAAGAAGAGCGCTTGCTTCTGGGATGACAGTTTGCTCATCTGCTGAATGGTTTGACGAGTATGAAAATGATGTGAATCATATGTTGCGGCCTTTGGCTTCGTCGCATCTCAGTTATTTAGACAGATATGTTGATGTGTTAGATGGGCGGTATATGATTTAGAAGAATGACGTTCAGTAGTCATCTCTGGCAGCAGCTTCGTGTTGCAACCTGCAATAAAAAGACATATGGTCAAAAGTATTGGGACATGTTGAATTCAGGTGTTTCTTTTCTAACAGGGGTCTGAGATACAAAACAATAGTGACAAATGTCAGAATATAGATTTATATTGGGAAAAATATTGTGTAGCATTAGTTAGTTTTATTTAAGTTGTTGTATTTGATGTTTTTTTTTTTTTTTTTTTAATCTATCATTTTAAATGTTCTACCTCTAAACCCGCCCCTCCCAATAATGAATGAATGAATGAATGAATGGTTTATTTTTGGTTTGCACAGTAATCACCACACACAGTGCAACAACCACAATAAACACAAAAAAACAAAAAAAGAAATAGTCCAGAAGCAGAAGCTCATTTTTTGCCTCTCCTTTTCACCTGACACACCGCTTACATTAAAATAAATGTGTACATCATCAATGAGAATTCATTATAACGAAAGAATTAATTAAAACAAAAACACATCTACCATCTCCATTTAATATTCCTGAATGATCTTATACTTAAGACATTTTTAAAACTTTGTCAGAGAAGTGAACAATTTAAATTCATCATCAAGTCCATCCCATAATTTCACACCCACAACCCAAATACATGTAGACTTCACATTTGTTCTCACTTTATTATATTCAAAAATGTAAAGACCTTTAAAATTATAGTTACTCTCTCTTAATTTAAAGAACTCTTGAATGGTATTTGGAACAATATTATTTTTAACTTAAAAAATCATCTCTAATATTTTAATATCTACAATATCTGGCAATTTTAAGGTTTTAAGTTGAATAAATAAATTATTAGTTGCTTCAAAATATCCTACTTTACCTACTTAACCTAATTATTCTAATCACTCCCTTTTTTTTTTTGTAATTTTACTAATGTATCTATACTAGTTTTCCCCACATTCCTCCATATTTCTGCACAATATGTTAAGTAGGCCATAACCAAAGAATAGTATATCATGTAAAGGCTGTTTTTATTTTAGTAACTCCCTTGTTTTATACAGTATGCCTATAGATTTTGACATTTTACTTTTAATATACTCAATATGGGGTTTCCAACACAGTTTACTATCTATGATGACACCTAAAAATTTTGCTTCATAAACTCTTTCTATTTCCACACCATAAGAGAGTGTCCAATTTGCAATGCTTTTAAAATTCACTTAAAACAGTGGCTCCTATAAAACCAGAGATGCATTCATTTTTAATTGACATACATTTCGTCACTCATGCATTTTCTCTGTTAAATTGAATGTAAGTATATATGTGAATGTATAGGCTAATGCCCCTGTGATCATCCTATGTCTATTTGTTTTTTGTTCATTTATTTGTTTGCTTGTTTGTTTGTTTTGATAATGCCTATGTCATCATTATGTGTATTTTTAAATTTTTAATTTATAGCAAACGAATGATGTATTAATGCTGGCTGTTTTATGTCTTGTTTCTGTCACCTGCCCAGGGACTGCAGATGAAGTCATTATTTTTACTAATTCTGGCATATTTACACGGGTGTATTTTTATACAACAACGTTCATAAATATGTATGGTCCCTATTAAATAAACCAATAAATAAAAATAAATAAATTTCTAAAATATTTTTCGTGCTCTGACCATAAATAATAATTTTCTACCACAACTAACCATCTACTCTCTTCACATCTCACTTAGGAAGAAAAATCTCCCATTAAACTTTGAAGAAATATTAATGTTTATAAACTATATGGACAAAAATATTGGGACACATCATGTCTACGGCTGTAAGATGTCCTGTTCATGATGATTTGACATAGAAACATCAATATTTCCTTAAAGTTTAATGGGAGATTTTTTTTTTTTCCCCTACGTGAAGAAAGTAGATGATTAGTTGTGGTAGGAAATTATTATTTACAGTCAAGGCATGAAAAATATTTTAGAAATTTATAGGTAGGACATTTAAAATCATAGTCAAGGATAAGGGAAAAAAAAATCAATGTTGAGAGAAATTAAGTCAAAATCATTTCTGAGGCATTTTGGAAGCAAAGATAATTTAAACTAAACTAACCAATGCAATGATATTTATCAGAATATAAAACTATATTTTGATATTTGTTATTATTTTGTTAGAAAATAAACACCTGAATTCAACATGTCCCAATACTTTTGTCCATATTCCGAATCTGCTCTGTACATTCCCAAAGAATCCTCATAAAACAGGAATAATACCAAATATAATCCAAATGGATGCTGTTTACGTCCCTCCATCCTAGTGGAACATTACTATGCATGTACACATACTCACATTATTATTTCATGTGACAGTGTGAGTGAATTCAACAGAGTGGACTGACCCCAGGAGTCACTCTGAATGTATATGAACACTGATGTGGAGATGTAAAGTGTAAATACTCGAAGCATACACAGCAGTGTGATGTTTTATCTGCCAAACATGATGAAGAGACCATTTCTTCTTGACCTCGTAGTCCCTCAGCATCGACTTAAAGTGAAATCCATTGAACAAAGATGAAAATACAACTCCAGTTTCATGGTAGAACAAGTGTATTTTGTTGCCTGTAACTAATCCTTTTCCCTCAGTTTAGACTCGAGCTGCACAATGCATAGAATTCTGATCATTATATCAGATGTGCAATTATAGGATAGGATTAAGGACGATGCAAATGGAGAAAGGTTATTGTATGTTTTGTCCTCGTTTAGATTTCTATGCTCCTGAATGAGTGATTTGTGCAGTATCAAGTAAGCAAGCTCAAATACAGGACTGTGGATCATTCTGTTTGTTGGTTTAATAAAGTTCTACTGTTCACACATATGCATTTGTCAGTCTCTGTATTAAGATCTGATCTGGATATATGTGAAGTATGTACAGCAGGAAAAATAATGTAAGTTGTAAGATTGGGCTAAAAAGAAAGAGAACAAGGGCGATAATAGAATAGATGAAAAGTGATTTTAATTCTTGATTACAAAATGTACATGTATTTACCAAATACTAAATCTAAATATTTACAACAATAAAGGTTGGTGAGATATATATTGTGGATCAGTATATAATCGAGGGACCTTTTGAGTTCCCTTTACAGGGTAACATAGTTGACATTTTTGCTGTTTTCAGGCCTAAAATCAACAAAACATAAACATGGCATTTTTGCAGAAAGATTCTTCTAAATATGATATATACAATTGAATAAAATTGAAATTATGCTTTTGTTTTTATGTGACAGGCAGAAAACACATTGTCTTTTAATTATACTTTCTTTTTAATCTTACTTATTCTTAGCTACTTACACTCTGCATTTATTTCTTTATTTATTGTTAATGTGGTATGAATGTTTTTGTGGAGCGATGACCATATTTTGAATTTCCCCTTGGGGATTAATAAAGCATATCTATCTATCTATCTATCTATCTATCTATCTATCTATCTATCTATCTATCTATCTATCTATCTATCTATCTATCTATCTATCTATCTATCTATCTATCTATCTATCTATCTATTGAAAGCTGTTTATAAATATATTGTAGTAACACTGTTGACACAAGAGTGCAATAAACACACACTTGACTCACACACTACTATATATTAAATAACTAAGAAAAAGGAGAAAGAACATATGTTGGAGTCTTACCAATGTTTTCTTCAGGAGGAAATGACATCATGTGGAGCAGGTCATGTGATTTGGAATGAACACACTTCCTTCAGAGGTGTTTTTGTAATGGATAACTTAGATGAAAGTGATTTCTCAGACACATATACAATTTGTTAGTTTCCATATAAAATTTGACATATTGCCAAAAAAGAAATATCTGTCATGACCATCTCAACTTAATAAAAAGAACACAATTAAAACTATTCTTGAATAAGCTCATTTTATTGTTTAGCTAATTAGAAGGTGGTTGTTATTAAATTTGGACAGTTATTTAGTTGACATTTTAGTATATCTAGTCATTTAGTAATTATGTATTAATCATTTATTAATAAGTGATTATTTCTATAATTAAATGATTATGGAATTTTTAAAGACATGATCATAATGAACAACCCCCCCCCCCCTTTTTTTTTTTTTTTTTTTTTAAATAAAGATGTATACAAGATATATCCCATGGACTTCAAAAGTCCCTCAATTATATACTGACCCTTGTAAAAATTTTAATATTAATTTCCTTGATCTTATTATTACTGATACAATAAAAAAGGTAAGGCTTGAGGCTTGCATGGACTCATAGCAGGGTTTTTCCCCTCAACTTTTACAACCTTCATTCAAAGGCAGAGCAACAAGTAAAGTTTCACAAATGTGATACAGTGCATTTTTATACATAAAATAAAAACAAATATCACATATTTTAATCTTAGGGGATAAAATGTCTTGGTTTAGTGGATGAAATGTACAATATCTAACTACATCTAACTCATTATGATGTTTTATTTTGTTTCATCACAGTCAAAACTGGAATGGCAGGAGACTGATACCTTTTAATCATGGATTCAGTCTCAGTACCAGCTGCTTTACTCAAACATACAGAAAAATAAATAATTACAAATAGAGAAGTCCATAAATCATCCAGTAATAACACAGTAATACACTGTGGATTTTATTTTGCAAATTTTCTGTTAAATTGGTTAAAATGTGTGATAAATTTAGATTTAAACCTGCTTCAAGCTACACTACAAAACAAAAAGTTAACGATATTTCATTTTTTTGGGTCATTTTTTTGTCATTTTTGCCATTTGTAAATAAAACTATGTCTGGTTATTAAAAAAAATGTGTTTCAATTCAGTTCACACACAAAAAAAGTAAAAAGTGCTGTGCAAGAATCCCAACTGAAAAAAAAAAGCCGAAAAATGAAAAATATCCTTAACTTTTTGTTTGTAGTGTACATGTTTCCTCAAAAATCAATATCTGGAAAGAGGGATAAAGGATGAAGGACCTGGCCACCTGATTTCTTGGTGTCACGTGCGGTTCTAGCAGCTGATTGGCTAAGGAGAGGGGGAGGGGAAAAGCACCTGCTGCAAACAGCTGTGAGTTTAATTGGAGCAAATTGGACGTTTATCTCTTCAGTGATGGTGCAGTTAGAAGTTTTTTTCTGTATATATGTCGAGGCCCAAAACGGAATCTGTCCCGATTCAGAATCGGGCTGGCCAAAAATTGAATTCCATTTTGGGCCGGCCCGCTTCAGAATCGGGCCAGCCCAAAATGGAATTCCATTTTTGGCAAACAGATGTCAGAATGGAATTCTATTCTAGGCCGGCCCAGAATGGAATCCTAACTCAACCTGGCCCAGAATGGAATTCCCAATTCAGAATCAGGCCGGCCCAGATTGGAATTCTATTCTGGGCTGGCCTAGAATCGGATCCTGCTGCTATAATGTTATTTTTATACCATGTTTAATGCAAATGATCTAAATTATTACAAAAATCAATACATGGAATTTGCAAATATGTGAAAAAAAAATGAAACAAACAACATTTTAATTGTAAACTATAATACACTTTATTTATAAATAGAACCTAGTGGTACTCCCCACCAATATATGGTACAGTGAAATCGACTGAAATTGACAATAGTTACTCAAGGTATGTAAGACTGAAAATGTAAATCGGCACTAATAGACCAAACATGTCACATTGTTGAATATGCAATCAAACTTGCACTGAAGTCTTAGAACTTGTTCTGGCATCCCTGGTTGTTCACGTGGCACTTGGTAGAACACTTGAGTCCAGCTTTCTTGCAGCGGCATTTATTCAAAATACAGCTCCCACAGCTCTGGCCTGATTCTGAATTGGGCCGGCCAGAATGGAATTCCATTCTGGGCCGGCCCAGAATGGAATCCTATAGAGATTCCATTCTGGGCCGGCCTAGAATAGAATTCCATTCTGGGCTGGCCCGATTCTGAATCGGGACAGATTCCGTTTTGGGCCTCGACATATATGTTGGTTAGTTGTTTTGTTGGGTACTGGAGACAGTCATGAGGTTGGCGGTAGATGCCTCCCCTGTGCGCACGTGGTCGTACACACCCCTCCATCACACCTGTGGATTATTTTCTTCTGGGACATGTGATCTGCAGAACACAAACAGCCCAGTCTGTCTCTGTACCAACACCCATAGATTCATCATATGGACACAGGAGACGTATAACAAATGCTGGATGATTGGATTTTACGTATGAACCCAGAGGACTCCGATTCTGGATCTGTAAGGTAAGATTTGCAACTAAAACCAACAAAAACGTTCAGGTTTACAGAGATTTGACACTTAAATGTAAATGACCAAGATGTAAACTGTATGTAGATCTGATATTTAGGTTATATCATGAAAAAATTCCACTTTATATTTACATTTATGGAGTTAGAATGAGTAAAAATCTCATTTGGACTTCTGCTAAATAGGCCTAGTTTTTCCTTAGACACATGATGAAGGAGAAGGGGTGGGATTAAATAAATTATACTTCCTCCCACTCCTTTTCGAATGTGCAAATGACGTCATGTTTTTGTTTGTTTTTTTAATCCGTGACTTCTTACTACCTGCTTTATTTCTAAGGACTAAGTAAGATCACTTTGTCTTGTTGCATATTCAAAATAAATTAAATAAATAAAAAATAAAAAATGATGACAGGATTTCAAATAGATCTGATGACGTCATGGTTAGTGATGCAGCACAAAACCAGAAGTCAGTCAAGATGCTTAAAGGGAAACAATTTCATATACATAAAAATAAATATACCAAAACACACCCAAATTTTAAAATCTTCTTAATGGAATTTGAAAAATATATTAAATCTTTAGAATTTATCTTAAAAAAAAAAAAAAAAAAAAAAAAAGCTGTAGCACCCTGGCTATTTATAAACAATTCTTTAAAATAGACTGAGCTCTCTCTGTTGCATTTATTTATTTTTGTTAGAGTTGTTATTTTTATTTATTTATTTATTTTTTATACTATTACACTGGTCAACAACAAATTTATTAAGTTTTTTGAGCTGATTTAGGATAATTTTGGTGTGCTGAATCCAAAAATCACATTAATTTTGCTCAATCAGGTCAATTTTCTGAACTGTGCTACATATTGGCTTTCTAACATTTTTGCTTACATTTATGGGCATTTTCACATCATATGATACAAAATTCTTTCATATTTCTTGCAATAAATGAGTTCTGAAGATTTTACTTTTGCCAATTTATGATTGTTTTTTTAAAATTACAGGTGAATGAAATGGCTTCGACTAGAAGATCTTGCAAAAATAAACCTGACGTATTCTGCTACATTTGCGGTGAATACACCATTGTACCTAACAGGAATCCTGTTAGAAAATGATTTTTTTCTCTTAAAATCTATTTTGGGTGAGAACTATATAAAAAAATCAACTGATAAAGTCACAAAAATGTAATCAATTTTGTGAGAAGATCAAATTTTTCAAAATCAAATTAGCAAAAAACCTGACCTGACTGAGAAAAACAGATGTCATTTTTGGATTTAGCGGTGCAAAATGGTCCTAATTCAGTTGAAAAAACCTAGACAACTTGCAAAAAATATTTTTTTTTGTACCCAGTGTTATTTGTCTATTCTGCTTTGTGTCTTTAACCCTCCGGTATCCGGATGCGCCTTTTAGGCACACTTTGCACTTTATTTTAAAAACTTTATATTATTTTTCACAATTTAAGTGAGGTTAGAATTCAAAAGTTGTTCATTTTTGCATGATCTTTAAAATTCTGGCCACCAACTTAAATCTGCACATTGTAAACAAAAGAAAATTACCAGACTAGCATCTGTCTCCCAAGTGTGCCTAAAACGCACTATTTCTTCCATTTGATATGTATGATTAGGGCTGACCTTGATTTACAAAAATAAAATCAAATTATAGCAGAAAAATAAATCAATATATAATATTTAATAGTTTGATTTATAGGTGTGCATTTTATGCACACTTGGTGACAGATGCTAGTATTTTTGAACATTTGACCTAGCACCAAAAATAATAATGCAAATTAACCAATGTTGGAGTTAATCATTGACAAATGCCAGGATGAAAAAATCAAATAATATGTGATCCACTTTTTATGTAGTATATTGAAAAAAATAAATTTTTTGAATTTTTTGCATCAAAAAATGGTTTGTTTACATTTCAAACATGGCATTTAGAGGGTTAAAAAATGTGACAATTATTGAGTATTTGGTATTTTTATTTACGGCTCAAGTTGATGAAATAGAAAAAAGCGTAAAAGAATTAAAAACAAACTGTATGAAAATTGTTCTGACATTATTCCACAAGTGTGCCAAAAAGGCACACCTGGTGCTTAGTAAGGGCCTTGGTGGACGGGATACCGGAGGGTTAAATCTATGCATTACACTGGTCAACAACAAATTTATTGTTGTAGTTTTTTGAGCTGATTTAGGATCATTTTGGTGTGCTGAATCCAAAAAATCACATTAATTTTGCTCAAACAGGTCAACTTTCTGAACTATGCTACATATTGGCTTTTTAACATTTTTGCTTACATTTATGGGCATTTTCACATCATATGATACAAAATTCTTTCATATTTCTTGCAATAAACGAGTTCTCAAGATTTTACTTTTGCCAATTTCTGATTAATGTTTTTTTTAATATTACAGGTGAATGAAATGGCTTCGACTAGAAGATCTTGCAAAAATAAGCCTGACGTATTCTGCTACATCTGCGGTGAATACACCATTGTACCTAACAGGAATCCTGTTAGAAAAGGATTTTTTTTTTCTCTTAAAACCTATTTTGGGTGAGAACTATGTAAAAAATCAACTGATAAAGTGACAAAAATGTAATCAATTTTGTGAGAAGATCAAATTTTTCAAAATCAAATTAGCAAAAAAACCCTGACCTGATTGAGAAAAACAGATGCCATTTTTGGATTTAGCGGTGCAAAATGGTCCTAATTCAGTTGAAAAAACCTAGACAACTTGCAAAAAACATTTTTTTGTAACCCAGTGTTATTGTCTTAAACTTATTTTTTCAAATGCTTTTTCCTTTTCGACATGTTGTTGTTTGTTCAAAATGTATGTCCTGTATACCCAAATATTTTCAATAAAGTTAAAAAAAAAAAAAAAAAGCTAAATGAGAAACATGTTACTCACCTTGGATTTAATACAGTGCACAAAGAGGCAATGGGCTCTATGCACAGCCCCACTACTTCCTGAACTTCAGGTTGCTCCTTTATTTCCTGTCTAATTAATCCAGGTGTGCCTAATTAATCAGTAGTCACAACAAGAAGCAGCAGACACACCTGGGTTAATCAGTGCGTCCAATAATGAAAGACAGGAAATAAAGGATCCACCTGAAGTTCAGGAAGTCATGGGGCTGTGCATAGAGCCCATTCTCTACACAAATTAGGAGAATTTAACAGGCTACACCACAAATTAAAGGACAAATAACATCCGTAAAAGCCACATTAACAACCATTTTGCAGACTTACAACCAGATACACAGATAAACCAAGACAGAATAAGACAAGTGTAAACAAAACTAGAGCCCGACTGATATGGGATTTTGGGCTACGATGTGTTGAAAATGTCATGTGATTCAGTCACATGGCCGTGGCTGTGGACCCCTAAGGGTTAATTGTACTTTTCTTTTGAAACCTTTCATGCATAGGTCATTACAGTGGACAGTTATTCTACAGCCGTTCTCTTGTATATTCATGGGTTTTGTTGTTTTAGTTCCATATCAGCCAACACAGTGGACACTTATGCATCATCCCATACACTGACATTCAGACCATTACTGTAACTGTGCTGTTCTTGATAAACCTGATCTGCAGTGACATGTTTGAATGTAAATCAATTCTTATTTATTAGACAAAAAGGTTTTTTTTGTGTGCATATTATCTCCATGAAGTGAGTAATTACTAGCATTAGAATATGTTAAAATGTGAGAAGACATCAGATTAGCAGCATTAAAAAAAATTTTATTTCATTGTTTTCATATTACTTTCAGATATCTGGTTTTAAACACTTTTCTTTACTTCAAAAATTAAATGCATGGATATTTTTGTAAGTCCATAGAAAAAAAAAACCTCAATCACATTGTTTTTTTCATGGCTAAAGAGGAATAAAAACACTCAAAAAATAAATCATGACTCAGGTTCTCACAATTTATGCACGAAAGCGTTAATCCAACTTATTTTTAGCTTTTTACATTCTGTATTTATTGTTGATGTGGTTGTGACTGTTTCTGTAGAGCGGTGACCACATTTTGAATTTCCCCTTGGGGGTTAATAAAGTCTATCTATCTATCTATCTATCTATCTATCTATCTATCTATCTATCTATCTATCTATCTATCTATCTATCTATCTATCTAGTGTGTTATTTTGTTCTTTTTGTTAATTTTGTTTCTTAATTTGTTCATTTTTTTTCTCTACCTTTGTACAATTACTTACCTTTAAAAAAAAATAAATAAAAAATAAAATTATCTATATATCAAGCTGACATATTTTCCATTATTTTGTCCATTTCTATTAATTTAGTGAGTTAATTTTGTTCTTTTTGTTGCTTATTTATGTTTTATTTTTGTTCCTTTTCCTATCTCTTTCTTATCTATCTATCTATCTATCTATCTATCTATCTATCTATCTATCTATCTATCTATCTATCTATCTATCTATCTATCTATCTATCTATCTATCTATCTATCTATCTATCTATCTATCTATCTATCTATCTATCTATCTATCTATCTATCTATCTTCTTGAGATGATGTATGGAGTGCTGTAGTGAAAGGAGACCTGCTGAGTTGTGTTCATTGGTTTCCTGTTTTAGTAATGACATTCATACCCGTCTGTGATGCAACACCCTGGTATATTGTACTTTTTTGTATAATATTGATATTAAAAGGTGGATTAAGTCTGGTACAACACCTCTGTAGACCTAGGTGTGAAATACATGGACCACCACTGCAGACCAGGATAAGATGTATATAAGTGACAGTATCCCGGATACTATCGGAGTAGTTCAGTTGGAGTATCCACATTTGTCAGATCCAGGATAAGGTCTTATCTGTGTTACTGAAGATCAGGTATGGTGTCTACACGCAGAAACACAAATACTGATGTGCATGTAAACACAATCGTTAGAGTCACAGGTGAATACAGGCTTTTTTTTTGTTGTTGTTGTTCTTTGTGATTTCAAGGTCATGACCAACAAATTGCACAAACACCCAAATGAAAAAAACCTGATGTGAGCACTAAATCCAGATTGATCTCTAAGCCTTGCAGTGTGAACACCACCTTCTATTATGCTGTCTCCGTGTGCAGCTCCAAAATAAAATCATTCCCCCCTGCTTTTATTTTCCACCGTCGTCACAGCACTCTGTAAACTGCACCTCTCCTGCTAACATCAATTTCACTGATTCCTGATAAAACCTCGCGCTTGCCATTAGTCGACCCTCCTTCACTCGGCTGAGGGCCGCAATTAGCCGACAAAAGGTAATCTCAATCAATTTCAATTTCACCTTTGTAGAGACGACTGAGAACACAAGGGGTTAATTATCCCTCCGCCGTATCGATCGGTGTTTGTGCCGGCCTGTTAATTAGGGTGACTGATTTGGCATCGGGCTTTGACTGAGAGTTAAATGATAAGCAGCAGTAGATGGGACTGTGGAGTAATTGCAGGGTTTTTCCAGCCTCTTCTGCTACTTTCTGCTTATTGTTTCTCGCCCTCCTTACAAATCCATCTGTGCTTTTAGCCCACAGGTGTCAAACATGTGGCCCGGGGGCCAAATTTGGTCCAGTATGACCCTTGGGATGAATTTGTGAAATGCAAAAATTACACTAAGATATTAACAATCCTTTCAGTTCAGGTTCCACATTCAGAACAATTCAATCTCAAGTGGGTCAAACCAGTAAAATACTATCATAATAATCTATAAATATTCACAAATCCAAATTTTTCTCTTTGTAAATGTAAATATTTTCATATATTTACACTAAAACAAAGAATAATTTCACAAAAAATGTGAATAACCTGAACAAAAATGAACAACCTGAAATGTTTTAAGAAAAGTACAATTTTAACAATATTCTGCCTGATATTAAATGTTTTGTGTATTTGTAGCGATCTGTAAGTTATAATGAACATGTGAAAATTATAAACTGAAGCATAATATTGTCAACATTACACTTATTTTTTCAGTTTGTTGATATTCCCATCTTTTGAAAGAAGAGTGTATAGATGTAAACATTTTCATTGTTTAATTTGACTTTTTTCGCTCTAAAACATAGAGAAAATTTTGGAGTTGACATTATTTATATATTATTATGTTATTGTTTAACTGGTCCGGCCCACTTCAGATCAAATTCAGCTGAATATGGCCCCTGAACTGAATTGAGTTTGACACCCCTGTTTTAGCCCAAAGCCATGTCCACTGTATCAATCCTCTCTCTCTCTCTCTCTCTCCTCGTTATGCTTGATTAATCTCGCCTGATGGAGGCACTTTCCGTCACTCAAACCCTTCCGAATTCGCCGATCACATGCTTTTTACCCATGACAGGAAGATTCGATGCAATACGTAGTTTGTTTCTTATGTATTTTTCATGATGCGCTGCTTCCAGAGGATGGCATAAAAGGTTATTTCTCTCTCCGGTGAAAAAAGATACCTCTTCAGGCTGTCTTGTTGCCGTGTCTCATTGACGGGCGCGTGATATGGAATGAATAAAACCCAGCCAGTGAAACACTTCTATCTGTTTCGTGGGAGCTTTTCCATCGAGCCGTGCCGCCTGCCGCTTGGCTATGCTTGGCTAGACAGGTGACACTGTGGTTTAACGGTGAGAGAGAGGCAGGCGGGCAGGCAGAGCTGTAAGGCGAACCTAATTGAAATCCCCTCCTATGCGAGACAGAGGAGATGGAGCTGTAAAAGGGCCTGTAATTACTGAGGCCACTAATGAGAGATAATTAGGTCATATGACAATGTCTCTACCCGGGCTCCGCTGTGAGAGATGTGGTTAGGAATAAAAAGGTGGAGAACTCCGACGTCCTGTTGCTCGCCGCCATTATGCAGCTCTATTACAAATGAATGGCTAATTAGTAGCAGTGAGTTATGATCATGAAAAGGGCCTGTTCTCATCGCCAAAAAGAGTGAATCCTCTGCAGCACCTGAAGGAAAGTGCTGCTGGGGCGACCTGAACGAGGAGGCCCCGCACAGCAAATACTGCTTGTTTTCATGAGATTGTAACGTTTTTATTGCTTTATACTTGCAGAGCAGTAGATTTCCCAATGCAAATATGCCCGTAGCTGCAGTTGCTCTGCTTTATATGTGCAAATAGCTGAGTTAATTTGGAACCTCGTTGCTTCCGTGAGAAGAAAAACCAATAAATTTGCAGTGCCTGTTAAGTTGTTACTCCTTAACTGCTGAAATTGTACTTTAACAGTAAAACTACTCTAAAATACGCTATGGTTAGAGTTTGAACTGGGTGATACAGCCAAAAATATTAATTATTTATTTGTTTGGGGTTAGGGATGTAACGATTACCAGTATAATGATAAACTGTGGTAAATTTCCCTACGGTTAGTATTGCTGTTTAAATTCTAATTATCATTAAAACCATATTTGATTACCACACTTTAAAAACTCACTGTGATACTGCTCGTTTCCTGGAGAAAAGGCGGCAGTAATGTTTGGCCTGTGAAAACATGGTTGAACGCACCTGCATGGACAGCGCTCCAGAGATCCGGGGATAGCGGGTCTTAGTAATTCCTGCCAAGATGTGTGTTAGTGTTTCCCACCACACTAATGGCAGCAAATTCAAATGGAGTGTACATTTTGCAATATTTAGTCTCTAATGTGTCTTTAAAGGGCCAAAGGCCTTGGGAGATCCCGCCGGGAAACCAGAGGGAAGAGAACTTAGGACATATTTGATGAAATGTCAGACTGGTATGAATTAAAAAAAAAAAAAAAAAAAAAAACTAGGCATTTTGGTGACCTTTAACCTACAACATGACCTTGACATTAGACTTTTCATTGTACAAAGTACTCTTACGATACAATATTGTACTTACAAGATCATTAAATGGCCCATCACGAACATATTTATACATTGCACTGGACAACAGAGTGGAGAAGCTGTGAAAGTTGCGATTTTCAGAGTTAAAAAAGTCATTTTCGGGATGGGTTGGGGGGGGGTTGGATGAAATTTTCAAAAAAATTACATTGGAGTGCTTAGAACATCTTGTTGCATTAGAAAATCAGGGCTAATGTGGCATTTGATATTAAGCTCCCCCCAGTCTGAGCACACAAGACCCGGTCCGAGCGCATGGACCTGGTCTGAGTGGTGTGAGGTCTGGTGAATGCAGAGGGTATTCAACGAAACCCCTCTGTCCAATCCACCTGTTAGGCAAGTTCACCAGACCTCACACTGCTAGACTTTTTAAAAAAAAATTTTATGGGGATACCTAAAAGACAAAGTCCACACTATGAGACCTGCAACAGTCACCATTGAACGTGAATGCACACAAATACCAAGGGAATGGTTTTGTGATGTGTGCGATTCCATTGCTTGACGTTGTCAGCAGTGTCTGGACCAGAACGGACGTCAGTTTGAGAACAGGCAGTGACAAAACGATAAAAGGATGTTTGTAAATTCTATTACATTTTGAAAATCAAATGAATTTTAATAAACACCTACTTTACAATTATTTAAAGCACAGGTGTCAAACATGCGGCCTGGGGGCCAAAACCGGCCCACCAAAGGGTCCAATCCAGCCCCTGGGATGAATTTGTAAAATGCAGAAATTACACTGACAATATCAACAATCAAGGATGTTAGAATCATTTTAGGTCAATCCAATCTAAAGTGGGTCAGAATCAGTAAAATACTATTATAATAACCTATAAATAAGGAAAACTACAAATTTTTCTCTTTGTTGTAGTGTAAAAAAAAAGTAAAATTACACAAAAATATTTACATTTACAGACTAGCCTTTTATAAAAATGAATAACCTGAAAATTCTTAAGAAAAATAAGTGCAATTTGAACAATATTACGCCTTGGTTTATCATTTATACACGTGCATTACAACTTACAGATCACAGTGGATCTACAAATACACAAAACATTTAGTAAGAGGCAGAATATTGGTACAATTCCACACACTTCATATTTATTTATGTTATATTCAAGTACAGTTCATAGATGTAAACATTTTCATTTCGGAATTTGACTTTTTTTCCACTCAAAAACATAGAAAAAAACCTTTAGTGTTGGCATTATTTATAAGTTCTTATCCTATTATTCATATTATTTTACTGGTCTGGCCCACTTTATTTCATATTAGGCTGAATATGGCCCCTGAACTAAAATGAGTTTGACACCTCTGATTTAAAGTGTGTATACATTTTTTTTGGGACACGCTGTATGTAAAAAATATTTTGCGATATGATGCAAAATTGCATCACCATAATTATCATGAACATTCCATTGCCTGGCCCTTGAAATATTTTTCATCCAAATCAGCTGTTTTTTCACTTAGTTATTCCTACATTTCATTAGCTTTTTTCTTATTTGATTTTAGCCATTTAAGCCAGTGATAGAGACAGTACCCAGACTCTCTTTAACCCATTCATGCACAAATTATGACAACCTTAATCAAGATTTTTTTCCTGAATGTTTTTATTCCTCTTTAGGCATGAAAAAAAACAATACGATTGAAAATTTTCTTATGAAAAATAAATAAGTAAAAAAAAAAAACTAAAAACAAAACAAAACATTAAAAAAATAGTAATAATAATAAAAAAAAATTCTTAGGAACCTATTTTTCATGAAGTTGCAAAAATGTCCACTCAGCTGGACACCATGCATTTAATTTTTGAAGCAAAGAAACATCCATTTACCGATAATTGCGTGAAAAGAGATTTACACAATGTTACCAGTTCATGTCAGAAATGATATGTAATGTCTTAAAACTTTAATAAAGATATGTGTAAAAAAAAAACAAAAACAAAAAACAACAAAATCCATGAATATACAAGAGAACAGCTGTAGAATAAGTGTCCACTGTAGTGACCAGTATACATGAAAGGGTTAACTAGTAATAGCAGTAGCACCAATAAAAAGAAGCAATGAAATATAATTAAAATACCAAAAGTAAAAGTCCAGATTTGCTCATTTCAGAAGAATATATGTGATACATTTTGCAGCTTTCTCTGTTTAAAACGGAATTATGAGACAAAACACATTAATGCTGGTGAGAATACCCATATAAATCAATAAATATGTAAATATCTCTGATCCTTCATGCATTAATGATGAAGTAGAGTCGACTGTTTGTGATGACTCTGTGTCTTTGAATTTGTGGCGTTCTACTCACCACAAAATAATTTTCTTTACTTGTTATGTCCCTGAAATACTCACATCGCCAACTTATGTTGAAGAGTTGGGGTCAGAATGTAGGTAAAGTTAAGAACATGATGCAGCTCCTATTAGTAACCATCAGCACAACTTGTTTTTTTAATGACTGTTGAAGCAGGATCACCTCTTTAACTTTTATTATGAAATAAAATAAGAAACTCAAATATCAGCATTAAATTGTCTTGCATTCATCTCATTGAACATAACTGTGATAATGTTCATACTTAATAGCATATTATCTAGACATTAACATTTCCAAACATGTCAAATTGACAAATAAAACACTCAAATTAACAAGCTAACATTGAAGCCACTTCATAGGCTGTGTGTCACTGAAAAGGACTAAAAATGTGTCTTTGTTGTTGGTCTTTAATGCCTGATATTGTTGTGTTCTTACACGTTTAAATCTTGCCACTCAAACTTGGAAAGATGTTGGTAAGAGACATTTATTTCCACATTGTGCAGCGGTCAACAGTGACATAGTTTTACATTAACAATAACAAACGAACATGTAGGAAATAAAATAAATGTGGCTCCAGCTATGTATGAATCTGCAGAGTAACTACTCATGAAAGTTGACAAATGTAGTGGGTAAAAGTTAATCATTGACCTCCAGAACGATCAGAATCAGCTTTATTGGCAACGTTTGTGCTCATAAGCAAGGAATTTGACTCCAGTTTATCCTATAGAATAAATATATGTCTAACAATATAGAACAAAAAGGAAAAAAAAAAAAAAAGGCTTGTTTACCAAAACTGTACAAATAGTGAGATCAAATAGTCCAAACAGAAGAGTCTTATTCCTTTATATCGGCTAAAATTTACTTAGGGGGTCAAATGAGTGGCCATTTTTGTCCAAAAAAAAAAAAAAAGTTGTAAGAAATGCATAGAACTGTGTTGAAATAATGCTAACACATTTGTGCACAGACTACTGATATTATTTGACAGTGGAAGCTATATTTTCAGAAATATTGGATTTTGAATAGCACGTGTATGTGAAAACTTTTGCTGGTGGACGAATGTGACATTACCCATGATGCTCTGGTCAGTACCAGTACTTTATTAGTAATAAACTTATATACTTACTATTGTTAATTCTCCTCTTATTCATAAATGTTAGTATTGTGGATCTAAAACAATAACAGCTGACACAAAAACACAAAATGTGGCAGTGGACGGATGTGACATGGTTGTTACAGATCCCATCATACTGATGCTCGGCAGCAATGTCACCGTTTCCACAAATGATCCCTGTGCAAAAACTAGGATCAGAATTATTTATTGTATAGTTTATCATCATACTAAAGAGTAAATAACAATATAGAATTATTATTTCTTTATAAAAATGCTTATTATTAGAAAACTGTTGATTTAAAAAGTGACGTGTGACATTCTTAATGTATGTATTGGCGTAACATAAGCAGGATGGATCAGCACCATACTCCATATTGAACCTGTAAAAATAAAACATGTGATATGTAGGATAGAATCTGGTAAGAAAAATTGTGGAATCTAAAAGAATAGAATATTTGTTTTTCAGGTAAATTCAGTTCAAATATAACTTGGTCATTTGTGACATGAAAATATAACATTAATTGTGATGAAATTGGACATTTTTGACCTGAAAACATAGTTCATATGACCATCAACATGTTGCAACAGAACTGAAATCCTGTCAATTTGCAGAACTTGCATTTACCAACACAAAGTTCCTTTGGGGATTCAGTTCTATTGATTTCTTATGCACAAAGGCAGAAATAAGACCTCTAAGCAAATTATAGCCGATATATATCCTTATATATTATTATTATTATTATTATACATTTTTTAAACTTACATGTTATTGTTTCATTTTTGAAATTTTACCACGCAAACATTTCAAACATATTGACAGTTGTCGTCCTGTATGTTGTCCACTTTTTCCCTCAATCTTCGCATGTTGCTTGCTGTAGTCTTATGATATAAGTATATAAATAAGGTGACAACGCCTTTTCCATCAGGGCCCCTCGACTTTGGAACAGCCTGCCTGAGAAGATAAAGCTTGTGGAATCAGTAACATCTTTTTAATCACTTCTTAAAACACATTTTGATAGACTTGCCTTTATGTGATGTTTGTCCCTGTTTAATTTTTTAATTTTATCTTGTTTGGTTACTAATTTATATTCTCATACATGATGTTGTTTTATCTCACTCCTTCATTTTTGCATTGATTTGACAGCATCATGTAACGCTATCCCTGCCCTCTTTATTCCGATTCGCTCAATTTATTCGAAGAGTCATGTTTTTGTGTTTGCTGTACATATCTCCTTTTATTGTGTTGTTTCTGTTTTCGTGTTTTTACTTGCATCTTGTATTCTGCTGTTGCGCCCTTCTGCTTTGTCTGTCAAAGCACTCTGTAAACTTTGTTTTTAAAAGTGCTATATAAATAAAGCTCTTCTTCTTCTTCTTCTTCTTCTTCTTCTTCTTCTTCTTCTTCTTCTCATTATTATTATTATTATTATTATTATTAGTAGTAGTAGTAGTAGTAGTAGTAAATTTTACTTATTTCTCTCTGGTTTTAACTGACATGTTCACCGTTTCCTCACTACTTTTACATTTGCCAAAGATCAGCCATGATATCAATTTTAATATTTCCGTTTGTTTTTTTTTGTGTTCATAACAGGTGCGCAATCTCTTCTATACTTTTTGCACCAAACCTCTAATACCTCTACTCCCAAAACTTTTTATTTCTCTGCTGTAAACCTAATTCAACTTTGATAAACCTTGATTCCTCCATAAAAACACATTTACAGAAAAATCTTTGCGGTAGATCTCACTTGCCGCTCTCTTAGAGATATGCTGAATAAATGGAGGAATAAGTCCAAAGGTAACACACACAGGACTCGCATCCAACACGTGTAATCCACAGATCTTCCTTTTTATGCGGATTTATGTTCCGCATAACTCGCAAACTGCATTTAAATGGCCCAGTTTTGCAGAAAGCCCTTATAGATGCACTTAGATTTAACTCAAGACGGTAAAAAGGGATGATGGGAATCCGATGGAGGCTGAGAGAGGCTGTTTCATGTCCAATGTGCTGGTGGGAAGGTATGACTCTGATGTTCACGGTCGGAGAAGCATGAATATGAAGAGCTGCTGTGCATGAATGAAGGATTCCCACTCGGTGTGTACGTCAGATCCCTTTACGGCTGAATATCGATGTTGTAATTCATGTTTCTCCGACTATTCGGGAAAGTATTTGTACATTGTTCAGCTTACCATCTCTTTTGCAGGGCTAACGTGAAAGTCGATATTTCCAGGATTTGTTTTGTGTGTAGTGCTCAGTTTGTGGAAAACATTGATTTGTTCTTGGTATTTTTCTTTTGGCTTAGGGTTGAAGTTTCTCTTGCAGCTCAGGCCGTGTGCTGCAGCTCAGACAGCGCAGAATATATGATCATATGGGCGGCTGATCGAGCTCACACATGCATGGCTGCACATGAACTGAACATGCACTGAATCTGAAGCGAGTTCCGTCATCAAACAGGCATCTCCATGGAGCAAAATCAGCCCCGTGTCTTTTTATTGGAGAAACATAAAACCAAAGTGGAAGAGTCATGGGTCCAGCTTTGGAAAGTCCTAATAGGCTTCTTCACAGCTCTTCAGGATAATGACCTCTTCAGCTCGCCAGCCGTTTTTAAGTGATCTCGAGTTAATTGGCCAGGAACCTCAATCATGTCTACGCTCCCCCCATCTGACCCCACTCTCTTTTTATCCATTAGCAGTATTTCTGTTCCACACTTTTCATGGCGCCTTCACAGAAAATCATTTGCAGGGTTTAAGCACAATCTCCTCTCTGAGTATTTTACAGTAAAAGTGAATTTAGATCTTTTTGATTTTGATCCTTTTTGTGAATCTTGAAGGATTACAGCTGAATTTATTTCTTGAAGTTGGTATTACATCCATAGAGTGTTTGACTTTCAGTACATAGTCGTTAAATCACCGCCAAAGTGACAGGAGTTGCTTATCCATTGGACATCTGTGCAAAACCTTACTGATATTTACTAAATGTTGAATAAACAGAAGTACGTAATGTCGGTTTTTCCATTAAATCACAAATGCGATGATTTGTTTATTTATTATTGCGAGATGACATGAGAAGTAATTCCATAAACATGGCAACGAATGTAAATACCATGTTGATTTAACATACACACGTTCTGTATAAGTTCTCTGTTTAGAAAAAAACAAAATAAAGACAACTGTTCTTAAAGTAAGCCCAGATATATTCATTATTATTATTATTATTATTATTATTATTATTATTATTATTATTATTATTATATATTACCTCTCTATCTCGTGTTGCATTAAAAAATAATTTGGTTTCCTGGTGTGTCCACACATACCGTGCCATGTTTCTTTTAAAATTCGTCTTTGCTTGTTGTAACGTCTGTCAACATCCGTTTTTATTATTCACATGACTCTAGTTGTGGAAAAAGGTCTTTCCATTGCAGTTTTGCGTGATATCCCAATTGCACTACGCCTGGAAAAACCACCTCTTGCCAGCGCAAAAACTTTTAATCAAAAAACAAGAGTTTGGGCTAAATTGACATTTTTCCAATTATGCAAATTTTTATGCCCAAGTTATATTCGCGCAGTTTAAGGGTTAGTGGAAAAGCGACTAGTGAAATTGCTTATTTTCATTTGGCATTACCCCTCTGCAGTGTTGTGCAAATTCCATCCAAACTGTAATACATTACAGATTACTTGCTACTATTATTTAAAAGTAATTCCTTACCTTACAATATTACTGTCTCAGAATTGTAATGCGTTACATGACTCCTGTGTTACTTTTGAGTTACATACAAAAGATTGGAGAGCCATGTGGAGGGATAGCTCAGTAAGTAACACTACGGTCTATGATGTTCAAATTCCAGCAGGAACACTTATGTTTTTTTCAACATTTTACGTGTTCTAATAGGTGGTGTGTGGAATGTGTCGATACTCCAGAGTGCAAAGGTTCTTCATGAAACATCATGAAGTTACAGCGTCCTTTGAGGCTTTTAATTTCTAATGAGGAATACATGAAGTGCAGATGAGCAACGTCTAAGAAGAGAGGCAAAGCTACAGCTGGCGAACATTTTAATAGATATTGTGTTAAATGTGTAAATCAGCAATAAAATGACCATGTAAAGCAGTGGTTCCCAATCTTTTTTGGCTCTTGACCTCATTTTAACATCACAAATTTCTGGCAACCCCAGACATTCAAAACAGAGACATTTTTTTGGGTAAAATTAATTTGTTTTTGATCGTGTAATAGTTTGCTATACTATGCTGCAAATGAACATTAATTTTAGACGACATTTAGTCTATATAATGTATATTATTATTGCAAATGAACATTAATTTTAGACATTTAGTCTATATAATGTATATTATTATGGACGGAGGCAGAAAAGCCAGGTGTAGATTACTGCACAAAGTGAGAATTTGATTTTCCTTGGTCAGGATATGTACAGTCAGTCCAGCTTGGATTTACAAGGCTGACAATTAATACTGAACAAACAAGAACTCAAACTATGAATTATGAAAGAGCTGCAGCATCTGAAACTGACCACAATGAACATTTGAAAGAAAGTACCACAGTGCTTCAGTTTCAGCTTCACAGTTTGTCATGTCTGTTATGTAGTGGGATTGTCTCTCTCAACTCACCATATATTTTTTATTAGTAAGTGTCTGTTTTTTTTTTAAAATTTTATATCAATAACTAGAAATTTCGGGTGACCCCATTTGAATTCCAGGTGACCCCAAGGTTGAATAACACTGACGTAAAGCATTCAGGCGATGTAGTGGTTACAAATACTGGTCAGCTCATGACCTTTTCTAATGACACATTGTTCATTTTAGCCCAAATGTTTTTAGTTTTAACCTACATTCTCTTCTCAATTTTATTACATTTGTGGCGTCTTTAGCTTTTTTCAACATCAACATTAACACTGTCAATGCACCTGATTCAGGAGTTCCATCCTTAAAAACATGAAATAATGATGTAACAGTCCGATAGACTTCCATCAGTCTGACAATAAGAGTGGATACAGCTTCATAAAATCTGCTTGTTATTATGTTTGATTAGTGTTTCCTCTCTTCATTTCACTGATTTCTCAAGTTGCTGCTGAACTCAGTTTAGCAGTTGAATAAATGAACACAATAGAGAGAATAAGGAGCAGAGTCACATTTACAGTGACTGTAAACATAGTCTGGCAGAAAACAAGTCGGTTAATTAAATTGAATACATTTTAAATCTTCTCATCAAAAATTGTTAATTAAAATCATTTTGCAATTATAAGTGGTTATACCACAACAACAGAACATAATGGTTTCCCCCTGCTGCAGAAAAACATCCTAGTTGAAACAGAAGAATTTTTAACCGAGGATGTAAGCAGTATTTCTGCAAATTAAAATTAAAATTATCATTAGTCTTAAGAATACAGAGCCATGCCAAAGATGGATTGTACAACGGCGTATTAGGGCCACATAAGACAATAAAAATGCTTGTCATTATGAGAATAAAGTCATTATATTTCGAGAATAAAGTCATTATTTAATGAGAATAAAGTCATAATATAATGAGAATAAAGTCGTACCCACTCATCGAGTTATGTAGAACTTGGAACATTTTGTGAAGTTATATTTTCATTTGGGGTTTACGCACAAAGGCCAAATACTGAGTCTATCCCCCATGAACACATTGCTGCTTTGTTTGTGTCCTTCACTGTAAAACCATTAACTCTGTCGAATTTTCGAAATATTATGACTTTAATCTCATAAAAATATGACTTAATTCCTGTTAAATGAGTTTTTTTTTTTTTAACTACAATTTTAGTCTCATTAAATAATGACTTTATTCTCCAAATATGACTTTATTCTCATTAAATAATGACTTTATTCTCGAAATATAATGACTTTACTCTCGTTAAATAATGAGTTTTTTAAAATTCCGACTTTATTCTCACTAAATGACTTTATTCTCAACATATAATGACTTTATTCTCAATAAATGAGTTTTTTAAAACTCTGACTTTATTCTCGTTCAATAATTACTTTATTCTCAAAATATAATAACTTTATTCTCAATAAATGAGTTTTTAAAAACTCTTTATATTTATATAACATAGTGACAAGCTTTTTTTTTTTCTTATGCGACCCTAATATGGCATTGTAGGATTGGGCCGGTGGATTTATATGACCACTAGAGGGAGTAGTGAGTCACTGCTGGTCTCCAGTGGTGAATAAAACTAACACCACAGGGTCTTTGATAAAAACAGAAAGTGACCAGATTGGACGAGAACCATTAAGAAACAACTGTAAGATTCAATGAAAAGTTGTAATCTTTCATATTTTATTCTTATTCTAGGAAAATGTTATTGTACTTTTAGAATGTAAGCCTGTTTTATATATATATATATATATATATATATATATATATATATATATATATATATATATATAATTTTTTTTTTTTTTTTCATTTGGAAAGATACTTTACAACAGACATCTTAGCACTTTCTTTTTTACCATGTCTGAAAAATCAACTATAGTAAAACATGAAATTTAACATACACACGTTCCATATAAGTTCTATAAGTTCTAGTTCCATATAAGCCCCCCCCCCCTTTTTTTTTTATATATATATATTTTATTAAACCTACTTTAGAACAAAAAGATGTCACATTTTCTCCTTATTTTCATTTTTCCAAAATCCATACAAGTTTCAGCTCCAGTACATTCAACCAGTTCAATTATAACTTGTCATTTCCAGTTAAGTTAAATCTGGCCTCAGTGGGGTGATATATACAGTCCATTTTGACCACATTTCCATAAATTATTTAATTTTATTTATTCCATAATTTATTTAAGGACAGTTTCTCCATTCCATAGATTTCATAGATTGCTTTTAACCAGCCTTCATGTTGTGGTGCATCTGGTTGTAGTAAGCCCCCTTTTTTATGTATTTGGCTGTAACCGTTCAGCCTGAGCATATTTTCTTATATCTGTCATTGTTTAATGGTTTTCTCCCTGTATATTAGTACTTTGTAACCATGTGATGTTTTGTTATGTTGGTCATTTGTCCAGGACAACAGATGGAAATTAGCTCCTCTGCTAAATCTGGTGCAGGCATCTTGTTCTTTATAACTAATGCCAATACACGCTGTCCTGTAACTAAATAAACAAATACTAAAATAGATGCATTGTGTTGTTTCCACTGGACACAGCTCTAAATGAGTTTGATGCTGAAATGGCAGCATTTCTTCTACATGGGTGCGTTTGATTATGAGGCTTATGAAGGTATAAAGTTATTATGGGATGTTATTATCTTGGCTAAGTTGCCATTTATTGATCCATGGTTCATACTAAACTGTGACAGTTCTGACCTTGTTTGTTGGATTCCAAAAAGATCTTTAGTGCAGCTACTGACAATGAACCGTAGAGAAAACAGAGGTGATTTGTAGGGGTGTGCCAAAAAATTGATTCATATAAAAATTGCGATTCTCATTTTGTATGATTTAGAATGGATTAAAAATGTCCCAAAATCGATTTTAAAAAATAAAACAAATCCGGCGGCAGTCTGCCGCCGTTTTATACGCAGGACATCCTGACGTCATCACGCAGCTGGTTCTGGAACATACACATGCGCGGTGAGCACTGAAACAAAGAGGAAACTAATGGAGGAGGTAGGGTTAGTGGCTAGCGCGATTTGTGGCTTACACGATTAGCAGCTAGGGTTAGCAATTAGCGTGATTAGTGACTAGTGCATTGACACGCCATCAAATGGCTTTAAATAACACTCGAAAGGATGAAGATACGTATGTATAGCACGCCAAATGCAATAAACTGACATCACATACAACATGATTTCATAAACTCAGTCTGTCAGCAGCATCACCCAGAGCTTAAGGGCACGATACAGGGTCAGCCACCAGCAGCAAACCAACACACACTGCTGTGCCTCACCAAACTCCCTGCCAAGCATGGATAAATGTTTAAAACTGAATAAATGAGAAAATAACATTTTAATGTCTGCATTTGTCTTGCAAAGCAGACTGGAGTAGATCATGAGGACCCTTTGCACACCTATAGATGGAAGCAGAAATCATTATGAATAAAATTGTTTTGAACCGAATCACAGCCCCAAAAATCAGAATCAAATCAAATCATGAGATAGTAAAAGATTCCCACCCCTAGTGATTTGCGGTTTTACTCTGGCTGTTTTCTGTCTAAAAACAGAGCTAAGCTAACAGAGCTATAATGTTAACTCTCAGCTGATGCAGGACATGAAGATTATAAGACGGTGTTATTTTAACGACTACCAAAATAAGCATCTGAGTTTTAGTTTGAAGAAGAAAACATGATTATACCATAATACGGATGTGTGGAAACAGTTAGCTTTATACTTTATTCAGTGGGTGACACAGTCTGTCGATACATAGCAATGATTTGTTGGTGGTTTTGGTCCTAAGTGTGTTCTGATACCAGCCTGCCCCCTACTGGTGAGAGGATTAGAATATTAATACTACATAAAAACACTTGAAACAGCCTTATTGCACTGAAAAATACTTAGATGGAAGTTGGAAAGACTACTCTTAACCCAACAATTAATGGACTATTTAGAAAATAATCAATCGATGAAGCTCAGATGTGAGTTTGGATCACGCCAAATGGGTGGGACTCACTTGTTTCTTTCCCGACACCAGAACTCTTCCTGTGGGTCCTTGTTTTGCTTTTGACAAATAGACGGTGGCATCTGTGGAACTGGAGGCCTCCATGACACTCAGAGTGGGGACGGGGTTGACAGGACCGGATGAATATTCATCACAGGGGTCTACTTCACCCCATCACGTCCATGTCGGCTGTTCTCCATCGTCACAGAGGGACAGGCCAGAGAAAATGGCCGAGGCTGAGCAGGAGGGGAAGTAAATTCAGAGGGTGAGAGGGCTTCGCTTTGAGTGATTCGTCGACTGGACAAGAGAGACAAGCCGAGAAGGTGAGGAAGGGGAGAACACAGAAGACGGAGGCAGGAGAACAGATTGGTTTGGAAAGACTCGACAGCGATGGAGAAAGGAAAAGCTGTAGCGGATTTGAGAGAGAAAAATTGCAAGGGATGCGAAGAGGTAGAGGGAAAATTGGGTGAATAGGACTGAGGGAAGGTGTAAGGGATTGTTTTGGAGAGATGAGTAAATTAAAGCCGAGTGAGAACGTAGCAAAAGGACGCGGTAAATGGAGAGAAGAGAAGGATGACTCCGGAGAGAAGAGTCAACGGCATGAGAGGAAAGGAAGGTGTAGAAGTTTGGCGTCGGTGTATAGAATGATTTATACCTGGATGAAGACAGAATCTGACTCCCCCTCCTCCCCCTCCTCGTCCCTGATGGTCCTTAGCGCTGGCTGCTCGCTTACCTGTGGATGGCGGCGGCGGCTGCTCTGTGGTCGAGGGATGCATAAACAAGGCTGCTGCTCACAGATGGGACTGTCTGAGACGGATGCCCTTGTCTGTGATACTCACACCAATGGTAATCCACACATGTCCACACCGAGCCAAAACATGGACGCCTGAAGGGGAAAATGTGGACGTAGACAGACCTGCAGGAAAAACCACTTCACGCCAGCTTTACATCAAATGACTGGTCAGGTGGTGGAGTTGTACTATCTGGCACTATCTGGATTGTTGATGTGAGGTGGTCATTAAACTCAGTCTGAATGGTCTTAAAGCTGCACAGTTGGTTGTTTTGTCAATCAGTATGCAAAAAATTCCAAAAAGTACCTTTGAGCATTTTGACATTGAAGTGCTCTGAGAGGTTACAGAATAATGACATAATGAATTCTATCCACTTCAGACGGGCAGAGGGTTAAATACATGAGTGGTGAAGTTGGAAAAGTGGTGACTTGAATCAGTGTCAAGGTCATTTATGTTTATCAGAATAGATGATCGGAGAGATTAGTTTTTATTTCGGTGTGGGGGGAGAAAATTTGTTCTACATCATTTAAATTTTTTGGGGGTCTTTTTTTTTTTGGTAATTTTTTCCATTTGTAAATAAAACTATGTCTGGTCATAAAAAAAAAAAAAAAAAGTTTCAATTCACAGACAAAAGTAAAAACCGCTGTGCAAGAATCCAAACTGAAAAAAAAAAGCCCAAAGCTTAAAAACATCCTTAACTTTTTATTTGTAGCGTATGTATTTTTGAATTCTTGAATTTCCCTCGGGATCAATAAAGTATCTATCTATCTATCTATCTATCTATCTATCTATCTATCTATCTATCTATCTATCTATCTATCTATCTATCTACAGGGTGGGGAGGCAAAATTTACAATATTTTGAGGCAGGGATTGAAAGACAGTATATGACCAATTAGTTTATTGAAAGTCATGAGAATTTATTTGCCACAAGAAAATTTACATAATAGAAAATGTTTTTATTCTATGTGTCCTCCTTCTTTCTCAATAACTGCCTTCACATGCTTTCTGAAACTTGCGCAAGTGTTCCTCAAATATTTGGGTGACAACTTCTCCCATTCTTCTTTAATAGTATCTTCCAGACTTTCTCGTAATAGTTTTGCTCATAGTCATTCTCTTCTTTCCATTATAAACAGTCTTTATGGACACTCCAACTATTTTTGAAATCTCCTTTGGTGTGAGGAGTGCATTCAGCAAATCACACACTCTTTGACGTTTGCTTTCCTGATTACTCATATGGGCAAAAGTTTCTGAAAAGGTATGGATAATAGTGTTAGGTATGATTATGACATCAATATATGTTTGGTTTCAAAACAATTGACGTAGTGCCTGCTGAGAAAAAACAACTAAATGTTCATTGTAAATTTTGCTTCCCCACCCTGTATCTATCTATCTATCTATCTATCTATCTATCTATCTATCTATCTATCTATCTATCTATCTATCTATCTATCTGTATACTGGTGTTTATTATAATAGTAATAATCCTCATAATACTACTAATACTACTAATATTATTAACAATTAAATAATTATTATAATTATTTAATTATTAAATATTATTATTGCCACCACAGCAAAATCTTTGCCACCACAACATACATTTCATACAAAAAATCGTCACTGTTGCATTAGACTTATTATACATATGTGTAATATATAATAGGCCAGGACAAACATCCTACCGACTCAAATTAAAGTGTTCGAAGATTCAGGAGGTAGGGAGAAGGTGAGCTTCTCAACAGCAGGAGACGTAGTGTAATTAGTAATGCTGTTAAGTTTCACTTTCACTTCTGCACCCTGTATGCACCCTCTCCCCCATTATAAGTAGGATGGAAATGCCCCCCCCCCCCCCCCCCCCCGGCCAAACAGCGCGTGAACCTCCTGGATTGCACACTGCCACACCAAGAGATCAATTCCACAGGAAACACTGTCACAGCCATATTGTTTCTAATCAGCTGAAGGAAAAGTAAGGAAAGTAAATCTGCTGAATGCCAAACAAACATACCTCATAAACTTTGGCTGAATATGACCTAACATGTATAAACTCTTCCAGAGAAAACTCCCCTTCTCTTTTAATGAGGAAAAAGGAATAAACAAAACATAATTTTGCTTTTCTCTGCCATCTTAGCCTCCCCCAAAATGGCCATTATCCAGTCCTTCTATCCAAACAAGGCATAATGCAGAAGTTTAGATGGGGGTGTCAGGTATTACCTTTTTTTTTTGTTAAAGCCAAAGACTCAAGTGGAGAAAAGTGGATATGTATTAAACAGTGGAACCTGGATCTATCTGAGATAATCACAAATGTGTGCAACACTTTGGACTTCTGCTGTAGTGCTTTATTAGATCTACTGTATGGACCAAACCCACTAAATCAGACCAATAACTTTCATCCAGCTTAATTTAGTTAAAAAAGAAAAGCAACAAAGAGTGATAACTATACAGATTAAAATAACATGACATCAGATATACTGATTTATCCTGATGTGAAGAACCAGAGGATTGCTGTTCTTTAATACATTTGTCCTTAACATTACCCATCCAGTCCTGGGCTGTCTGGATGTTACACTGAAAACAGGAGCTTTTGCTTTAATTTTATATCCTTCTTTTTCAGAATACTTGGTGAACAAATGATGTTGTGAATGTAGCTCTCATATACATGTTGTAGGCTTTTATGTCTACATTTTAAAGTGAGATTTGGGTCGTTTTCTTAGGGAATATCTCTGGTTGATGCATCCGTTTTCTTAATGTGTAGTCCTTGTGAGGGTCGCGGGGGCACTGGTGGCTGCCGATGGGCGAAGGTGGGGTACACCCCAGATGTGTCGTCAATTCATCACAAGGCTGGCATAAACAATCAACCATTCACTCTGTAGATTCACAGGAGAGCAGTACAAGAGGGGAGAACATGAAGGCAGAGAAAGTGAAGAAATCTGATAGTGGACTGAAATGTCTTAACTAGGGGTGGGCGATATGGGCAAAAAAAATATATATCTTGATTATTTTTTTTAAATTTCCCCATTTCCCCATAATGATAATCAGACAATATCCTTTAAAATGTGAATTTCTTTCTTTCTTTGTTTTTTTTTTTTTTTTTTTTTTTTTTTTACAAAAAATGCTGTAAAACTGTACTTGCGTAACAGTACATCTATGGAAAGACCAACAATAGAACAACAGCTCTTATTTGTTTTTTAGAGTGCTTCATGCATCTTCTGGAAAACATGCTCACAAACATATATTATGCTTTGCTGACTGATTCAGTGAGGGTTTGCTGTGTGTGTGTGTGTGTGTGTGTGTGTGTGTGTGTGTGTAGGGGGGTTCGGGACGGCTGGTTTCCATCCTACTTATAATACTATGGGGGATACGGGCGGTGCAGTCCGTGCCATACGTACATGGAAGTGAAAGTGAAACTTAATGCTTTTCCCTACCTCCTGAAGCTTCACAAATTTTCATTTGAGGGGGCAGGACGTTTATCCTGGCCTATTATATATTACACATATGTATAATAAGTCTAATGTGACGGTGAAGACTTTTTTGAAGGAAATGTATGCCGTGGTGCTGCGCCATGGCAAAACCTTTTACTGTCTATGCACCGTCTGTTTGTTTTCTTTTCAACAGTATGAATACTTGATAACGTAAAATTGTACATCGTCAAATCAACATTTACAAAAGAGTTTTTTTCTGGATTGCATTTCTGATGTGTATGTAAATGCAGCCGATCCAATTATTACCATTATTTGATTACTCTAATGCCGCGTTTCCACTACGTGGTATCAGCTCAACTCGACTCGACTCGGCCTTTTTGTGTTTCCATTACAATAAAGGACCTGGAATCTGGTACCCGGTACTAGTTTTTTGGTATCACCTCCGGCGAGGTTCCAGTACTGGGAACCAGATACTAAAACATGACATGTAAACACTGCACACCACTGGTTGATCAGGGAATCATCTCTGTGAGCCGCTGTTTTACAAAAAGCAGATGTGGAAGTTGACAGTAAATATAGCGGTAGGTTAATCCACATGATGACAGCCCACAAAACTACACCATGGTTTGTCGAGGAGGTTCAGATGTAAAAATTCAGCTTGAGTTTGACGAGACAACACGCAGGAAGCGAGTTTATCAGCAACTCTGAGCAGACAACACAGAAGTAACGTGTCGCATTGCTATGACGTCCAGGTACTGTAAAGTTGATAGTATCCTGTAATGGAAACAGTCTCCAGGAATAGGACCTGGTACCTGAGTCGAGTCAAGTCGAGCTGGTTCCACGTAGTGGAAACGTGGCATAAGTATGGCAGTGTTGGAGAAACACATTCTCATTTTTGTCATTCTGCAGTTGTGGTGACCTCCTGATATATAGGACTTTAAAAGTCTAAAACAGCAGCAGCCGCGATAATAGTGCATTAACACTTCTGTTTACTATATAGGAGACCCTGCAGCCTCTAAAGGGCAGGACTGTTTGGTCCCATTTACATACCTAGTTATATCGCTGGATTTTTTTTTTCTTCTTTTTTGGATTCTAGAGGCAAGATCCCCAGTGTGTGACTAAACTCTCTTAGACACATTTCCCTCAGATGTGAAAGGGCGTCCGACTTCTCACATCTTTCAAAGTCATTTCAAAGTCTTGTACTGTACGTTAGGCATTGGGCAAAACTTGTGTACCTTTTTTGTTTTTGGCTGTGAGCAAGCAAGAAAGGAGGGGGAAAAATGTTTGATTGTGCATTTTTAGGGGTGAAGTCAGGACAAAAGCTAAGAGCAAACCTGCGTGGCTCGCCTGCTGTGATTGACTGTCAGCATATGTGTACGAGGGGGAGAAAAAGAACAAATTAGATGGCAAGCTGTGCTCCTGACAGCGTGTTTCTGCGTGGCTGTTTGAGCGAGCTCTCAAGGTTTTCTCTTGTGATACCGTCACCCATTAGCTTCTCACTTCCTTTTAGCGTGTCTGCCTGCCTGTATTGTGTCATTGTCTTGGAGCGCGACAGACCTGTAATCTTCCAGAAATGTGGGAAGCTGTAATAATGAGCAGGGACCAAACACGGGGTCTCAGAAAGACATCTCTAAATCACTGGAGGAAGTGCGGAGAAACAAATAAAAAACTAGTCATCAACCTTATACATTTCATTTGTCAGCGAGGCACAAGCGTGACAGCGTTGCACCACCACATGAAAAGGAAAAATATGAATGCACAGAGCTGCGAGCCTTGTCACTCTGCAAACCTCACGCGTCGGCTGGCCCTGTTCGCCGGGGAAAAACAGGAGACGGGAATTCATCATCTCTAATGTATTCTAATGCACCCAACTGCCAGGTTTCATCACAGCTGAAGAGCATAATACTCTTGTTTTGTTAGCATTAGTATGTATGAATGTGTCCATACAGTAAGAGTTGATCTACTGTAACTGTAGGGCTGCTAAAAATATTTCTGTTATATATGCGGCAGCTCCGTCTCTGTGTGATACTGAGTGTTTGCATGGCTGACAGTTTAGTGATGTATACAAACCGACACTTTGTAGCTTCAATCCGCCCACAGTGTAAGTCACTCTAAGTGGAAGTTTAGCAGCCCAATAATTTAAAATAAAAAAAAAAGATAGCACATGTGCCAACACTGAACTATGGGAAATGAATGAGAGTGACTACTGCAACACTTTACTTCAGCTCTCTAGTTCCTGGCATGTGGCAGTTTTAGTGCACTCTACTGTGTATAATAAAATAAAGTGGGTAATGTAGAGTTAATAACTGACAGTTTGAGCCAGTGTTTGCAGATGATGGCTAAAGGATACTTCTGGTTTATCTTGATTTTCTTGAATTTCTTTTGTATTTAGATTGTACCTGCCATAAGTTCAGTCTTTTTAAGGATATACTGTACACTGAACAGCTCGGACATTCTGACAGTGGCAGGTGAAAGCGGTTAGACAGGATTTCTGCAGGTATCAGCAAATCTAATTTAATGCTTTTTAATGCCACTTTAACCGTTTCATGCACGGTGGTCACTACAGTGGACAGTTACAGGGGTTGGACAAAATAATGGAAACACCCTCACCTCAAGATGATAATGCCCCAATCCATACAGCTAGAATTGTTAAAGAATGGCATGAGGAACATTCTAATGAAGTTGAGCATCTCGTATGGCCGGCACAGTCCCCAGACCTCAACATTATTGAGCATTTATGGTCAGTTTTAGAGATTCAAGTAAGACGTCGATTTCCACCGCCATCGTCTCTAAAAGAGTTGGAGGGTATTCTAACTGAAGAATGGCTTAAAATTCCTTTGGAAACAATTCACAAGTTGTATGAATCAATACCTCGGAGAATTGAGGCTGTAATTGCCGCAAAAGGCGGACCTACACCATATTAAATTATATTTTGTTGATTTTTTAAGGTGTTTCCATTATTTTGTCCAACCCCTTTATTCTACAGCTGTTTTCTTGTATATTCATGGGTTTTGTTGTTTTAGTTCCATATCAGCCAACACAGTGGACACTTATGCATCATCACAAACACTGCAATTCATACCATTACTGTAACTTTACTGTTCTTAATAAACCTGATCTGCAATAACATGTTTTAGTGTAAATCCATTGCTAATTGTTATTAGACTGTAATTAACAGTTTTCTGGAAAAAAAGTTGTTATTTTTTGCATATCCTCCTAAAACCCAGCAATGCATTTTTGTCCTCTGTAGGGGACAAAAGTTTCACAGTTTTACTGTTAAAATGCTGTGCATTGTAAAGGACATTCCATTAAAAGATCAATAAATAAATAAATAAAAAAAAATTTAAAAATGTATCTGAAAAAACTGTTGCATTATGCAGTTTCTGATCAAGACAATTTTTTTAATGTAAAAAAGCTAAAACTGTCAATTTCCTGGGTCTCAGGAGAATATTATATCCATGAAATGAGTAATAACTAATATTAGAGTATGATAAAATGTGAGAAAACAGTAGCAATTTAGCAATTAGCGGCATTACAAAATGTTTTTATTTCATAGTTTTCTCACAGTATATCACTTTCTGATGATGATTTTTTAAATAAATGTTTCTTTGCTTCAAAACTTAAATGCATGGTGTCCAGCTGAGTGGACATTTTTGTAACTCCACGAAAAATAGGTTCATTTAAAAAAAAAAAAAAAAATCAATTGGATTGTTTTTTTTCCATGCCTAAAGAGGAATAAAAACACTCAAGAAAAACAATATTAACTAAGGTTCTGATAATTCATGCGTGAAAGGGTTAAACAAATTTAATGCCCATGTCCAACTACAGCTGCATATATATATAAAGGTTTACCATCGATAGGCTTTAACCAGGTTCTGAATAGTTCCTCCTCCAATCACTTCTGCTGAAACTTGCATTTTGCCATTTTTCCAACATTTGCTAATATTCCCTCCGTTGTTTCACCACAGCATGAGCACGCTCACAGCACATTACAGTCCAAGCATCCAGTGTTGTGACTTCGTGCATCGGCCATAAACAATAGGGAATTAAAGTGTTCCACCTGTCAATCATCACACTATATTGCCAATCAAAATTATTAAATGTTTATATTATCAAAATAAATTGTGAATAACAATGGGGTTTTTTTTCATCAAGTGTATTTTATTTTTTAATACCTCTGGACATTGAATTTAATGCTTTTTAATGCCATTTAAGGCCTTAATTAAGTGCAAAATGTATTTAATGACTTTTAATGCTTTTTAATAACCCACAGAAACCCTGTAATAGGGCCAAATCAAGCAGTGACACATTTTCTGTTCAATAGTCTTTGTTTTTAAAGTAAATAACTCATCCCCATGTTTAATACATGTATGAATAGGTCTGAGTAAGTACTTTCACCTGACATGTTTCAATTTACAGAAATAAAATTTGGGGGTAAAAATACTTAAATTACTGCTGCATGACGCAGAGACTCAAAATAAACTTTTTTTTTTTTTTTTTTTCACTTTAAATAGAGAAATAAATCCATCTGGGAACTGACACAAAAGTTGCACTGGGTCTGTATGGGTTAAATGGTAAGTTTTTATTAACACAAACATATTGTGACATGGGGACAGCGGTTTGTCACTTTGTTCAGTATCAGAATAAAAGACTTTGCTGGAACTAAAACACCACAAAAATGCAAAAAACTTTTATTTTACATGCATATGACAACCGAAGTGATATAAAAAAGATAATAGCAGAGCATATTTGACAAATAATTGGATTGCACATAACTTTTCTATATTCTTGTACTGTTGAATAATTAGTTCCTACAGATTCACAGACTTAAAATATCACTTATACAAGCAAGAAAAAAATATTATTATTAAAGTTGATTGTGCATTTACATATTTGAGTCCTTTTTATGTTTCATTTTATATTGATCAGTAGGCTCAGAACTTCTGATACTGAAATATTGTAAATAATAATAGATAGTCAGCATTAATACCACTTTACTGTCAGTGTTGGAATGTTCTGCCTGATTCTTGTCTGCTCAAACCTGCAGGACAACTCATGCTTCTGTCTAAACTTACAGATGTTGATTGTCAGTGACTCCCATGACACATTATATAAGTTATATCAGATGCATCCGTTACTCTGACTTATTCGCTGTTATAATAAAATATAATAATCTGTACTTAGAGAGCACTTTCCAAACTAAGTACAAACTGCTTTACAGAGATGCTCATAAAATACAAAATAATAAAACACAGAAGGTAAGACTTTAAATAGTATATAAAGAATAAAATAAACATGTGGCTCAGAGAAAACCAGGAAATGCCCTCTGGTAAAAGTATGTTTTAAGAGGAGACTTAAAAGTAGACACTGATCCAGACAGCCTGATTCCTCGGGGAGATCATTCCAGAGATCTGGGGCCAAAAGTGCAAAGGCTTTGTCTTTTAGTTTTCAACCTGGACACCAGAGTAAACAGAAGACCACTTCTTAAGGATCTCAGACTGAACACCGGCTGATATGGGCTTTAAAAGTAATCAATACAGTCTTAAAACTAATCCTAACACAAATGAAGAGTCGGTGTAAGAAGCTAAACGAGGTGTATGTCCGTGTGTTTTCATCCTAGTTATGACCACAATGGGTTTTGATGTTATAATGTCTTTGACCTTTGACCTCCAGCCACCAAAGTCTAATAAATAAGCCCAAATGAACAATGCAACAAGTTCAATTGAATGCACCTGCTATCTACTGAGTGACCATGACAGTATTTACCTGTATTTCTCTTATTCTTTAACTCAGGTTACACTTCACGTTTTACATTTTTGATGCTTTTGTGCGATTGCTACTATTTATCTACAGACACATATCTGTCCTAGTCAAATGAACCGTAAATGGGTGCTTCTATGAAACTGGGTTCATTTTGGTATCTGGCATTTTTCCAGCTTTTAAACCCAATAATAAAAGAAAAATGTTGACATGTTTTCCCCCAGGATGTACCTAATGATGACCTCAGATAAATGCAAAAAAAAAAATTATACTGTTGATCTGAGCCATCCCAAAATTAATGAATTTTTCATAAAATGCTGCGGGGTTGCGGGGTTCTTTCCCACACTGCTCAAAAAATATAACACCACAGGCGTAGTTGAAAGTGCAAAAATCGTGGTAGTTTATTTTGCCGTTGGCCTCCCAAAGTGCAGTGCAATATTTACAAGTGAAGTAAAAAAAAAAGGAAAAACAAAAAAAAACACTATTTACAAATTTACAAAGTACAAGAAAAAAAATGCATTTAAACAGAGTTCTTCAATAACTCACCAAAAATGTCACAAAAAAAAAAAAAAAATCTCACAAAGGTTCAGAATAAACAGCACAGTTGCCAGCTCTGCAACTCCGAGAAGACTGACTCACCAGGGCTTCAGCAGCCTCCTTTTGAATGCTAAGCCCCTCCTTATGGGCCAGTCAAATAAAGACTTTTTTAACAAAATATATTTTTACCAGTGTTTTTAAACATAATTATTCACAACTGAAATAAACATATAACACTTCACAATTCAATAGATTTTCCAATTAATTATCCAACCCAAATACCTCCTTCCTTGAAATAAAAAATACAGAAAACCAAAAACACTACATAATTAAATCACATGACTTGAAAACCGCACGAGATTTCCCCCATAATATTGCCCCGGAAATGACCCCTCGTTCTTTTCCCTTTGAGTGACGTGGCGGGCATGGCAGAACGCCAAGACAATACGGACCCAGGTAAGTGATTGAACTGTTGTAGATATGTATGCAATTACTTGAAAAATGCAGCCGAGTGTGCACCATAGGTTGCGCTATAGTTTGGATGGGGAAGAGAGTGTGAGTGGCGAACTGATGAACGAGTGCAAACACGGACAGGGAGAGACTGAATGACATGAGTGTGTGTGCGCGTGCCTGTATGTGTGTGCGTGTGCCGGGTTGCGTGTGCTCCGCACGTAGCAGGAGACAGCGGAGACTCAGTGACGGGGTCGCTCCGTCACAGATGACCTCAGATAAATGCAAAAAAAAAAAAATTATACTCTTGCTCTGAGCAATCCCAAAATTAATGAATTTTTCATAAAATGCTGGGACCAAAATTGGGACAGGAAAAGCTACCTAGGTGTCAGTGCATTTGATCTGGAAAACATGGCTGTAAATGGTCTTATATAGATTATAAATAAAGACACTGTTAAATTTGATGATCCTGTGGTTGTTCTAATCCAGACATGTGGGTTTTTCATGAATCTCAGTCTCATTCTAGGTTTTGTGTGTAACCCATCGTGTCCACTTGCGTTACATGCAGAACCTGCCCAACACAAATAAATTGCGAATGGTTTTGCAACAGCAGCCATTTTTGTGAAACACTCTGCCATGCATAACTAGTTCAATTCCCAAAATGCACCTGTGAGAAAGAAGAAAAAGATATAAAAAAAAAAAAAATAGTAGTGCGTAATTTTTATGTACTTTTTTACTGTGTTACACATGGATTTTTGTATAAAAAATGATATAAAAAAATATATAAAAATGTGATTTATCTGAAAAATAGTTTCTCTTTTATCTCAGTAAATATTTATTTTCAAAATAGACCCAAAGTGCTTCCAAACTTGCTTCATAACATTAGTCACATCTGGTTTGAATTCCGCCCCCCCCATGTCCTGTTTTTAGGGACCAGTTTCATAGAAGCACCCAAATAAATGATATCACATAGTACAGTGATCCCTTGCCAATTCGCGCTTTAAGTTCCGCGGTTTTAGTTATTTGCAGATTTTTCAGAAATATTCATCAAAAAATAAAAAAATCAAGAAAAAATCACAGAAATTCCGCGAAAATCCACCCCACAGCAGACGAGAGGCCACAGCTGCCAGAGAGAGAGAGAGAGAGAGAGAGAGAAAGAGAGAGAGAGAATGTAGAAATGTCAGTTCATGCATGTACGTGTGTTTGTGTGTGTTGATGCTCAAGACCAAACAGAGAGAGAGAGAGAGAACTGATTCGTTTCTTGTGCGTATGAGAGGAAAAGAGAGCTGGGAGTAGATGTGCGTGTGTTCGTGTGTACGTATACGATGGATAAGCGTCACGAATGAAGAGAGGAGAGAGTACGTATCAGCTGTTAGTACGTATGCACGTGTGTGTGTTTTGTTTACTTTCTACATTCTTTTCTTTCAGATGTTTTACAGTACGTACATGTACATGTATCCGATCTATATATATATATGCATGTATACATGTACTAATCATTGTTTTCTTTTATATATATATCTCATTTATTTCATAATTATTACATTTGCAGTACTTATATACTATTTATAGATACATACATACATGTACCTAGGTCTAGGATAGGCTCGGGGGCTCCGGCTCCAGTTCGCAGATTTTCGATTTTCGCGGGGGGCGCCGGTCCCCATTAACCGCGAAAAATAAGGGATCACTGTAGTACCTCTCTCTGCTCATTGTCACTACATCCAGAATCCCGATACAACAGAATCCACCCTAAATCCTGACGCTTCAATTACACAATTTTGCAAATAGTATATAGAATTACACAGGCTCATACTGCGATGAGTGATATTAAATTAATTGTGCAGCCTTATTAGATCGTTTTCACCCCTTTAAACAGCTGACCGATATTGTTGTTTTTTCTGGTGAGATCATCCAGACTTTAAAGGATCATCATTAATAAATTAGCCAAGGTATTTCTGGGATAAAGCTGTTGTCTCGGTTGTAATGATGCTCATTAGGATGTTTTTTTCGGTAGCATACCTGCCTCAATCCCTCTGTTTTCTTAGTCTTTTTCCTTTTGTTTTGCTTTGTTCGGGATGTCTCTGATCGTCAACCTTTGGGACATCAGTCAATAACAACATGTGTGAAGGAGGAACGGTATAAAAACATAGGAACTCCGGTTACAGGGTTCGTCTTTGCTGCGATATGAGTAATTAATCCCTGTGCGTTGTCTTTCAGGCACACACCTGCATTAAACTGGCACAGCACTGTACAAACCTCTGGGCCACAGCAGAAAGGGTGAATCATATACTATGGCACTGTATGGTTGTGCAGATGTGTAGTGACATTTATTTGTGGTTTTAGAACATAACTGCTGTGAAACAAACTAACATTTATGTATTTTTCTTACTAGTGATGTCCCAATTTGGATTTTTTTGCTTCCGATCCAATTTTTTAGGAATTAGTTTTGCCGATAACGATCCAATACCAACTTTTTACAATGAAATTTTGATTTAAATTTGGAGTCATTATTTATAGGTTATTATGCTGTTATTTTACTGTAGATCACAATTGGGCTGAATGTGAACTAAAACAACAATGACACCTTTGACTCTTAATAACTTTAGTATAATTTTTCCACTTTCCAAATTCATGCTCTGTACTGTAAGCCCGGATAAGTAGAGTTTACTCAAAAAATTTGAGGCAAGTGATTGCACTTAAATGATTTGAATAATGATCGACTAATCAATTGGTTTAAGTAGGTTTAACTTTAATGCTAAAAGTATTGAACTTAAACTATTAAGTAGAAAACACTAAAAGACAAGTTATTTGTACTTTACATCTGTTGTAAAATCAACCCCACTATCCAACCATTCAACTCAGCATTTTAGGTTACACTGACTAATTTTCTTAAATGCAGCCAGATTAATTCGTCATTGATTAAACAACTTTTTTTTTTTAACATAATCAAACTCAAAATCCAACTCCTGACCAAGAAAGTAATGAATTTATTCAACTTAATGTATTGTAGTATGAATGGAAATTACCTCAATGTCATTTGCCTATACAGGAAGTGCTTTTAATTTGACAAGACATTAGGATTTCCGTTGATCGATAACAGTCTTAGATGAACAGTAAAGCCATTGTTCTTCCTATGGCTCTGACTCATGGTGCAGCTCTACAAAAATACAAAGACAAACACAAAAAGGCCAATAAACGCTGCCATACACACATTAAATCCAAATTAACACTAACACCACAACCCTGCTGAACCCCTGCACAGAAAAATAACACATTTTCAACAACATGCCCAATACCCACAATGCAATGCAAAGATAAAAAGATGTGGTCATGACTAAAACTTAGTGATTTAATTCCATTCAACTTAAACTTTTTCGTACCTTCAACTACGTCTACAAATTAGCAGAATATACTTAACATTTTATAGTAACATCATAAAACTTAAATCATTTAAGTGCATTGTAATTAAAGCATTTTAGTAAATACAAATTCTGGGCTTACAGTGTGGGCCAAATTAGAACCTTTGGCAGGTCAGTTTTGGCCCGCGGGCTGTATGTTTGCCATTTCTGTAGATGGTCTATGGACAGGTCCATCCAGGTATTATATGGGCATGCGTTCCATGCTGTACGTTAGTGATGTGATCAGCGGGTTACTCGCAGGTCCTGTTGGGGTGGGTCAAATAATTCCACAAAAGCCCAGCGGGTTGAAAAGAACCTGACTTGCTCGTGGCTACCATACATACCTCATTATGAATACATGTACAGGGTGGGGAAGCAAAATTTACAATTAACATTTAGTTGTTTTTTCTCAGCAGGCACTACGTCAATTGTTTTGAAACCAAACATATATTGATGTCATAATCATACCTAACACTATTATCCATACCTTTTCAGAAACTTTTGCCCATATGAGTAATCAGGAAAGCAAACGTCAAAGAGTGTGTGATTTGCTGAATGCACTCGTCACACCAAAGGAGATTTCAAAAATAGTTGGAGTGTCCATAAAGACTGTTTATAATGGAAAGAAGAGAATGACTATGAGCAAAACTATTACGAGAAAGTCTGGAAGATACTATTAAAGAAGAATGGGAGAAGTTGTCACCCAAATATTTGAGGAACACTTGCGCAAGTTTCAGAAAGCGTGTGAAGGCAGTTATTGAGAAAGAAGGAGGACACATAGAATAAAAACATTTTCTATTATGTAAATTTTCTTGTGGCAAATAAATTCTCATGACTTTCAATAAACTAATTGGTCATACACTGTCTTTCAATCCCTGCCTCAAAATATTGTAAATTTTGCTTCCCCACCCTGTAGACCTTAAAATGAAAGTGAAACTCAGACGCTTAACCAATTCCTCTAAGCCTCCCACTGTTGTGCAGCTTTTCCCTACCTTTGGAAAGTTTAATTTGAGGGGGCAGGACATTTGTTCACCCCAATTTCAGCCCAATCTCATGACTAAATCCGATCTTCTAAAAAAAGGCCAGATTGGCAGCCAAAATGGATCTTTAGATCGGATCGGTACATCCCTATTTCTCACTAATGCATCTACAGCGGTTGCGGTCATCAGCTTTAAGACACAATTACTAATTTGAGTATGTGACTCCTTACTCTGTCAGTTATTTTCTTGGGTAATTGATCTTATTGTTTGGTCCAACAAATATCCAACACAGCGCCCTCAGATGTCTTGTTTGGTCCATAACCTAAAAATATGAAATGCTGACATACACGAGTAAAGAAAGCATTAATTATCAGATTAGGAAGCTGAAATCAGAAAAAAAAAATGGACTTTTTCTTTAAAAATCATTAAAACTATGTAGTCTTGTATCAAAATAGTTGATATAATTCATTTAATATTTCTTTTTTTTTCTTTATAGTTTTATGCTTTATTATTACCCTGGTCCCTATTGCAATCAGGTCCATTTGCATTTGTAAGTCGAAACACACACCACATTTTACCCATGGTACATCTGTCCTATATCTTGACCCTCTTTGAAGATGAAGAGATCAAAATCTGGATACCACCGGGAAGTTGTGGATATCTTTTTTGATTTTTCTCTCAAATGAAGGCAGTCATTGCACACATTATAATATCTATCAACATGACCAATAAAGCCGAGTGCAGATTTTCATTTTGTTTCAAGCATGATTTGGTTTATGCGCTCATTGTTCATTCCTGTTTCACATCAGACCTGTTCATTATGAGCCTGCACAAAAAAAGATCACCACCTGGATTTAACCAAGCAAATAGTCCAGATCCTTCAGCTGGATAATTACTGCAGTGATTGTGTTTCAGTTCTTTAACCCTTTAACTGATGCAGTGAGGAGTTTCTCATTTCTTTCTGCTTTGTTGAGAGCATAAAGATTGGACTATGTTTCAATGGCAAAAGGTCATGAGTCCAGATTGGCCCTGTTCCAGAGCGATGGGCACTTCAGGGTGAGAAGATAGTTGGATAAAGTGTTAGTTGGTCAGGTCAAGGTTCACAACGTTGTGTGTCCATAAAATGAATTCAGCTGAACCTGAATATTCTGAATAACCAGGCATGAACATCAGTGGATTTTTTTCTTTGCTGATGACACCTTCATATTCCAACATGGCAACAACAGGATTTGTCAGGATCAGGTTGTGAAAGAGTGATTCAGGAGCGTGAGATTGTCATGTAACCCTTGAACCCCTGAGACAGTATTTTATTGAAACGGGCTGTATAATTGTCATAAAAGCTTATTGTGTTTTAGGGTCAAAACAAGGTGGAATAACAGAAAAAGACAAAGGAATTGAAGTTTTATGGGTTTTGACTAAATAAGGCAATCAGAATGCACATTAATAAGAGGTTTAGGATGATGAACATGAACTGTGAACTGGAACACACTGAACAACAACAAGTATTTGAGTTTTGGCCTAGTAGTTTTTGTTTTGGGGATTTTTTTTTTTTTTTTAATAAAATAAATCAGTCCAGCTGCTTTTTGGCACCTGGTTGAACTCCAAAAAGCAGTTACACCATCAAAACTTAGTTAAAACACAGAAAAATAAATAAATAAATAAATAAATAAATAAATAAATGAAAATCACCACAACACTGCAATCAACAGTGAAAACTAAAAATGACAAGGAAAATGGTGTTAAAAAAAAAAAAAAAAAAAAGCCCAAACTGTCTGTTTCCATACTGAGTCGGTCTCACTCACTGCTCTGGGTTGAACAGGTGGCGGGGGGGGGGGGGGGGGGGGGGGGCTTATTTTTTTTGGCTTAATTTTCAGATTTTTTTTTTTTGCTAAATTTGAGATTTTTTTTGGCTTAAACTGAAGATTTTTTTTTTTTTTTTTACTTCAAGATTTTTTTTTTTTTTTTTTGGCTTAATTGAAGATTTTTTTTATTTAATTAAAGCTTTTTTTTGCTTAATTGAAGATTTTTTTTTCCTTAATTACATTTTTTTTTTTGGCTTTATTGAAAATTTTTTAAAAATTTAATTGGAGATTTTTTTTGGCTTAATTGAAGATTTTTTTTTTTGCTAAATTTGAGATTTTTTTTGGCTTAATTGAAGATTTTTTTTACTCAATGGAAGATTTTTTATTTATTTATTTTTGGCTTAATTAATTTTTTTTTTCCCCTTAATTCAACCTAATTTTTTTTTTTTGCTTAATTAAATTCAAGACTGTGGAATTTTTGCACTTGGCAAAAACATCCCAGGGGCCGAACTGGACCCTTTGGCGAGCCACATTTGGCCCCTGGGCCGCATGTTTGACACCCCTGGGTTAACACATGATTTGGACACCACAGAGTCCAGATCTGAAGCACATTAAGAATCATTTGGATGTGATGGAGCAGATTTTACACAGTTGTCTGTTCCATCATGAATACAAGATGTGGACAAAAATGGATTCAACTATGGACACTGAACATGTTCTGACATTCAGTTTGACACCACATAAGCCCTGTGAGGTTTGAAGGATGCCACAGTCAATGTGTGCTGTTGACAATGCGAAAGGCGTTTCAACTACATAGAACATGTCATCCTTTTTTCTTTTTGGCGGATCCATGTAGAAAAATGACAGAATCGACACTGAAATTACATCCACTGTCCAACAAGGAACCTCCAAACAATTGAGACATGAATCTGTATCCTGGGAGGAAGTTTTAAAGGTCATGGAATTGATTTGGAACATGTATGTTTCTGTGAGTACATTCACAACATGGCAGAGTTATTCACTGTGATGGACATGATCTGAACAGGCGAGCGTTTGTGGTCCATGAATGTCTAATGGTGATAGTAGCAGTTGAAAGACCGCGCAGGAATACGCTCGACCAGCCGAACTACGAGGACGCCTCCTGGGGGTTTTGACCTACTGGATTTCTGTCCCGCTTTATCCATCACATTTATCTAAAAGTCTGTTTCACTAGCATTCAACCTGGGGAGAAATGAGGTGAAACTGCTGCAAAACGTTTCCCATATGTTTCCGTTATTCTCTCTGACTTCCACCGTCAGGATATGACAGTTGCTCACTTTGCACCTGCGTTCTGTAGCCTTCAACAAAAAAGTGGAGATTTATATGATTTGCACAAGTACGCCATGACAGAAATCCCGTTCTCTAATCCACCATGCGTCAATTCAGCACCAAACGGGCTTGGTTTTTATCGCAGCCCGAGTAGGTTTCTGCATTACATCACATAACTAGTAGAGCAGGTCCCAGTGAGATAGGAGTAAGATACCAGTAACAACTGTCACTTTTACATTATCCCAAAAGACTGGGACTCACTGAGCTCGATAATGAATTCCTATTCAATTTAAGTTTACACACTGTAAAGCTGGCCACGATCAGCAGTAAATGCTCAGAAATGGCTCTCTCTCAAACTGCATCTGCATCAAAGACGAGAGACGGAATATATTTAGAAATGTTTATACATTATATATTGCTGATCGCTGCACATTTCATCATACGGCTGCTCATATTTCCATCTTTATATAAGGAAAAAATACTCCTATACAGTACTATGCAAAAAGTCTTATTCCACTTTTATCTTTGTTGTTTTTTCAGGGTTGAAATGAATATACATATAGATTTCCATTTCTCTTTTCTTCACATACAACAAGAAAATACAGAAAATATGTGCACAGCCTTAAAAGACACACACAAAAACTGAACTAAATGTCTTATAAAGGTTGAAGTCACTATTTAGTGTGACCTCTGACCCCATGAGAAGAAACAGAGCAAACAGTTAGAAACATCTGACGGGCTGAGTGAAACCTAGTATAAAACATCAGAAAATTAATGCCATAAATCTCATTATCTAAAAAAAAAAGGTTCAAAGACATGTTACGTGCAAAGTGAGGTCACACTAAATACGACCACTTCGGTTTTTGGAAGCTGTTTTTTTTTTTTTTTTCTATGAAACTTTAGTTTTACCTGCTATACATACTTCACATATACAGTCCATCATATTATGTTTAGAATATGACATGAATAATATAATAGTCAAATATTAATGTATTTGGAATAAATTTAGTTTATTTATGAGAGTTTATAAAATGAACCCAGAATGACGGCACAAAACTTTGTCACTTTCCAAACATTCACACTCATAAAACTCCTCCTATACCTAAATAGCAAGAGTTTTGACAAATGGCAGCGTCACAAATGGACAAAGCCAAAAAAAACCAAAACAAAAACATCAGGGATGGACAACAAAAGTAAATATCAAATAATTTTTTTTTAAATTTCAATTGTCAATATTATATCCATTTTTTAAATAATATTTACAAAATACAAATAATATTAACATTATATTCAAATGTATTTTGCATAGATATGTGCTAATTTTAAACACTGTGTGTTTAGAATATGACATATAATACACTGTAAGCCTGGATAAGTAGAGTTTACTCAAAAAATTTGAGGCAAGTGATTGCACTTAAATGATTTGAGTAATGATCGACTAATCAATTGGTTTAAGTAGGTTCAACTTTAATGCTAAAAGTATTAAACTCAACCCCACTATCCAACCATTCAACTCAGCATTTTAGTTTACACTGTCTAATTTTCTCATTTGCAGCCAGATGAATTTAGCAGTGATTAAACAACTTTTTTTTAAGTTAGTCAAACTCAAAATCCTACACCTGACCAAAATAGTTATGAAACTATTCCACTTAATATATTGTAGCATAACCAGAAGTCAGCTCAATGTCATTTGCTAGTATGGGAAGTGCTTGTAACTTACCAAGACATTAAAATTTCCATTGTACAATAACAGTTTTAGATGAACAGTAAAGCCATTGTTCTTCCTCTGGCTCTGACTCATGGTGCAGCTCTACAAAAATACAGAAACAAACACAAAAAGGCCAATAAACACTGACATACACACATTAAATCCAAATTAACACTAACACCACAACCCCGCTGAACCCCTGCACAGAAAAATAACACATTTTCAACAACATGCCCAATACCCACAATGCAATGCGAAGATAAAAAGGTGTGGTCACGACTAAAACTTAGTGATTTAATTCCATTCAACTTAAACTTTTTCGTACTTTCAACTATGTCTACAAATTAGTAGAATATACTTAACATTTTATAGTAACATCATAAAACTTAAATCATTTAAGTGCATTGTAATTAAAGCATTTTAGTAAATACAAATTCCGGGCTTACAGTGTGGTGAAATATCAATGTATTTGGAATAGATTTAGTTTATTTATGAGAGTTTATAAAATAAACCCAGAATGACGGCACAAAACTGTCATTTTCCAAACATTCACAGTCATAAAACTCCTCAAATTTTTTTTTCACAAATTTTTTCTCATTTCAAAATTCATTTTCCTGAAAATATAAGTAATTACCTACCCCAAAAATATAAGTTTGGTGTAGATTATTGTAATTTTATTGTTTTTGACCAGATGTTAACCTTCCCTCAACTTTGCCCACCCTCAGGTTCTATATATATATTACAACACATGGCTAATCGTTTTAAAAGTCCGAGCTCCCTTTTATTTGACAAGTATTTTGTTTCAGATATTTTTTATTTCGAAGCCTTATCATGGTACAGACTTGAGATCCCCTGATTGATAATTATGCTTCATTTTTGATAATTTAACTAGTATTTTAAAATGTCTGACTACAAGAATCTCTAATACAAACAGCTGCATCTTTTCCACACCAGTACCCACATGACCCCTTCAGTATGTGAACATGATTAAAACCACACATAAATCCGTCTGTGTTGCGTCACAGTGGAGATTCACTGGCTTCACGATCCATTTCGATTATGGCGTCCACATCCCGACGCGTCTTCCTCCGCCGTTCATCATCAGAGGAAGGTGTTCGCTATATTCTGCCGCTAAATGACCTCAGATAGTGTTGGATGTGATTTACTTCAAATGCTTCAAATGCGGTTGCGCTATTTATCTGCAGAACGTTGCTTACAGTGACTTACTGTGTAATGTTAATGGAAATCTATGCTGGTTAGTTTTATAGGTCTATATGTGAATAAATAAGCCGTTATCTTACAAATGTACTGGAAAGTGCATCATTAGCATCCTCTTTGAGCTCCTGTGCACGGAAGTTTTAGTTTACCAGCATTTTTTTTGTAGGTTTCTGCTGATTCTCACACTTTTTTGGATCAGATTTAGGTTTCCTGTAGTAGAAGGATGTGCTGTATTTTTTATTTTACACTGTTAAAACTGGTAGGAGATGCGGGTTCCAAGTCAGATGAAAGATAAATATGAGCTCCACAAATCACGCCCCGTGAATCGGAATGTGAGGGAAAGCCTGCCCACGGAGATCAAACCTCTCCACCCTTTGCCTGAAACAAAAGACCGCCAGGGACGACAGCGTAGATGTTTATGCTCGCATTCGCCTGCCGTTGCTCTTTAATTCCAGAAGAAAGGTGACGCACAGATGGATGCTGGGAAGTGACAGTTTTCCTTGATCTGTTTGCTGGGTGGCAGCAGGGACAAGGTGCTGGATTCTCTTCAGACTAATACTGAAGAAGGCCTGTGAAAGCCCACATAATATGCAGGTGTTTCATTATTTTATAAAGTAGTTATGTGGAGTAAGTGACTTAAGTTTAACCCTTAGTGACCGAGGATGAATGTTGTGTTTGACCTGTACTTGCCTTAGTTTTAGTTTTTCTTTTTGATAGTATCAGGATCAGTCCGTCTCATCCAATTAAATGGCATTTTTAAACCACAATAATGCTAGCAAATTAGGCTACTGGTATTATTATTATTATTATTATATATTTTTGTATTATTACAACAATTATTATTTTCCCCCTCACTCCCCCCTCTCTCTTTCTCACTTTCATTCACACCCCCCCTTCCCTTTTTCTGTAGCGCCCCTAACCAAGCTATATTGTTTAGTTGCTCTTTACATTTGTGATCTTTGTCATTGTACTATGATGTTGTAATTGTTGTTGTTTGTCATTATTCTGTCATTGTTACCTCCGCCAGGAGGTATTGTGATCACTTTGCTTTGTGTGCATGTTTGTTTGTTTGTTTGTTTGTTAGCAAGATAACTCAAAAAGTTATGGACAGATTTGGATGAAATTTTCAGGAAATGTTGATACTGGCACAAGGAAGAAATGATTAAATTTTGGTGGTGATCGGGGGTGGGGGGGCTCACTTTTTGAGTTATCTTGCTAACAAACAAACAAACACTCACGGAAGGCAGATCTGTCTTGGCGGAGGTCTGTGCTCTCGGAATGCTTTTCTTGTTGTTGTTGTTTTTGGTTTGTTTATTTGTTTGATTTTCCCTTTGTTAATGTGTTGTTGTTGTTGTTGTTGTTCTGTCCACAATGTCTTGTTAACTATCACTAATAAAAAATAAGAAAAAAAAGGCATTTTTAAACCTCACCCCCTCTGATTTTTCTGAAATTTGGTGTATAGGTAATTCACAGCCAGAAAAGCCAAAATTTCAAATTTTAACTTTATCGAACCAACTGTTTTGGAAATATGGCAATTTCATTTTACCACTTTTTGCAAGAAAGGCCTTGGCACCCTAATTGTGATCACTTTGCTTTGTTTGTTTGTTTGTTAACAACTTTACGGGAAAACTATTCCAACCATCTTTACTAAATGTTACCCACAGACAGGCCTAGGCCCTGGGACCAACCCATTAAATTTTGGGCCGAGTAGGCCAAAGTTCAAGGTCACAGCAAGGTCACAAAATCTCCAATTTTCTTATCTCTCATCACTGAGCAATTTTCAAAAATTCATAAAAAATTCAAAACAGCTCCAATTAGCCTCCAATTTGATCCACCCATAGCTTATAACAATATCTTGTATCTGGCACAAAACTGTCCACATCCACTGTGAAATGCGGACTCTGTGGACATTTCAATTTAACATTGAAAGTCCCATTTACAACACATTTTTCATTATAACTCAACAAATATTGATTGGAATTTAATATAATTTGACAAACACATGACTGGTACTAAGCTTCAACTTTTTCTGCTGTATGGAACAACCTTGAAACTGTTTAATTTAAAAAGAAATAGTCGATCCACACATGCACACCGTTCGGGGTGCTTGGCAGAGGTTTGCGTTCTCTGAACACTTGTTTCAAACCACTGGTCCGACTGTAAAAAGCAAGGTATTTCTGTAAAGGGAAGACCATAACGAATCTAAATCTAGCATTCTTTTGTACATTTGGGTACATTTGAGGTGGATGACCTTTTGATTTATATTTTGACTTTAAAATTGCCACTGTAGGACACACCTGACCTCTTTGACACCATTGTAGTCTGTCCATCCATGAGAGGGGATCTCTCCTTCACTGTGGTTTCTGTTTTCTCTCTGGGTTTTTGGAGTTTTTCTTTGCCGAGAAGGAGGGTCTAGGGCGGGGGATGCCTGGGATATTAATCCATTTCCTTCATCTACTGTTTATTTGACTGTTGTTTGTTTTCATAGCCAACTAATTCTGTAAAGCCCTGTGAGGGAACCTTGTTGTGATATAGGGCTCTATATATAAAACTGAATTGAGTTATGAAAAATCTAGCCCTATGTGTCAACTACAACATATTAAAAAACTGGAGGGATTTTCTTTTTCATACTTGAGCGAATTGGGATAGAATATAGGCCTACCTTAAGATTCCTAGTAAATTCTGTGTATTAAGAGTGCAGAAGATGTGCATACAGAGGCTACATTCTAACCCCCCACCCCCCACCCCCCACCCCATCTGGTCCATCTCCAATGTCTGTTTGTTTTTTTTGTTTTTTGTTTTTTTTTGTCTTAGTACATCTTTTACAAATAATTTAAAACCACAAATAACCAAACATATGAAACTTGATAAACACATCTATTCAGACATATTACTGTTCGGCTGTATGTTCTACTTCATAAATTTACCATAAGCTGCTTGAATTAAGCCGTTTTCCCCTGGTGTCGGTGATTAAAATGATCAATAATTAAATTTTCACCCAGTCCTGCTCTCAGTCAGATCACATGTCCAGGTAGAATCTGTTCTGAGGCGACAGAGACAATATTAATATTACATGTAATTGTCCTCTACATTTTAATGAAGCTGACAAACGCACCGCATGTTCCATTTGGGGACAAGATACAAATGAATTCATTAAAATAACATGAACGTCATATTTGCTTGGAATGGAAATAAAATGTCCTAATGAACCAGATTTTGCATTTGATTTCACCACAGGAGGAAAAACACACCGATCCCTCAGTGGATTTAAGTTCACATGAGACGAGGTGGGTCCTTTTTAATGAATGCCGTCTCTTTTTACCGCCACCATACGCAGCAGTTACAGTGGGCATCGCCGCCACCGCTGTTTCCCCAGACACAACACGCTCTGCTTTTCAGAAGCTGAAACCTGGAGTTGTTTTCTTTATCTCCGGCATCATTATTGTTATTAGTTTGAGAGACCATTTTTACCATTTTTTTTTTCCAAAATGAAGCTGTGGATGCTGGAAGTCACAAAATCGAACCTGAGAGTAAAATTTGGTCTTCTTTTCGCTGTGGTCTTTTTGTTTACTGGTCTGGCTGGTTAATATTTTATGCATATGAGTTTGCATATTGTATGGTTTTTGTCAGTTTTTATGCAGAAGGTCATATTTTGAGGCTGTTTACCCTTTTGAATAATTTGTACCAGCTGGTTTCCAGATGCTACATCAGAGAAGTAGTTTTCAAACTTTTAGTTAACAAAAGACAAGCAAAATATTATATTTCCATCCTCTAATAAGTCCCACCATGTACAAACAGCAGGTATATAATCCTATAATACATTTTATGAGCTACAGAATTAGCCTCTGTATTGGAAATGAGTGTTTTCAGTGTCTGAAATGAACTGGTCAACGTGAGAGGTAGATGAAAAAAATCCACAAGGCGAAATTTAGGCATATTGGGTATGTCTTAATTTTGAATTATTAAAGAAATACAGCACTAAAATAACCTTGAAGTGTACACAGAGATAACCGGGGATAATTTAGCAAGGATGTTGAATATAGTTATTTAAAAAATGCTGTATTGAAAGTAGGGCTGCATGATATTGGAAGAAACTGACAATTTGTTTGTTTTTTTTTTTTAACCCTGCCATATACAGGGTGGGAAAGCAAAATTTACAATGAACATTTAGTTGTTTTTTCTCAGCAGGCACTACGTCAATTGTTTTGAAACCAAACATATATTGATGTCATAATCATACCTAACACTATTATCCATACCTTTTCAGAAACTTTTGCCTATATGAGTAATCAGGAAAGCAAACGTCAAAGAGTGTGTGATTTGCTGAATGCACTCGTCACACCAAAGGAGATTTCAAAAATAGTTGGAGTGTCCATAAAGACTGTTTATAATGGAAAGAAGAGAATGACTATGAGCAAAACTATTATGAGGAAGTCTGGAAGATACTATTAAAGAAGAATGGGAGAAGTTGTCACCTGAATAATTGAGGAACACTTGCGCAAGTTTCAGGAAGTGTGTGAAGGCAGTTATTGAGAAAGAAGGAGGACACATAGAATAAAAACATTTTCTATTATGTAAATTTTCTTGTGGCAAATAAATTCTCATGACTTTCAATAAACTAACTGGTCATACACTGTCTTTCAATCCCTGCCTCAAAATATTGTACATTTTGCTTCCCCACCCTGTATATTGCAGTATGAAAAAAATACTCAGGAGAATATAATAGCTATGTGGTAGCAATGTAAATGGTCAAACAAATTAGTTGTGTTACCTCTCGTTGTGGCAACAGGCGCAAAGCACGATCGACACAGAACACGTGTTTCAATATCCTTCTTACAGCCAAAATAATTCTAGATAACTTGCTTTTCTTTTTGGCACCAGTTCTTTGTTTTTGATCTTCTCTTGTTTGTGACACGTGCACGATTTGGCCTGGAGGGGGTACACACATGTGCATTTCGGTCTGTAGGTCGGGGGGGTTCGACCGGTTTCCGTCCCACTTATAATACTATGGGGGTGCGAGGCAGTGTGGAGTGTGCCACCCACAGAAGTGAAAGTGAAACTTGACACTCATTTATCTTTTCCCTACCTCCTGAAGCTTCGCAATCTTTCATTTGAGGGGGCAGGACACGGCACCACGCCACAACAAAATCTTACCAGCGGAAACACTGCGTTGCTACCATCAACTCGCTCCATGTGCAGGGCCGTGGTCCGCTTCAGCAAACTGATTAAGAATGAATGTGATTGGTGGATCGCTGCGCAGTGTGTACGCGAATTTGTGATTTAATGGATTAGATTTCTATTGTGCTTTTTGGGACACTCAAAGTGCTTTTCATTATTGACCCATTATTCGTTCACTCTCACATTCTCCCTCTGGTGGTGGTAAACTACATTTGTAGTCACAGTTGCCCTGGGGCAGTCTGACAGAAGCGTGGCTGCCAATTTGTGCCTACGGCCCCTCCGACCACCACCAAACATTCATACACCGGTGTGAGTGGCACTGGAGGCAAAGAGGGTGAAGTGTCTTGCCCAAGGACACGATGGACTGACTAGGACAGAGCAAGCTACGAACTGCCAACACTTCGGTTATTGGACGACCCGCTCTACCTCCTGAGCCATGGCCGCCCAATTTATTGGATTTAATGGAAAAACCGACAATCCATACTCCTGTTTCTTCAACATTTAGTAAATATCTGTAAAGTTTTGCACAGACATCCAATGGAAAAGCCACTAATGTGTGCCAGACCCAAGATACCTTAGATCAGGGGTCTCCAACCTCTGGCTCCTGGGTCAAATGTGGCTCTTTAGCCTCTCTTTATGGCTCCCCTTGTTTAAAAAAAAACATAAGGAGCATTTGAAAATGAACTGAATGAACCATTACTTTTTTAATATTGTCGTAGGCCTAAATCAATTCTAACATTGTTCATCTGCAAAAATATGCAGGCTATACACAGAATCAAATATTTTTTTGACAGCATATGATATTATACTACATTATTTTCTTGCCAAATTTAATACAAGATACTCAGGTTGCATTTGTTAGTAGTTTGGCTGTTTAAAAGTCAGCCTGTATACATGAAAGTTGAGCTTTTTTATCTATTACACAATGCAATTTTGTTTGGAAATAGTGTACATCATTAGAAAATTGTGCAAATCTTGAAGGTTTTTTTTTTTATATATAGTTGTATAATTTCATAAATGCACCAAACATTGCATTATTGTAGTGGAAATACAGAGGTAAATAGTTAAATAACTAATCACAAGTAGGCTACAGAAGAACAGCTTCCTCATGGTAAAATTTAAATATGTTTAAATATTTCTTTTTAATGACTCGGGTCACACTTTTTCTTCTTTTTCGAGTCAAAAATGGCTCTTTTGATTGTAGAAGCTTGCAGATCCCTGCCTTAGATACATTTAATTAATCAACCATCACTGTTAAAGACACTAAAAAATGTGTAATAAAACAACAACTTAAGGCAGGGGTCTCAAACTCATTTTCATTGAGGAGCCACATTCAGCCAAATTTGATCTCCAATGGGCCAGACCAGTAAAATAATAACATAATAACCTGTAAATAATGACAACTCCAAATTTTTGTCTATGTTTTAGTGCAAATAACCCCATTAAATTATGAAAATTCTGATTTTCAAAAACTATCCAAACAAAAAAAGATATTAATAACCTCAAAAAACATGAAATTTCTTAAGAAAAATCAGTGCAATTTTAACAAAATTATGCCTCAACTTATCATTTCTACATGTGCATTATGGATCAGAAAATTGGTAAAATTGTGCTTAATTTTCTTTGGACATTTCAGGTTGTTCATATTTGTTCATGTTATTCACATTTTATTGTTACAGGGTAGTTTGTAAATGTAAATATTTTTGTGATTGAATGTTATTTTTTGCACTAAAACAAAGACAAAAATTTGAAGTTGTCATTATTTATAGGCATAATGTAATATATATTTTTTCTTTTTTACATCAAACCGAAAAGAAAATATGGTGTCATTATTTTTTGTTGGTTATGCTGTTATTATTTGACTGTAGGTCATATTGGTCTGTATGTGGAACCTGAACTAAAATGAGTTCGACAGCCTTGACTGTGGAATTTTTGTACTTTGTAAATTCATCCCACAGGCCAGATTGGAACTTTTGGCAGGCCGCATTTGGCCTCTGGACAGCATGTTTGAGACCCCTGACTTAACGACTCTATTGCACATTTTAGTGGAATTGAGTTTTTAAAAAAATATATCAAGAAATACAATTAATAAAGGAATTAACTGACCGACTAATCAAATAATCAGCCAACCAAATAACCAATTGACTGAATAATTAACTAATCAGCCAACCAGGGTGAAGGATGACACTTAAAACTGGCATTTAATTTTTTTTTTGTTAGAATAATCTGTAGATACTGACAGTGGAAATGCTCGCTCACAGATGTTGTCTTTATCCACGTTATAAAACTCAGATTTAAGTAGTTTTTACTCAAAAACAGCAACATGACGCTCCTCAAACAGAAACAGCCACCAGACAGAAATCCCTACATTATTACAAAGCAGCGAATGTCTCACAAATGAATAATCATGACTGTGAATCGCTGCAGATTAATTTTCCGTGGTAATCAATAGCTATTTGAAGGAACAGTGGGGGAATTAATTGCATCAGGACATATCTTGACCAATCTGCACCAAAGCCAGAGTACCATTCCACTGCAGGCATTTCCCATCGCCTGCAGCTGACTGCTGAAATGAAACGGCACTCTGTCTGAAAACATGAAACATGGGCACATTTTGATCCTGATCGTCCTTTTACTGCGGCTTCCAGGCAGCGCCGGCTCTGACTGGTATTTACTGTATGTGTCTGCACGTCTGATCTTTCTTTAGACCGCCGTCTTGGCTTTTCTTTGCTGTCTTAGTCGTACAGACTGAGCTGTTTTGGTGATAAAGGATGTTTTTGTGTGAACAATAATGTTTTATCTCCAGTCCTCCTCGTTATTTTCATTCTCCAGATATATTTTTTTTGTACATTTTCGGTATTTGTACATTCTTTCTACATTTTATTTTTTCCCCTCAGTGATTTCTTTTTCTTCTTTTGTGTTTAGTGGATTATCCAACAAGTCCTCAAAACATTTTTCCTTACAATCCAAGACGAGTTTGTTTTCCTTTTTTTTTTCTTTTTTTTTTTCCTCTGAGTTAGCGGCCGGTATCAGGAGAAATGCTACAAAATCCACAGATAATCCTGAAATACTCCACAGCTGTGTAAAGGCAAAGGTTTGGGCAGACAAAGAGCTCGGTTCATTTTAGGTGAACATGGTTTTGGTTTAGAGTAGGTCAATAGACTGCACTTACACAGCGCATTTCATACACCTTCATGGTGCCCAAAGTGCTTTACAAAGCATCACATTCACCCATTCATGCACACATTCATACCCCAGTAGGCTGCCGCCATGCAAGGTGCTGCCCAACCCTACTGGGAGCAATTTGAGGAATCAGTAACATCTTTTAAATCACTTCTTAACCTCCCAAGACCCAGCTATGGGTTTTCTGTCCATATTTGTGAACAAGAGTTTCACAACTTTATACAAAAAAAAAAAGAAAAGAAAACTGTCCACCACAAAGGACATTCCATAAAAATTTTAAAAACTGCATCTGAAAAAACTGTTGCATCAAGATGTTTCCAATATAGGCATTTATTTAATAAAAAAACAAAAAAAAAAGCTTGTACTTTGCTGACATTTCCTGGGTCTTAGGAGGTTAAAACACATTTTTATAGACTTGCCTTTATGTGATGTCTCTTTTTAATGTTGAATATTTAATTTTACCCTGTTTTGATTGTTTATTTATTTTGACATACATGATGTTTTATTCCAGTCCTTCATTTTTGCATTGATCTGACAGCATCATGTTATTTCTGCCCTCTCAACTACGATGCATTCAAAGTTAGTCATGTTTTCATCTTTGCTGTACTTATCTCTTTTATTGTGTAGTTTTCTACGTTTTTTTATTCTGCTGCTGTGCCCTTTTGCTTTCTGTCAAAGCATTTTGTAAACTCAGTTTTTAAAGGTGCTATATAAATAAAGTTATTATTATTATTATTATTATTATTATTATTATTATTATTATTATTATTATTATTATTATTATTATTTTAGGGTTCAGTGTTTTACCCAAGGACACTTTGACATGTGGACAGTCTGAGCATCTCCGCTGAAATCTCGCTCCATCATGTCAGTGATGCAAAGTCAGAAATGCCCATTTTTTCAAAACAGCCCCTCTTCAGATACTTTTTTTTTTTTTTTAATTGAATTTCTCTGCAGAATTTACTTAGTTCTACTACATAAATGTCATTGCCTGTACTGTATCCAACGGTTAAATCAATCATTTAGGAATATGACATACTTTTTTCATGAAGTATATAAACAATATTTAGCCTTTATTGTTATAGGCCCTACTGAAAGTGAAATTCCGGTTCTCAGGAAAATTGCCGCTTATCAATTAATCATTAATTGATCGATAAGGTCAACCAACTAATGATTAATGGATCAATCGATAATTTGCATCCCTACTTCATAAGCCTCACCCATGTTGAAGAAACGCTGACATTTCAGCATCAAACTCCATTCTTTTCATTTACAGCTGAGGCCAGTGGAAACAACACAATGCATATATATATATTTTTTTATTATTTCTTTTCTCTGACTTTAAAAGTTGTCTCTTAATGGTTCTCATCCCATCTGGTCACTTTCTGACGCTTCGATCAAAGGCCCTATGGCACAGGTGTCAATCCTCTGGCCCGGGGGCCAAATCTGGCCCTCCAAAGGTTCCATTCTGGCCCGCGGGATGAAAGCGCAAAAATTAACCTGAACAGTCCAGGTTGTAAAAATCATTTTGGTTCAGGTTCCACATACAGACCAATGTGATCTACAGTGAAAATAACAACACAATAACCCATAAATAATGACAACTACAAATTTTCTTTGAGAAAAATTATGTGGAAAAATTTTAAGTGAAAAAAACAACATTACACTGTGAAAATATTTACATTCACAAAATTATTCTTTCACAATAAAATGAAAATAAATATATAAATAAAAACAAAGACGAACAACCTGAAATGTGCAATTTGAACAATATTCTGCTTGTTACTAAATGTTTTGTGCATTTATGGATCCACTGTGATCTGTAGTTGTGTTAATAAGAGATGCAATATTGTAGAAACTGTTCTTTTTTAGTCCCAAACTCCAAAATTTTAACAATATTCTTCCTGTTACCAAATGTTTATGTAACACTGTGTGTAATGTACATGTATAAATAATAAGTCGAAGCATAATATTGTTAAAATTGCACTAATTTTTCAAATGAAATTTCTGTTTTTTCAGGTTTTTCACATCTTTTTTGTAAATATTTTCATAATTTAATTGGGTTTTTTTGTACTAAAACAAAAGGAAAACTTGGATTTGTCATTATTTATAGGTTATTAAGTCATTATTTTACTGGTCTGGCCCACTTGAGATTAAATTGGGCTAAATATGGCCCCTGAACCAAAATGAGTTTGACACCCCTGCCCCATGGTGTTAGTTTTCTTCACCACGAGAGACCAGCAGAGTGACTCACTACTGCCTCTAGTGGCCACATAAATTCTCCAGTCCATCACTATAAATAAATTGACTTCATATCTTTACATTACATTGGCATCTTTGCCTTTAATCCTAAACACTCTATTATAGGTAGTTCTTTAATATTTTAAAGTAGAAATACATATACTTTAGTTGAGGTGGCAGCAGTTCCTTTAGTTTGTAGTTCTTATGAGAGGAACTGATGTATTTAATGTTGTATAATCTGGGTTTAGACATGTAAGGTAGCCAAATCTTTTCAGATGTTCAGTGTACAGTGGACAGCAACACTTAAATCCCCAAAGAATAGAATCCTCATGCAACACTGCAGGGACTTAACATGCATATCACCAGACCAAAGTTGTTGGTGTGATTATCATTAATGTAAAGAACTGCCAGCGCTGTCAGACTGCAGCTCACGAGGAATCTCAATTTGGCACCAGAGGTATTTAAACCGTTATTTACAGATTTGTGCTGGCAGACAGCTACAGATAAAATGTACAATCAGCTGAATATACATTTCTTTTATTTTTTTCCTAAAGAATCTATTAAATCTCAGTGGCTGATAATAAGACTCTGGACTCCCATCAAATCATGGCTTTTCAGAGGTGGATGTTGTTTTGAACAGAGGTGTTCCATTAAAGCAGATATTTTTATTCTGATAACTTCCATTCTTATTTCGATAACATCTAAAATCCAATGTCATTTCAGGACATACTCTTCAGTTTGTTCTCACCATCCCACCTTTTAATGCCTGGTGCTGTTTCAAGGGAATTAAACTTTTAAAGTAGAGTCACTACCACTGTTCACAACAAACATTAAATATTCCTCTTTCTTGGCTTTTTATTGAGCATTTTTTTTTATTCCTTAGTTTTGTTTTTGTTTGTACACAACTCAGTATTTTAAGAATGCAGTTTCATCTCATGTAAAAGAGAACTTGTCCAAGGCGAGTCCAGTGTTGGCAGATTGTAGACTGAAAACTGGGACTTTGAAAGTCACCTTATGTAAGTTTTGTGGAAGTTCGCTTATGCCCCAGTAACTCTGTTTCTGAAAAGTGTTATTTTGTGCCATGAATACAAGTGTAATATTAAACCATTAAAAAAAAATAAATAAATAAAAAAAATATATATGTATATATATATAAATATATATATAAATATATATATATATATATATATATATATATATATATATATATATATATATATATATATAAAAAATAAAAATAAACTATAATGTTTCTACTTTGAATTATCATTAGTGGTTAGTAAAAAAAGTTCTCACATTAATGTATTGAACCGTAAAAACCATATAAAATATTTCTGCTTTAACCTATATAGACCCTAACATCCACGACAACCAAAACTATCTCGTCATGTAAAATGTTTAATACCCGTTAATTCACTAATCCTATCGATATGCCGCTGTAACTTTGTTTCGAAAACTTTTTTTTTTTGTGCCATGAATATAAGTGTAGTATTAAACCATAAAAAAAATTATTTCTAAAAACTGTAATGTTTCTACTTTAAATTATCATCAGTGGTTAGGATAAAAAGTTTTCACATTAAAGTACTGGAGAGATTTACTGTACATTCATTCCCATCCGTGCACTGGGTGTCACTCTGAATGTGACCACTAGAGGGAGTAGGGAGTCACTCTGCTTGTTTCCCAGTGCGCTGAAAATAACCCAGATGCAGAGTTTGTCAGTCAAAGACAGCAATGAAGTGATAAAAACAGAAACACTGTCGGTGTTTTCGACACTGGAGGAGTGTTCACAACAAACATTAAAGGGGTCATATTTGTCTAAACCCACTTTTATTAGTCTTTGGTTCATTTATTTGTGTATTTGGACCCTAATAGTTCATAAAGTTTGAATTTGAACCCTCCAGGTGCTGCAAAGTGATCTTTATATTCATTTTGGCAAAAATCAAGTGGATTTCTACAACCTGTTTTAATTCCTTCTTAATTTGTTACGTTTTATAACTGGTTACATCACGATATTTGCACATATAATGTCAAGACTTCTGACGAACATTTCTCCAAGTACGACATAATTGTTTGTCAGCAGCAGCGGTTGTAGGAAAAACTGAAAATATGTCCAAACTTCGAGCCGATTACCTAAAATGTTCAGTTGTTGGTTGTATTAACGAACACAAGATGCTGAATTGGACAGAGCAGCACAGTCAACAACCTGGAGGGGGTGGGGTGTGAAGTTGCTCATTTACATTTAAAGGACCAGTGCTCCAAACCACCTTTCTGGTGTCATTACTCAGAAATAGGGTTGAAGATGGACCAGTGGAGTTGAATTAATGAAGAATTCAGACCCAAGCAGAGCATTTACAGTTTATGTAGACCACAGGGAAATGTCTGAAAATGCAGAATTCTATTTAAAAAAAACAAAAACAAAAACAAAATATGACTCCTTTAGATAATCCTCTTTCTTGGCTTTTTATTGAGTGTGTTTTTTTCTCCTTAGTTTTGTTTTTGCTTTTACACAACTCAGCATTTTAAAAATTTAATTCCATCCCATTTAATAAGAGAACTCGCTGGGGGAAAAAAATCAACTATGTACCAATTCAGGTGAAATATATTATACAATATAATATGCAGCAAGCATTCAGTTTATCTTAAATTTGTAATTATTTTGAGAAATGCCTGCTGTTCTGCCTTTTTATTTGTTATTTATTCTTTTTTTTTTTTTCTTTTTAACTGGAAGCACATACTTCAAACTCTGGAGGACAGTGTTTGTTGCAATTCTTGGTTGCTTGACGTAGAAACAAAGTCTTGGTAGTGCTGCATTATTTGATAGAAAAATAACTGATTTCTTCAAACATCAGTAGAAAAGATGCCCTAGTACTGTGTACAGTTACTGCTAGTAACAGCAATATAGCCTTGATAGCTGCAGTGCTGCTGAACAAAAGTGTGAATAAATGTCAGACACTGTGAAAGATAACAAAACCTGATGACGGTTTCAGCTGTGACACACTTTTCTTTTATAATAAAGCAATAGCTGCAGAGTTCACTGTTTATCAGATGTCTTCTCCACAGCATCTGAGGTTTGCTGAAGCTCCACATCTGGCAACAAACTTATATTGACTGCTTAAAATGTCAGAGCAAAACCAGCATTGAAGTAGACTGTCCTTATCAGTTCATTTTTTTGGTTAAACATTGAGCACAGAAGCAGCTATTGTGGTTCAGGTCTGGACTCTGTGGTGTCCAGTTCATGTGTAAATGATGTCTCATACTCCTGAAGCACTCTTTTACAATCTAACAAATCCTGGTGTCGTCATCTTGGAATATGTCAGTGTCATCAGCAAAGAAAAACTAGCGCTAATGTTCATTCTGGTCATTCAGTCTATTCAGGTTCAGCTGAACTCATTTTATGGACACATAATGTTGTGAACTTAGACCTGACCAACTGAACCAACCCCAGATCATAACACTGCCCACACAGGATTGTACTGTAGGCACAAGGCATGATGGGTAATCACTTCATCCATCTGTCTTCCTCACTCATCATAACCTTTTTCCATTGAAACACAGTCCAGTCTTTATGTTCTCTACAAACTGATGGTTGTTTAAGAAACGAGAAGCTCCTCACTGCATCAGTTTGAGTTAAAGAACTTGTTGCAGATGAAACATGTAAATCACGCAGATGTAGACAGGGACTTTCCTCACACAGATAATGAAGCGAGTTGACCTTTAACCTTTAATTATGCTTGTAAACCGCTCACACTAGTCTGCCTCGCTGCATGTACTCTACTCAGATAAGAGTGAATATTTCCATTGTGCAGTGCTGGCATTGTCATTCTCCTTCCTTTATTCATCTGTGCGTTATCACGTTGAAAGTCCTCCACACTACATGAAAGACCAACAACCTTCGAGCTGCAAATATGCACTGAAAATGTAACGTTTTGATGATTACACATCTCTGTATATGCTGTTTTCTATTGTAGCGTTTTACTCTCTTTAATACCATGAAGTGTTTCTCGTGTGGTCGTGTTGCACTAAAACATGACAGTATTTTGCAAATGCATCCTCTGGCGCTCAAGAACTAACCCAGAATGGTGGTAGATGGTGTGGGATATATGCACAGAACTTTAACAGAGTGATCCATGTACACAGTAGGGATGTCATAAGAACCGATACTCATGATACCATTTGATACTATGATGAAATAAGTCTCGTTGATGCTCATTTTTTTAATAAACAGAAAAACTGATGCCTGCATAAGAATCGATGCCATCAGTAGGCTACTACTGTTTCAGAATTGATGGGATCAGTACACGTCGACTGTACGCATGCAACAGGTACAGCAACTCATGAAAGAGTGGACACAGCTGCAGCTAAAGCTCCGCCTCATCTGATGGACAAAAAAAGGGACCAAAAGTCGTGTAGAAGTATTTCAGGTAAAAGACCACGTCGTAGTTAGGGACACATTAGCCACTTTGTAAACGCCACCACCGCAGACAAAAAGAGGGGGGGTGTACCATGAACCTATACCAAAGCACCTTCGAGACAGGCACCTAGATCTGTTTAAAGAATTCAAGATGATTTCCGTTATTCAGCATGAACATTTGACATGCAATACCAACAGGGCTCGACATTGGCACTGGCCTGATGGTCTGATGCAGTTTATACAGCCTGGCCCATTCAGGTCACCGCTGATATGAAATGTTGACAATAAGGGTGTATTCACACCTGAAAAGTCCTTTGGTCTGCTTATTTGATTCAGATCAAATGTGGACTTAATTTTTTTCATTTGGGTCAGATCGCATTCACATTGCACTTTTTGCTAGTGGACCAAAATGTGTGAACAGAAGTACGCATGTGACGAACTGCGCTAGCATTGGACAGAAAAGTTGGGGGCGGGGTGAATCAGAGACTGCTGGTGTTGATGAAAATAGACGTGGTGCTCCTACATACAGTTATCATTTTCGGAATATAAACTGTATTTTTACAGACACAAATTTACAAAAATAATGTTAACACTCAAGAAAAGCTCAGTCGGAGCCAGTTTCATAATATGGGCACCTGACCAAATGTCAACGGCACATTCAATCTCCTCGTTACCCCACGTCTGTCCACAGCTCATAGCTGCTGCTATTAGCTCTGACCACCCGTAAACCTCAGCTACTTCCAGCGGCTACGGTGGCTCGTCAAGCACAAAAAGGCGCAAGATTGCTTGGTTTGTTTCGGCTCAAGGTCGGTTATATTCACACCAGAAGTGAACCGGCCCAGAGGTCCGCTTGTTTGGTTCGATTCAGAGTTCGCCTGTTTGTATTCACACCTAAAAAAAAGTCTGGACTTTCTGGGGAAACAAACTCTGGTCCGTTTAAAACAGACCAAACGTGGTAGGTGTGAATACACCCTAAGAAACTATACCAGCGGTCACTAACAGGGGGGACCGCAGCCCAGGTCTGGACCCAGAAGCCGTCCCATGCAGACCCGGACCTACAGCTGGTGGTGGAGCACTTCTATTTTAACCAGCACAGCTTTAGGTAGAGTAGATGAGAATGCACAGACCACTTGCATGTACGTAGAACCATCCCACGTGATACCACTCAGCCAATCAGGTCTGTGCATTCAAAGCAGTAAACAGTGACTGACAGTGCAACAGATGAGAGTTAGAGGCAATAGCAATATTCATTTATATGCAAATACTTAAAGTATTTCTTGTTTAAGTTTATGGGTTCTTCTAATTTTTTTTTTTTTTTAATGTTTTTTTTTTTTTTTTTAACCATGGTATTGATTTGGTATCGAGAATCATGTACTTTTAGTGGTATCTGTATCTATTCCTGAATTTTTGGTATTGTGACATCCCTAGTACACAGTAAAAAAAAATGCAGTGTCAGTATTTCAGTCAAACTATTAGAATATTTTTAGTTCTATGGAAAGTAAACCAGCTCAAACAGTAGAGTTAAAAGTCAGTGTAATTTAGTGTCTTGTACAGTGTGTATAAACACAGACTAAACACCAAGTTAAACTGGAGTCAAAGATGAGACGTACAGAAAGGATTTTCCTTTTACTGTGGTTTCCTCTTCAGCATAAACCCTATTGATACAGCCGGTGACACAAATACACACTTGTAACATAGAGTACTTTATCATAAAAAAAATAAATAAATAAAAGTACTGGGAGGTAAAAACAAGTTATTGCACATTTGATTAAAGTACTGGGAGGTAGAACAGGTTATTGCACATTTGATTAAAATAGTATAGGCTACTTTCATTCAGCAGATGAGTTGTCTTCAAACTAGTAATACCCCCTGACTGTTGGGACGGTTAAATCAGACTCTGTGTGTTCCACACAGTCCATCCAGTCATTCTGTTCTTCACACATCAAGCCGAGAGCATGTCACTACTCATTCTGTGTGATGTTTGTACATTTCCAAGTATGTCTATAAAGAATTAACAACCTCAAATGGCCCGTTCTTCGGCCTTCAAGGACTGAAATACTCAGTCGATGTACATCATTTAAATGCTGCTCAGATAGTTGTTAACAGCCATTAGCTCTCAGCCTCCTCAATTATGCAGTTATCATTATTAAAAGATTCTTTCACACATCTTTTGTGGTTTGCCGTGGATGAAAGTACCCCTAATGCATTGTAGCCCACCTCTCAATCTGCTGTTAGGAAAGCAGCTCATTTTCTTTTAAAACCTAGATGGCCCTCATTCTCTTGCTGGCCTGATGCGAGAACACAAATACTAATTTCATTAAGTTTCAAAGGCGAGTCCACTGTGGGCAGATTGTAGACTGAAAATTGGCACTTCGAGAGTCACCTTATGTGGGTTTTCTGGACGTTCTCTTAGGCCCCAGTAACTCTGTTTCTGAAAAGTGTTATTTTGTGCCATGAATACAAAAGTATTAAACCATAACAACCATATGTAATACATCTACTTTAACCCATAGAGACCCAAACATCCACTGGCAACCAAAACTATCTAGTCATGTAAAATGTTTAACACCTGTTGATCCACTAATCCTATCAATGCATGTACATAATTGGTGTAAAATACAGTTTGTCATCTTTTCATGGTCATCAGATATGAACCACTTGGACGTTCAGAGGCTCCGTAGTGAACGTGGAAACACTGAGATAGATAGATAGATAGATAGATAGATAGATAGATAGATAGATAGATAGATAGATAGATAGATAGATAGATAGATAGATAGATAGATAGATAGATAGATAGATAGATAGATAGATAGATAGATATTTTATTAATCCCAAGGGAAATTCAAGATCATCCTCTACATCATTGATTCACCAGTAAAACCCATGCAGTTGGATCAATGACAGTGGATGGAGACACTTGTTTTATGTTCAGTTAATGATATATTTTACAGAAAAAGTCAGTTTTTCTTCAGTTTTTGTATGTTTCTGATATAATAACCCTTTATTTTAATCTGAGCTTTAATGAACATTTACATGATCAGTGAAAAACCTGATTTTTACAGAAAAAACCCAAAATACAGAGGATAATGTTATAATAAATGGTGATAAATCACTGAAGAAAGGTTAGATACAGAGAAAAATTGATTTGGGAACTGCCACAGAAGTAGCGCTGGGTCTTTATGGGTTAAATTATCATTAGTGGTTTGTATAAAGAGTTCTCACACTGTTAATGTACTGGATGTGCAGTAAATTCATTCACAGCCATGCACTGGGTGTCTCTCTGAATGTGACCACTAGATGGAGTAGGGAGTCACTCTGCTTTTCCCAGTGTGTTGAAAACTAACACAGATCCAGAGTTAGTCAAAGAGTCCAAGAAAGCAATGATGTGGTAAAAATAGAAGCATTGTTAAAGTTTTCTATCCTGGAGGAGTGTTCACAACAAACATTAAATAATCCTTTCTTGGCTTTTTATGGATGATTTTTTTATTCCTTTGTTTTGTTTTTGTTTTTCTTTTACACAGCATTTTAAAGCATTTTAAAAATGTTCATTCTGTTCAATAAGAGAACTATCTGGTAAAAATCAATAATGTACCAATTCAGATTATACAAAAACAATTTGCAGCAAAAATTCCATTTATCATATATTTATAATTATTTTGAGAAATGCCTGCTTTTCTGCCTTTTATTGGTTATTTATTCACTGCTCTACCAGGAGGCAAAAACTTCATACCCTGGAGGATAGTGTTTGTTGCAATTCTTGGTAAGTTAAAGAGTCAAAGAAAGCGATGAAAATAGAAGCGCTGTTGATGTTTTCTACACTGGAGGAGTGTAGAAAACATCTGTAGGAGGTTTCAGACCCCTGTGGTTCTCCATCAAGTTACCACACAATGTTAACACGGTGACAGTTCAGCTCACATTATGAGGCACTTTTCTTCTTCAGTGGTACAATATGCACAGATGTCAGTTTGTAACCTGTCTAGTCCTGTTATGCACATTGTAGTGATATCATGGCTTCAGGTCCCATTGGAGTTTTGTTAGTCTCTGCGTGATTACAGGGATATTTAGTACTGATTTATTCATACAAATTTCATGATGTAGATCAGGGGTGCCCGCACTTTTTCAACTTGAGAGTTACTTTTAAAATGAGTAAAAGTCAAATTGATCTACCAGCACTAAAATTCTTATTATTATTTTGGTCCTACCACGAAAAGGGGAGGCAAGGGGTGTTGTTTTTGGTTCGGTTTGTTTCTTTGTTTAACACTATTGGTTGAATTCAAACCAAATTAGGTTTATAGATTACCAGTGACCCAGAATAGATGTCATTATATTTTGGGAAACATAGGTCAATGTTAACATTTTTTAATGAATTTTTACAATAATTTTTTTCCCATTTACTTCAAGGTTTCTGCAGGTCATTAAAAAGCATTGAAAGTGATTAGTCAGAAGAAAAATTTTGTGAAAATTAAGGCCTTAAATGGCATTAAAAAGGATTAAATTCAATGTCCAGAGGCATTAAAAAATTAAATACACTTGATGGAAAAAAGCATCGTTATTCATGATTTATTTTGATTATATAAATATTTAATAATTTTGATTGGAAGTATAGTGTGATGATTGAGAGGCAGAACCCTTTAATTGACTATTGTCTATGGCCGATACACAAAGTCACAACACCAGATGCTTGGAATCCAACATGCTGTGAGCATGCTCATGCTGTGGCGAAAGAGCGGAGGGAATATTAGCAAATGTCGGAAAAATGGGAAAATGCAAGTTTCAGCAGAAGTGATTGCAGGAGGAACCATTCAGAACCTGGTTGAAGCCTCTGAACAGTAAAACATATGTATATGTAAAACTATATATAAAACTGTATCTGCAGTTGGACATGAGCATTCAGTTTGTTTAAAGTGGCATTAAAATGGCATCAAATTAGTTTTACTGATACCTGCAGAAACCCTGTACTTATAATGTGCGAAATTTCACATGTCTATAAAAACATCAATTTGGTTTCAATTTACTTCAAACTGGGCACATATATAGAGGCAATAGATATGCTGACATCAACATATGCATAGACATGATGACATCAGCTGGATCGATGCCATAATAAGCTACAATACATGTGAGGGGCGGAGTTTGTTGTGCTTGGCACCACTTGTTGTTGTTGTTATTATTTTTGGATTTGGACACAGTTTATCCATACTGTCTTTGTGATATTATCGATTGCAATCAATATATTGGGAAATGAAATGTCTCCAGAAGTAAGTTTTTTCCTATAAGATCCAGATTTCTTTACATTTGTAAGTTTTCACCACTAGGTCATAGGCTACAAGGGTGTTGTTGTACCCCGCAGTGTCCATCTTGTCTGTCCATCAGTGTCAACAGGTGCAACTTGGGAAGCTCTTAGGCAACTTCTTTGGTTGTCAACCTTAACCTTTAGTTTCAAGGTAAAATGAGGGTTGACCAGTGTTACGCCCCGGCCTAAGGGTTTACCAGGGCGAACATAATATGCTCTACCTTTGTCCCCTTCCAGCTCCCAAGCACACATGTCAGTCAAAAAAAAAACCCTAAAGTTCACAGTATTTATTTTTAAATCAACTAAAGAAGGGTTAGGGAAGGACGCGGCTAAAACAACACACAAAATATCTTCCTTGGAGTTCAAACTAAATTACCTATTCAAAAGAAATGCAAGAAATAAAATACAGAAAACTAACCTGAACTCCCTGACCAAAAACAGGAGAAAACGGGAAAAACAAAAGAGCTGACCTCCCCTACCAGAAAAAGGGTCAAATTTACAAAAAGATTCTATTTACAACTATATACAAACACAAAAATCACACTCGAACACACGACTGACGATCACACACAGGAACACACGGTTGGGAGCTGGCAGGAGGCAAGAGAGAGGACGTACTGAAGATCTAGGGCCATTTTTAAAGGGGCCGGGCAATCATACTCCACCAATCAGCTTCCTGTAACACAAACAGACACAAAAAGGGCACAGCACACCTACAGGACGGGGGAGAATACACACACTATACAGAAAACATATATACATATACAGATAAATGGACAAATTATGACCCAGGGTCATAACTGTTAGAAAAATTAGGCTATTAGACTATATCCCGTAAATACCAGGTGTCCAGAGCACGAGTCATGGATGGGTTATGATGACATTTTGCAAGAATGCCTGGACATATCCACTCAGGATGTGTCTACCAATTCTTTGCTATCTGTTTGTTTTGTTCCAGTTTGGGAAACAAAGCGTACTTGTTGTCCATCCAGTTTAGGTCCAGAGCAGGCTGCTGGCCTTGAGGAGATCAGGCCATGGGGCAGGTGGAGGAAGAGTACAGACGCGGTCACTGAACCCATGCGTCACTGTGTTTTGAATACCGAAGCCAATGGTGAACCTGATCAATGTCATAATATTTGTACACTTGGTCCAATGATTGTAATATTCATGTTTTTTCATAAGATCTTGAACTTCCTGTTGTTAGTCAGTCAACTGCTGCATCTCACTGTATGTACTTGACTCCTTGCAAGTAAAATCTTCTGATTCCAGAATCCAGTGACTCTGTCTTTTGTCTCAGAGTATATCACAGAATTTTTCTATTAATAACACCAGTTAAATTTGGATTTAACTGTCGACCTATATTTTTCAGGTGTTTGGGGTCAGTGCATGGTCATGGGGGCAGATATGACATGAGAAGATAGTGTTACTTGTAGGAGAGCAGGGGTCAAAAGGGGCGTTACTTTGTTGGTTTTGTTTGTGTTATGACTAGTATTTCTGTTTGTTTTCTCACCATACAGCCACATAATTCAACCTTCAGCACAAAAATCTATTTTCTTGTCTAGTATCACTTTAAGATCCCTTCTTTCCAAGGTAGCAAACTGTGAAAATCTCCATCTTTGAATCAAGCTCCCAGTAAAACCAGTGTTCCTCTGAGGTCTGAGTGGAGGAGGTTCAGCCACAGAATCCCCAGGCCTGGACATTTCCCTCCGTTCATGTGGATTCCTCTCCTCGGAGCTTTCTGCTAGAGACCCAGAAGATGCTGGAGGGATTATAGACGCCATCTGGTTCAGGACTACATTAAGGTTTTTATGAGAAACTGGAGGGGATATGAGCTAAATCGCTTGTCAATGTCATACACTATATGGATATTATCAGATTTAGCACATTTACAGACTTCTTAAACACTACATTCAGTGAACACAGTGCCTGTTTCTCTAACTCCTCTGTGTTTTTTGTTATGCAGTGTAATTAATGTGGCAGTTTCTAAGGGGCACGAACAGAACTTCAGAAATGTATTCTAATTTTTTTGGTTATCATGTAGAGCAAAATAAGTCCAAACAAAAACAAATGTCTCAGCTCCCCATAAATTAGCATATTGTTTTCTAAAGCAGATTTCTTGAATATTCTCATAAGCTTACCAAAAGATTTCAAAGGTTCCTCCTGAGAATCAACCAAAACTGTCATCTAATCATCTACATGCTTTTATAAAAGGAGGAATAAAACTGTGTTCTGCTGTTGAAACTTTCCTCTGTTTCTGGTAAAATGGATAGTATCAGTGTTAGTGTCTTTTTCTTTGTCCTATATTTGCAAATGCCTGCCAGTAGCAGTCTGGGAATACAGGGTCAGCTGTGTGTTTTCATTTTTTTGTCGATTTATGACTCCAGAATGCCTCCAGCGCTATACTGACAGCTGGTTATCCTTGAATCTTGGGGGTTAAGTCTCTTCTCTGCATTGCCCTATGTTGTTGTGTTTTCTGGCAAAGGGTTTTATTGGTGGGGAGCAGAATGATGGATAAGGTCTATTCCCACGATCCTCTGCCTGGGGAACGTATCGTCACTGTCAGGCTTTGATAGCAACTCAAGGTGATGAGAGTCAAGGGCTAAAGCAGTGGTGAAAGGAAGGAGGACTGGGATCACAGCAGTAATGGCATCCTCATCATGACTGAAGCTGCCGGTGGCTCATAACGGCCTCTTTAACTCTGGACTCTGGTGAAAACAAAGTGTCACTGTTAATAGTCCTTGGAGTCGTGTGAAGACCTGCATGTTATGAAGATAGGCTGCAATGTCTGATAACATTATTTAGCGTTGCAGCGATGATATGATGTGATAAGTGAACAAGTACTAAAGGCTGCTTGTTAATTATACAATTATAAGTTCTGGGTGCTTTTGCAACTCTCTCCTCTCAGTACAAATCAAACTATTAAGTATAAATAGATGACCTGGTGGCGTTTCAGGAGTCCTGTTTAGAGTCAGACTGCTTGAATTGCAATTTATTCATTCATTCATTCATTTTCTGAACACTGTAAAACTAGGTAAATTGAGTTTACTTAAAAAAATCTGAGGTAACTCGTTGCCTTAAAAAATTTAAGTAATGAGTAATGAAAACTTGAGTGTATTACACTTCAATGCTTGATTTGAATGGAATTGCTATTTTAAGTACAACACACTAAATGCCAAGTTAATTTAACTTCAAATTTGTTGCAATGTCAACTGCTTTGTATAATCATTAACTTAATATTATCAGTTCATTGTACTCAATTCCAAGTTGATTTAAATTAAAATATTTTGCAATATGAACTGCTTTGTATTACACTGGTCAACAACAAATTTATTGTTTAAGTTTTTTGAGCTGATTTAGAATAATTTTGGTGTGCTGAATCAAAAAATCACATTAATTTTGCTCAATCAGGTCAACTTTATGAACTATGCTACATATTGGCTTTTTAACATTTTTGCTTACATTTATGGGCATTTTCACATCATATGATACAAAATTCTTTCATATTTCTTGCAATAAACCAGTTCTAAAGATTTTACTTTTGCCAATTTATGATGTTTTTTTTTAATATTACAGGTGAATGAAATGGCTTCGACTAGAAGATCTTGCAGAAATAAGCCTGACGTATTCTGCTACATCTGCGGTGAATACACCATTGTACCTAACAGGAATCCTGTTAGAAAATGATTTTTTTTCTCTTAAAACCTATTTTGGGTGAGAACTATATAAAAAATCAACTGATAAAGTCACAAAAATGTAATCAATTTTGTGAGAAGATCAAATTTTTCAAAATCAAATTAGCAAAAAAACCTGACCTGATTGAGAAAAACAGATGTCATTTTTGGATTTAGCGGTGCAAAATGGTCCTAATTCAGTTGAAAAAACCTAGACAACTTGCAAAAAACATTTTTTTTTAACTCAGTGTAATAATTCAATTAGTATATTGTTGCATAGTTGGAAGTTAAGACAAAGTCAGCTCAACGTAATAAACCAGTACCAACAGTGCTTTTAATTTGATACATTGTACAAATATAATCATAGATGAACAGTTAAAGCCATTGTTCGTCCTGGCTCTCACTCATGGTGCAGCTCTACAAAAATACAAAAACAAACACAAAAAGGCCAATAAACATTCCCATACACACATTAAATCCAAATTAACTCTAACACCACAACCCCGCTGAACCCCTGCACAGAAAAATAACACATTTTCAACAACATGCCCAATACCCACAATGCAATGCAGTGATTAAAAGGTGTGGTCATGACTAAAACTTAGTGATTTAAATCCATTTAACTTAAACTTTTTCGTACTTTCAACTACGTCTACAAATTAGTAGAATTTACTTCACATTTTGTAGTAATGTAATAAAACTGAAATTATTTAAGTACATTATAATTACAGCATTTTTGTAAATACAAAGTCCAGACTTACAGTGAACTTGCTTTATCCTCACTAGGGTCACAGGGGTCGCTGGAGCCTATCCCAGATACTTATGGGCGAAGGCGGGGTACACCCTGGACATGTGGCCAGTTCATCACAAACAATCAATCACTCTCACATTCACACCTATGGGCAATTTAGATTCACCAATTAACCTATCAGTGCATGTCTGTGGATGGTCTTTGGAATCGAACCCAGAACCTTCTCACTGTGAGGCACGACTGCTGTCCACTGCACTTTACTGAAAGGAAATTGTGGAATTTTGTGCAATGACAACAAAAACTATCAGTGGTTTTAAAGGGGTCATATTTCACTAAACCCACTTTTCTTAGTCTTTGGTTCATTTATTTATGTATTTGGACCCTAATAGTTCATACAGTTTGAATTTGAACCCTCCAGGTGCTGCAAAACTATCTTTATATTCATTTTGGCAAAAATTGAGTGGATTTCTACAACCCGTTTTAATTCCTTCTTAATTTGTTATGTCTATAGCTAGTAACATCATGACTCGGCAATAAATTAAATTAACCCATAAAGACCCTGTGCGACTTTTGTGTCAGTTCCCAAATGAATTTTTCTCTCTATTTAATGTGTCTTAAGTGATTTATCATTGTTTATGATATTATCTTCTGTATTTTACTTTTTTTTTCAGTCAAAATCAGGTATTTTCTATGGTTTAATTCACTGATCATGTAGATGTCCAGAAAAGATCAGATTAAAGTTGAGGGTTAATATATCAGAAACAGAGAAAACGGAAGAAAAAGTAAGTTTTTCAGTACAATATACCATTAACTATGTCTCCATCCACTGTCACTGATCCAGCTCCATGGGTTTTATTGGTGAATCGATGCTGTAGAAGATGATCTTGAATTTCCCTCAGGATTAACCCTCCGGTATCCCATCCAGCAAGGCCCTTACTAAGCATCAAGTGTGCCTTTTTCGCACACTTGTGGAATAATGTCAAAAAAAATTTTTTCACACAGTTTGTTTTTAATTCTTTTACATTTTTTTTTCTATTCCATCAACTTGAGCTGTAAATAAAAATACCAAATACTCAATAATTGTCACATTTTTTGACCCTTTAAATGCCGTGTTTGTAATGTAAACAAACATTTTTTTTTTTTTTTTGGATGCAAAAAACAAAAAAATAAATACATTTTTTCCAATATACTACATAAAAAGTGGATCACATATTTGATTTTTTCATCCTGGCATATGTCAATGATTAACTCCAACATTGGTTAATTTGCATTATTATTTTTGGCGGTAGGTCAAATGTTAAAAAATACTAGCATCTGTCACCAAGTGTGCGTAAAATGCACACCTATAAATCAAACTATTAAATATTATATATTGATTTATTTTTCTGCTCTAATTTGATTTTATTTTTGTAAATCAAGGTCAACCCTAATCATACATATCAAATGGAAGAAATAGTGCGTTTTAGGCACACTTGGGAGACAGATGCTAGTCTTGTAATTTTCTTTTGTTTACATTCTGCAAATTTAAGTTGGTGGCCAGAATTTTAAAGATCATGCAAAAATGAACAACTTTTGAATTCTAACCTTATTTAAATTGTGAAAAATAATATGAAGTTTTTTAACACGAAGTGCAAAGTGTGCCTAAAAGATGCACCCGGATACCGGAGGGTTAATAAAGTATCTATCTACTTCTCTTCTCTTCTCTTCTCTTCTCTTCTCTTCTCTTCTCTTCTCTTCTCTTCTCTTCTCTTCTCTTCTCTTCTCACATACATTATGGAGCCTCTGAACGTCCAAATGGGTCATATCTGACGACCATGAAAAGATGACAAACTGTATTTTACACCAATTATTTCCATGTATTGATAGGATTAGTTGATCGACAGGTATTAAACCTTTAACATCAGTCAATAGTTTTGGTCACTGGTGGCTGTTTGGGTCTTTAAGGGTTAATCAGAGTTTTTGAATGATGTGAAAAATACCTAAATCACCAGATCAAGATAATTCCTCCAATTTTGTCAGTCAAATGACAGCACCAACAATTTACTTGTTCTGACATGACATGAAAAGTGGCAAATGATGAGTTGCTCCTGTGCACGGTGGTGTATGTCGACTCTACAGTGGTCAGTTGCTGCTTTCTGACGGAGATGCTGAGAAAAATGAGGCGCATCTTGAATCTAATGACCAAAAATGTAGTGGTTTGAGGTGACAGCCTTTAGGACCAGATACTCTCACACCGGTCAGAATATCTGGCTAAAGAGACGTAAGTAATTATGTGCAAACAAGCAGGGCATTACGACCTGCTTGACGGTTTCGTACAAGCTAACCCCACAGTTGTCACCAAATTGACACCAATTAATCTGAAAGTGTCTGACAGTTTGACAGGTTTCTTCTTACTGATGGTGTGAATGCGAGGCCCAGGGATATCCAGGGATCCGTCTGATAAGTCAAAGGCTCATATGCAGAATCTGATACATGGCGTGTGTGAACAACTGACTTTTCTTCTTCACTGCAGTTTAGACGGTCTTTTATACTAGTTTGTCTTTTGTGCTGTTAAACTGTGAGTCTGACACTTTGACATTTCACACCTATAAGTAATGAATTATCTTGCTGGAGGATCTTTTAAACAGAACACTCAACCACACTTTTTGTACAGTTACAGAAACTTAAACTAGACCTTCAGGATGTAGGACAGGGACCGTGAAAACTGGGGCACCTAGTTCATTGTTTTATAAATGGACAATATTATACTGAAGCTCACGTGTCCCATAAATGCCTAAGAACAACTGGCTCATAACACCACCTCCAGTTCCTGGGCTTATTTTCTCATCCACTTTTACATCTGGTCTCTTATCCCAGTCTCAGAAAACATGCAACAGTAGTCTGCTGAAATCTCACTTCATCATGTTATTGGAGCAAAGTCAGAAATGTCCATTTCTTCTAAGCTGCCCCTCTTCAGATCCATTTACTCTATTGAATTTCTCTGCAGAATTTGTTTAGTTCTACCACATAAATGTCATTGCCTGTACTGTATCCAGTGGTTCAATAAATCAATCATTAAGGAATATGACAGGATTTTTTCATGAAGTTATTGAACACGGCAGTAACAGAAAATCACAAAAACCACAATTAATTTCAGTTAATGGATTACCCTGTCAGAAATCTTTATAATTTATACACTGGGTACTATTTTCGCTTTGCCGTAACTTAAACTGCGTGCCCATGTGAAACACATGACCGCCGGTGTTTCTCCACCTTACTCCAATACTCCATAAAAATGGAGTATGGCTCAAATCCGTACTGCCCCAGAGGGGGGTCGCTTTATTTAAATTATTAACTCACCAGTTATGTTTCAGATGGAAGAATCAAAACAGGAGAAATGAAGATTTTCACCAAAAAGAGGGGTTGAGGTTTAAAAAGTAAAAACAAAGCTTGATTTATTGCTTCAGACAAAAATAGAAAAAAAAAAAAAAAAAAGAGAAGTCTTTTATCAACTAATATCTCTTCAAACACCCTATCCGTCTCTTCAACATGATAATCTTACTCATTACATTTTATAGTCTTCAGTCACTTGGAAGACTTCCATATTTGTACATAATCTCAATGACTGGTTGAACAATTGTTGCTGGGTAAAACACGTCACAGACATATGTCAGTCACTCCACGTAAGCTAATTCTAAGAAAAAACACATTTGAAAGTTCACCTGAGTTAATCACACCTTGGTTTGACATTTGCACCAAAAATTCAGCTTACACTGCATAGCTTAGCCACAAAGAGTTTCAGTAAGTACACTCTTGCCCAATTAGGCTAGCATTTCTTAACCACAGAAAGTCTCGTTTAAATTCATAACCTAGATTAACTCAGCTTGCCCTAACCACAATATTACCAAATCTGCAAAGCACACACTTTTACGTAGAATCTGATCTTTTCTCCAATTTCAGCACACACAGGCGTTAGTTTCAATACAACACACGAACCTGACCTTTCACTGTTCAGTACACATAAAATAAAAATACAAAATACAGATAGAAAGTATAAATGAAAATATAACAACTTAGGTTTGCAAAATAAAATCCTTATGATGGTCATCTGACAACTTACAGCAAGACCAGCATATTTCAAAGTATATAAACAATATTTAACTTTTATTCTTATAGACCCTACTGAAAGAGAAATTCAGGTTCGTAGGAAAATCGCCGCTTATCAATTAATCGTTAATCGATCGATAAGGTCAACCAGCTAATGATTAATGGATTAATCGATAATTTGCATCCTTAGTACAAAGTTATTATGGGATGTTATTATCTTTGCTAAGTTGCTGTTTGTTGATCCACGGTCCAGACTAAACTGTGACAGTTCTGACCTTGTTTGTTGGATTCAAACAGATCTTTGGTTTGGCTCTTGACACAAACTGAACAGAAAACAGGTGATTTGTGGTTTTACTGTGGCTGTTTTCAGTCTAAAAACAGAGGTAAGCTAACAGAGCTATAACATAAACTATCAGCTGACACAGCACACAAAGATTATAAGACCCTGTTAATTTGAGCAACTATTAAAATAAGCATCCATGAGTTTTAGTTTACAGAAGAAATGTGATGATACTATAATACAAATATGTGGAAACAATGAGCACTATTATTTATTCAGTGACTGATACAGTCTGTGGATAGACGTGGTGGTTTTGGTGACCGATTAATCGGCCAGCCAATTATAGTGTAGAGGAACAGTAAAGCAAGTTAGTTTCACTTTCACTCCTGCTCGGACAATGACGCTATCACCCCCACACATACAATCACATAATCACGGAGCTACACCCCCCTCCGCTCATGCACTCTTACAAGGATGGACTACTAATCCCCACCCGCTCCAACCTCTTGAGGATGGACCGCTAACCCCTGCCCCCCCAGAAAAATCACAGACCCCCCCCGTCTTATGAAGTATTCACCCCACCACACACACCCCTGTCTGTGTACTTCCTGTCTACCTCACACTTTCATTCTGCAGGCATGCCTGGGTGTTAATAGTGTAGGGGAGACTGGGGACAGTTGTAACACAGGTCAGTTGTAACTCTTGCTATTGCTCCAATCAGGAACAACTTAGGACTCACCTAATTCACTCTGCACATGCTCAGTTTAGTCCTTAGTCCACATGGGAAGTTGTAGTGCCATGAGGCAGACACATCCAACTTTGTGAGGGAAAACATAATTTTGTGGTAAGTCATATTTTTTGCTCTAATTATTTTTGTGATTACATAGTTTGCATTTGAAAGTTGTGTAAATTATCTTTGAGAGATAAACAAAGATTTATGCAACTGTTTATCCACCTGTCCACAATTATCTAATATAAGATTTTTATATTCAATGTAGATTAGTGTTCTTATTTCATATATCGGCCAATGTATTGGTTATCGGCCAATATCGGATATCTGCCGATATATTGGATATCGGCTTTTTTTAGCCCCCAGTATCGGTATCGGCCCCGGAAATCCCATATCGGTTGGGCTCTAGTCCTAAGTGTGTTTTATTACCAGACTTCCCTCTGTTGGTCAAAGTTTGGAATTTCAATACTACTAGAATACCTTTAAAGGGAAACACTGCCTATCTGCTTATTTTAATTTCTAATTTATTGACATGATGTTGATGCTAGAACAAGACTCATTGTATAAGTTGAGTGTTCAATATTTACATGAAATAATTTAGTTTCTGGACGGAGTTGAAAAAGTGACACCGTGTTTGTTTGATACCTAAACATTCAAAGTTCAGGAAGTAGACAGATGTCACAAATTAAAGTCGCATAATAAACTAATCAGCATTTATTTAATCTACAATTAAACCTCACGACAGACTTCTGTTTAAAAACAGATGTTTAGAAAAAACCTACTTCACCAAAGCTGAGGTAGCAGAGGTTTGAAACAAGAGAGATGAGGTCATTATTTGATGGAAGTCATTATCGGTTTTATTTTGTCTTTCAGCTGTAATGATGAAGTGGTTTCTAAATGTAGGAGCTCCATGTGGAATAGAACCAGATGGATTTGTAGAGGTCTGTTTCCTCGGGTTGGTCCTAGTGCCTTTTCCACACCTCTGGGGGTTCAGATAATATTCGATAATGACGTTGTAAACCATATGCCTGTTCTTATTGGATACGATTTATTTTGACCAAACACATAAGGGTGAGTTCAGGGGCATCACAGATGGACAGCCCACTACTTTTTGATTCATAACTTTTGAACCAGACAAGTTTAAGACAAATATTACACATAATTGTAAAGGTCTAAATGCCATCATAAACATACTCAAAGGGCAAAATTTAGTTTCAAATATTTTTAAGTGAAAAATATCAAAAACTACTGCATCACAGATGAACAAAAAATTAAAGTCTATTTTGTGCAAGAATTACAAAGTTCTCAAAACTGAAGTTCCTCTGACATTTTCATCCTAAAATGTATTCAGTGTATATCTTAAACCCTCTATTATACAACTTAATAATTGGTTTGAGGAAAAAAGTATTTAATCATACCTAAATAGCAAGAGTTTTGACGAATGGCAGCGTCATGGATGGACAACAAAAGTAAATATCAAATTACACATGTTTTATTTCAATTATCAATATCATATAACTTTTTTATTTTACAATATTTACAACATACAAATAATATTAACCTTATATTCTAATGTATTTTGCATAGATACAGGGTGGAGAAGCAAAATTTACAATATTTTGAGGCAGGGATTGAGAGACAGTGTATGACCAATTAGTTTATTGAAAGTCATGAGAATTTATTTGCCCCAAGAAAATTTACATAATAGAAAATGTTTTTATTCTATGTGTCCTCCTTCTTTCTCAATAACTGCCTTCACACATTTCCTGAAACTTGCGCAAGTGTTCCTCAAATATTCAGGTGACAACTTCTCCCATTCTTCTTTAATAGTATCTTCCAGACTTTCACGTAATAGTTTTGCTCATAGTCATTCTCTTCTTTCCATTATAAACAGTCTTTATGGACACTCCAACTATTTTTGAAATCTCCTTTGGTGTGACGAGTGCATTCAGCAAATCACACACTCTTTGACGTTTGCTTTCCTGATTACTCATATGGGCAAAAGTTTCTGAAAAGGTATGGATAATAGTGTTAGGTATGATTATGACATCAATATATGTTTGGTTTCAAAACAATTGACGTAGTGCCTGCTGAGAAAAATCAACTAAATGTTCGTTGTAAATTTTGCTTCCCCACCCTGTATATGCATGCTACCACGATATACTTCAAAAACTACGTCATTTGCGATGATGACATACGTCCAAGCTGTGTAAAGGTTAGTAACATCAAATATTCAACAGTAACATTAGAGAAGGAAAGAGCTGCACTTTAAGTAACAGTGATAAAACTAGACGCCTTTTCATTCGGTGTGTGGAAATTTTTTGTGTCAAGGTCACACAGTGATGCAGACATGATTTGAATTGAGTGAAGCTGGTGAATCTTTACATCACTACTTGAAGAAAATGTAAAAACTGGGCCGCATGAAACTTTGGGTCCTTCTAAATTGAAGGCAACTGATGCTGAATTATGTAAAATAATAGAAAAACAGAATAAATACAGGAGAGGCAGAGGTCTGAGGTTTAACTGAAAAGGTACAGTTATTTAATGTCATATGCAGGTATTCATGGTTTTTCAGAGGAACAGTGACAGACACAGGTTTACTTTTGTGCGATGCTTTGAAGCTTCATTTCATGTGTTCTGTCAGTGTCACGTTTCTGTTGTGCCATGCTATCAGTCCTGAAGGTGTTTTTCACCCTGTGAGAAAAGGCATGTGTGGTGTGAAAGTTGGCAGTTTGGATTTGCATTTTTACCACCAGAAACAGAATGGAATTTCAGTAAGAATGAGCCAGTTTCTGTGATTGTAATAAACACCCAGTGCCTCTTAGCCTTATTATTTACATTTTGATTATTTAATGCTGAATTTGTTTGTAGAAATAATGTTTACATTAATCAAAAGATGAGCATTATTAAAAATACAGGGTTTATTAGCTACTGAGTTTACTGTACAACCAACAGTAATTAGTTAAAGCTAAAAAAATAAATAAATAAATAAACAGCAAACCATAGAAACACTGTCATTAGCGTTTATACTCATCTGGTCTCGATGAGTTGGGTTGATTTCTCTGTTGCAGCTGTTTTAAAGTCAGAGGTTTGTGTGATTAGTTTCATATTCATCACTGTGCATATATTTGCATAGGCTTTTAAAACAAGTGTGTGACTTTTTGTTTTTTCTTCTGGTTGTATTTTTAGATACTATTTATTAGGGCTGCAATTAATGATAATTTTAACAATTGATTAATCTGTACATTATTTTAATAACTAATCGATTCATCGGACAAACACAAGACTCGGTTCTCAAAGATCAATATTTAACCCAAAGCAATATAGGCTGCAGACAAATCACTAATGATTACATCCCTGCAATGGCTTCGGGTATAGTTAGTGAGCACTAGCCCACTACCTAGACTTGTTATGGCTAGAGACTAGCAAGCTGTAGTTTAAAACCAGCTCTGGTTATAGGCTATCAAACTAGCGTTGTATGTATCAGTTCCAGTCAACGATAGGTAACATTAGTCTGGTGGCCTGAAAAACGGCGATGGATGAAAACATTATAATTACAACAATAGCGTCTAACTAGCTAGCGGGCTAAAGTAATCACGACATAGCATAGCATAGCATAGCATGCCACAGCAGACCTGTTTGCCCGAAATGTACTGCGCTGTGGGATTTTGGCCATTTTTAGCTTACCGGCCGATAGGCTTTAAGCTATTGTCGTCATGCGGCCTCCGGCGGCGGCGTCTGTCGTCATCTGTCGTCATCTGTCGTCATCTGTCGTCCATTACTGAAATTTCAATAGTGTTCTTCTCCGAAACTACAATTCTGATTGACTTCAAACTTGATATACAGCTTCTTCATGATGATGTCGACAAAATGTAGCGAAATTATTTGGATCCAGCTCTGATTCTGGATTTGGTGCGACTTTGAAAAATTTCCCCATTATAAGAGACAGGAAGTGCTGGTAAGCTACAGGGCCATTGGTCCTATTTTTAGCTTACCGGCCAATAGGCTGTAAGCTATTGTCGTCATGTGGCCTCCGGCGGCGGCGTCTGTTGTCGTCTGTTGTCAGTTACAAAAATTTCAATCGTCTATTTCTCCGAAACTACAATTCCGATTGACTTCAAACTTGGTATACAGCTTCTTTATGATGATGTCAACAAAAGGTAGTGAAATTATTTGGATCCAGCTCTGATACTGGATTTGGTGCGACTTTGAAAAATTTCCCAATTATAAGAGATAGGAAGTGCAGGTAAGCTACAGGGCCAGTGGTCCTATTTTTTTCTCTATGTTCAGTTTTTGTTACATAAACGGCATACTACTTTTAGGCCAAATGGGGCTGCCATGGACACCGTGAACATAACGTAAACTTAGCTTTAAAAACTTGGCCCAGCATCCAAAACCTCAGCTGTGTTCCTCTGTGTTTTCCTCTGTTCCACTACACAGTGTGTGGGCATGCCTCAATACGAACGCGCTCAAGACCCAACAAATCGACTGTCGAATTTGTTGCCAACTCTTTTAAGAATCGATTTGGATTGATTTAATCGATTCGTTGTTGCAGCACTATTATTTATCCTATTATTGTGCATCTGTTTTATCAGTTTTAGTATATCTTATCTTCTGTACCCGTATATTTTATATTAGTTTTACTATATCTTTTATTTTTACCTATATTCTTTTACAGCACTTTGGGCACTTTGTGTTGTTGTAAATGTGCTATAGAAATAAACTTGACCTTGACCATTATAATATTAATAGTATTCCATTAACTTACATCATTTGAAAAGAAAAGTCATCCCCATTAACTGGTAAATAAAAAAAACCTAATAAATATCTCAATGGAAAACTCATGGAACATATCACACTGGAAAATCTGTCCATCTCTGTATAATCTTACACCACAGTCTCCCTTGGCCATTACTCATCCTTTTTATTCAGTCCTGACCCCCGTCCTATTATTACTCCACAAATATTATACTCGCTTTATCCTTCTTTTCTTTGTCTCTTTGACTGGGAACCCCCCCCATGACACAAATATTAACATAAAAATCAGAGAATTGGTACCTCATACACACACCCCCACACAGTTCGTAACACTCAACGTAATAGTGGCCATTTACATAAATACATATACAAACATCTATATAAACACCTCTCCATACCAACATATCTATTCTGTTTTTGTTTGTTCTTTCCTTGTCTGTCTCAAATGCACCGATGCCTGCCTTGTCTACCCTTCCTCTTTCTGTTCTTCTCTACATTCTCTCAGTCCCCTCTCCACCCTGTTTTATATGTGTACATACTGATGTTACGATGTGAAAATTTCATATTACGGTTATTGTGACCAAAATTATTACAGTATTGTTGAAATGTGCTCAAAATGTTCAAAAAGTACTTATACACACACTGAAATACTTTAACCAAGTTGTATTTTACATTAAAATATTAATATGTGAATATCAAACATACAAATGTGCATTAAAGATGGCACCTTATGGCTATAACAGATAACTGCACTTTGTCCAAATTGTAGATATTAATAATTGTAATATAATTGTAGTCCTGGAGGATTCTGGTGGGTTTCTGTAAATTGGCTTAGAGTCTGGTTTCAACCAACTCGATATGTAAAGTGTCATGAGTAGGGATGGGAATCGAGAACCTGTTCTTTTTGAGAACCAGTTCCCAGTAGCTCGATTCCTTGGAATTGTTTGCCTGCCTGCTTAACGATTCTGCTTATCAATTCCGCCTTCGTTGTGCATGCGCAATGACATCACACGTACGCTGCATTGTTTTGGTCAGAACGTGGCCAACATGGTGTTGAGGCAGAAACGGTCTAAAAAGACGACACCAGGTCCACTTACTTGGAACACTGTCAAAGCTTCCATGTCTTCAAAAGGGTGGAATCCCTCCAATATCCTCAAACATTTGTCCACAGCATGTGAATCATTTACAGGAATGTCACATATTTGATACACTACTCAGTGGCGCTTGTGAATGTAGCAGCAGAGTGAACGCTGGGCCGGTTCCGGTTCCGATGCAGGCAACAAACATCCAAATACAAGTTTCTGAAGGTAAGAAGGGAAAGGAAATGAGGTGCACAACAACGGGAGACGAGCCGAGTCAAACTGGTTCCACGTAGTAGAAATGTAGCAATAGAAGAATTAGTAAAGAGTCTTTAGTTTCACTGTCACTGTACCCCCCCCCTCCCCAAACCAGGCCCGGCATCATCTGTTATTATTATTTGTACATACTGTGTATGTTATATTTTCTGTGCAGAGATGGAAATATAAAAGACAGTTAATGCAAACACACCTGTTTGTACTCTTTTATTCCCTCACCCAATGAGAATCAACAAGAGAATCGATAAGGAATTGGATCGATAAGCAATATCGATAATGGAATCGGAATCGTTAAATTCTAGTCATGAGATAACTTTTGTTATGATTTGGCGCTATATAAATAAAATTTGATTGATTGATTGATTGATAGATAGATACGAACCAAGAATACTTGGACGGGACTGATGTGCCTTGGTAATACTAACCCGGAGGAATTTTAGCACAGTTTGTCATTAGACCAGTAATCGTTACATCCCTAGTACATACATGTAATTTCAGGACACTAGGTTACTTTTTTGTGTTATGTCTGTGTACTATGTTTGTTATGTTTGCATTCTGTGTATGTCTTTGCATATAAAAAAAAACCAAAAACAAAACTGACATAATTTGTTACATAATTAAGTGATGTTCTTCTCACCACAATGTTTTTGATTCATTATAAGACAGAGTAGAGCAAAATAGGCCCCGCCACAGTCCGTCACTAATGGGAAGCACTGCATTTACATACCACATGGAGCTGTCAAGATCATAAAACAGAGCTGAGAACGATCCAAAATATCAGAGAACAGAACAGGTTCATAGTCAAATGGTGTGTACGTCACGTCTTTACAACAGCATAAAAACACAAGAAAAAAAAAAAAAAAGACAAAAAACCCCCCCTAAAAGTTAGACTTGAGGAAACAGGTAAGCCTAGCTCACGGTGGAGAGAAGTGAAGCCTGGAAGGACCTCTCATCTTAAGAAGAAAAGGATGTGGGTGTCGCGATGCATCTTATATAAATGAATAGCCAGAGAAAGATTGTGTAGTGGTGGCCTCTGAGTTCATATCTTCTTACTCGCTGCTTTATAGCCAATGGTTGAATATTAAAATTGAAAGCCGTTATGTCTACCCATTTAATGTATTTGTATTCAGTTGAACTCGACAGTTATAAACCGATGGGCTCTTGATTGAAGTCTGCACAGACCTTGTAAATTGAAGCTAATGGTGGAAAATAACAGAGACTCGGTGATTTGACAAATGCTCCGGTACAGAGTTGGACATGTTTCAGGCAGTGACTGATAAACATCCTCATTTATCTTGATAGAATCATAGAGTTGTGTGGGTTTCAGCTGACAAAAGCAGTATTCAGATGCTTTGTCTCCCATTGTGATGTGAAGGGGATATGCTACTTCTGTCAGAGATTTGCAGAAATCACTGTCCATTGTGATGCAGGCTTGTTCCTATCACTTGGCATCAGGCTTACAGCTCCTATAAACACTGCTCGCCTTAAATACCAATTTGCCAGTGTGATCACTTAAGAGCTTTTGACAGGGATGTCATTGAGCAACTTTTTCAAGATGCAGCAGGGATCACTTGGTTGCCCTCATTCATACTGTACTCCGTTGGTGGGATTAGCTCCAAATCCTCTCCCTCTCTAAAATCCTCTATGGGGAGCGCAGTCATTGAACCTGCTGTAACGGAGCTCTCTATTTTTATTCCTCTTTGCATTTTATTCAGCCTTGGTGAGAAACATCAAAGCACATTTGTAGTTCAGCAAAAGGAAAACCAAACCTCTCACTTATAACTGGTTCACAGCCAAATTAATTATTCATTCAGATTACCGTTCAGCAACACGAACAACAGGAAAGATAGGCCGCGACACATAAACACGTACACAAATTCTCTCAAAGTGCTTCAGAAAGTGAGGGGCAGATAATGAGAGCCATGGTCGTGCTTTCACTCTAAGCAAAAAAAAAAAGCTTTTACCTCCCAAAAAACATTGCCCAGAAAAGCACAATGTAGAGGTTTTCTGCATAGTCTGAGCATTAGGTGTTTTTAAGCAGATTAGGAGTTGTTTTTGAAGGAGATAAGCATGCAGATCACCAGTTACTCTGCAGAGAAGTTAAGAGTTCAGGCCTCTTGTGTCTCTGACAGGTAATTGGACTTGTGCAAGGCAAACAACATCATGAATAATGGTAATCAATGGAGTACAGATATGCTAAGCACATTTAAATTAAACAATGCAAAATGGAGTTAATGGGGAGGTCTATCAGGGACGTTTAAGCAGAATTAAACCAAAACAATAAGTATAAGTCAGCCAGGTCAGCACTGTGCACTCACTACATCAAACATTTCCGAGTTGGAGTCCATCGAGAGATAAAAAAAAAAAAAGACAATGATTCTAATTTGTACACGGCCAAGACAGATAAACTTTTAATTTACATCTGGCACATGGATGTAGATTTCTGTCAGGTTGGATACCACACTGTGTCAAGACGCAAGCGGACATTATTGTAATGGAATTCTGCTGAAGCATCAATTGTTTTTTTATGCAACAACCGTTGAAAATGTAATCATGTAAACTTGCATCATTCTGAGATAATGTATATTCAACGATTGTTAAGATATCAGGTTATGCAATTCCTAAAACATGTTTGGTGATGTATTTCGGGTGTATTATTGGTAATAATGTAAGAAAAAATGATAGATATTTCTTTAAAATACTATTAGCAGACTGTAAAAAGGCTATTACCAAAACATGGTGCAGATTAGAATCTCCTACAACTAACGACTGGATACAAATAGTGAATGGAATATATAAGATGAAGATTCTGACCCACAGATTGAATACTCAAGAAGAGCAGTATCATGATAAATGTAAGAAATGGACAGTTTTCATTTCAACGTCACATAACTAAAAACAATTGTTAGTCACAAAGGTTTATTATGGTCAATGTATCCCAAATGTCCCTCTTGCTTGTTTTGTAATGTACAGAAATCAAACAATAAAAGAAAGTATAAAAAAAAGAAAACAGAAAATGTAATCAGTATCTCCTGCCTTAAACGCTTAATTAGATAATTTGTTCATGTAGTTTCCAGCTTTGTCCAGAATTCGTCAAATTCAACAACTGACACACAACAGGCAGATGAAGACAACAGCTGTGTGGAATTTGCTTATATGGGACACTGGAAATAATATTAAAAAACTGAATGTAATCTTTGGATCTTTGCAAGAAAGTGTTATTTTTATTGAAGAAAGAACTTGGTAGTAGGCCCTTCAAAGCACAAATACAGAATGTAAATGTGTAGAAAGGAATCATAAAGAACAGGAGCAGAATGCATAAAAAAACAAAAGGATGAAAGGATGGATGGATAGATGATGCATGTGGGATTAATCACTGATGTGCAAGTTACTTCCAAACTGTGATACGTTACAGATTACTTGTTACTGTTATTTCAAAGTAATCCCTTCCTTTAGAATATCACTGTCTCAGAATTGTAATCCATTACATGACTCCTGTATTACTTTTGAGTTACATAAGACTCTCGTCATAAATGGTGCATGCCCAGTAGAACCCCCCCCAAAGTTTAGTTTAGTTTATTTCGAATATGCAGAAAAACAAAGTAATCCTACTTAGTCTTTACAAATGAAACAGATAACTAGAAGCACACGGAGAGCACAGACCTCCGCCAAGGCAGATCAGTGGGCCCCCGTGCCCCCCCACCCCCAATCACCACCAAAATTTAATCATTTGTTCCTTATGCCAGTATCAACATTTCCTGAAATTTTCATCCAAATCTGTCAATAACTTTTTGATTTATCTTGCACACAGACAGACAGACAGATCAATGCCAGCAAAAAACATAACCTCCTTGGCGGAGGTAATAAGAGAACAAACAAAAACCAAAAACCTATACATATACATGAAAACAAAGCATGACTTCATTTGCATATTTGAAAAGGAGTGGGAGGAAGTACACCTTATTTAATCCCACCCCTTCTCCACAAAACAGTTGATTGTTTATCTTCCTATCTTATATGAAAAATCAAGTCCCTTGGATCAGTTAACCTCATTTATCATCTTCACATGCACATATTACACAGCCAAATAATCCCCCCCCCCCCCCCACACACACACACACACACACACACACACACAGAATATTAGAGTTAGGAGAGCCTTGAGACGCATACATTTGCTCCCTCAAGTACCAGTGGACGGATAGCTCAGTAAGTAACACTCTGGTCTATGATGTTCGAATCCCAGCAGGAACACTTGTGGTTTTTTTTTTTCAGCATTTCACCTGTTCAAACAGGGGGCGTGGCACCAAGGATGCTAGTAGATAAATCCATAATTGATAAAGAATTCTAACTAGTCATAGAAACGCTAGCTTACCTTGTCATTGCTGATCACAGGGATCATGCTAATGCTAACTAGCTTCTGTAAAGCAGGGTTAGGGTTAGTAATAAGCATACGTCCATATGGACAATGGACTGTCTTCTGTCGTCTTCACTCATTGGCTGAACACCAACAGGAAACAAAACTTTACAGATGCATTTTGGATTCTTTAAGGTCTTGCAGTTTTGCTTTTTGTTTGTTTTTTCATTTGAGCAATTAAATTATCGGGCAAAAAATGTGTTGTAATGCAAGCGTTATTGAACATGTACCTAGTAAAATATTACTGAAAATTGATTAGTAATGCCTAAACTACTGTGTTACAGCAAAAAATAATCTGTTACTGTAATGCATTACTTTTGTAACGCGTTAAACCCAACACTGGGCTTAAAGGTGCGGGAGGCTTTCGTGACTTTCTGTGATTACTCACCTGAATCTCTTGCATTACGGTGAACAATTTCGAAGTGCCATCCACCATAAACAAACCGTGTGTCTGCCGCTGCCGCTGTCAGGTGGCTGCGCGAACGTCCGTTTCCCACAATGCACGTCGCAACAAAATTCTGAAGATGCCCGAGTTACCTAACGGGTCAGTTTGTAAACACATGGTTTGTTTATGATGGATGGCACTTCGAAATTGTTCACCGTAATGCAAGAGATTCAGGTGAGTAATCACAGAAAGACTTACAGATTCATCATACTTAGGCTATGACTGAGGTTTTACAGATGTGATGAAAAATTGGTCACTAAAGTCTCCTGCACCTTTAATGATAGGTGGATGGATGGATGCTGTCATGTCAATACAGACCAAAACCTGTGAGGAATGTTTCCAGAACCTTGTTGAATCTATGCCACAAAACATTGATGCTGTTCTAAATGCAAAAAGTTGCCAAACTCAGTACTAGCAAGGTGTACCTAATAAAGTGGCCCATATGAGTATGTGGTTTTTGCTCTTTTCTGTTCTCACAAGTCCCTAAAAAATTCTACACTTAAAGAAACCCCCCCCCCAACATATTTAGTGTCTATTACAGCTATGTAGACTGAGTTTCAGGTAGAGCACTAAACATTGGGTCTATGTTCCCATTTTCCTGGATTTATTTTGTGCAATATTTTACCCAATACATGTATTCTGCACATTATCTAAATATTTCAAAGGAGGTTGATCACATGACTTGGAACACCAAGGGGTTTTGGGGTATTTAGGGTGGCGTCTCTGTTTGTTTTTGAGAAGAGCAGCTTTTCTTGAAACATCTTTGACTGAAATAAACCTCAAGAGGAGGATAGAAGTCAGAAAATAATTCAGATTTTTTGAAGGTAAAATTAGAGAACGTGGATCTTTTTTTTTGTGTTTGTTTGTTTTGGTTAAAAATAACTCATATCAGTTATTACGAAAATAGTGGTTGATTCATTTATTATTTAATTCCAATGAATGAATCACTTGCTTGTTGCAGTTCTAAATTGATCTTATATGGGTTAAACATGCACAAGGTTGATGTTTCATACTTGAAAATCTGTCTGCACATGCCATAATAACATCATAACCACACCCACTCGTGCAAATCCATACCATAACAGCAGTATGAAAAACTGCATTGCTTTAAATGACTGGTCATAATTTAGGTGTTAACCTTGTTCAAGCGTTAAATCAAACATAAAAGTGATTTTTTCATGGTGTTGCTTTGCTGGAGGAAGGTCTCTTGGACTGTGGTGCAGCTCTATTTGCAGGAAAAAAAATGTAATATTTCTGTTTACATAATCCTGTCTTTCACCTGCTCATGATATTATGCTGCTGAATGCCAGTAATTCATTTTCTATCTCAGACACTAACACATTCCCTGTTGAGGAGCTCCTCAAATGAGTGGAAAACATTACTTGAAGAGTAAAGGATCACGTCAATCTTCTCCAGATCGTGAAATAAAAGAATATTGCAAGTACACATAAATAATTCAACCAAACATATAAAATAGTAAATAGAGCTCTATGGGAGACCTTCTGCTGTGGTTTGAAACTAAAACACAGGTCACTAAATTAACCAGCTACTCCACCATCACTGCATTCAAGAGATGCTTTTCATGTCGACTGAAGCATATTTTAAATAGCAAAAAAGAAAGAAAATGAAGATGGAGCTTCGGTCAAATATTTCCACTACCTGAATAACACTGGTGTAATTTCAAGGTACTCCACTTGAATCACATACTTAAGGATGCATCATTCATCTATTCAGTAATTTAACTTAATTTAACTCACTCAAATTTGTCCATGATGACTTTTTTTCTTTTAACACATTTAAACTTTGAACTATACGTTTTCACCCCAGGTACTGAAAATGTGATTCATATTGGAAGCATTTGCGCTTTCACATTTTCAGGTCTGTAAGCCAAAAATATCAAAGCTTCCCCCAGTTTGTAACAAAATCACTTTAATAAATGACCACAAATCCATTTTACTGTGGGTTTGGTCTGTGGTATTGGATCGAAAACTAACAAAATCCAAATCAGGTCTGTGTTAATTAGGGATGGGTATGTTTCATATTTACACCGATACGGTACAGATACTTGGTTCCTGGGTACTGGTACTAGTATACAACAGTGCCTGTTTTCAGTACTTTTTGTGTGTATGTGTGGAGATTAAAGTCATTTTACTCTTAATATTTTTTACTCAGTTTTTATTTAATATTTTTCAATTATTTACTCAGTAAGTCACTAGATGTCCTTAGCGCTGCATACAAACATACAAACCCTTTAGATAAGTATTGTTATAGAAATTCATTGCAGCCGTTGGACATATATATTCCTATGTCCAACGTCCTAATATATTCCTATTTTTCTTTTAATATAAAAACTAGAAAAGCACTCTGAGCCAGATCAGTCATGCCCCCCCCCAGATCACAATCAAAATGTAATCATTTGTTCATTGTGCCAGTATTAAGATTTCCTGAACATTTCATCAAAATCTGTCCATAACTTTTTGAGTTATCTTGCTAACAGACAAACAAACAAACAAGCCCCAATGAAAACACTAGAAGCACTCGGAGAGCGCAGACCTCCGCCAAGGCTGATCAGTGGCCCCCCCCGTGGGTCCCCCCACACCAAGGAGGTTATGTTTTTGCCAGGGTTTGTTTGTTTGTCTGTCTGTTTGTCTGTCCGTTAGTGTGCAACATAACTCAAAAAGTTATGGACAGATTTTGATGAAATTTTCTGGTCTGCGCCCCCCCCACCCCCGATCACCATCAAAATTTAATCATTTCTTCCTTATCCCATTTCCAACAAACCCTGAAAATTTCATCAAAATCTGTCCATAACTTTTTGAGTTATGTTGCACACTAACGGACAGACAAACAGACAAACAAACAAACCCTGGCAAAAACATAACCTCCTTGGCGGAGGTAAAAAAAATAGTAAAAACTTCTGAATTCTGAATATTTATTTCTCATCATCACAAGTGAAATAACATAAAACTTGAGAAAAGTGTGTGTGTGAGGGAGGGCAAATAACTTAATAAAAATACAAATATAACATATGTAACATTTTTCAAACTAAAGTATTACAAACTAGAAGCACTTGGAGAGCACAGACCTCCGCCAAGGCAGATCAGTGCCCCAGATTTGGATGAAAATTTCAGGAAGTGCTGATACTGGCACAAGGAACAAATGATTAAATTTTGGTGATGGGGGGGGGGGGGGGGGGCACTGACCTGCCTTGGCGGAGGTCTACGCTCTACGAGTGCTTTACTAGAAAAGACAGTGGCCCCCCCACCCCCGATCACCACCAAAATTTAATCATTTGTTCCTTGTGCCAGTATCATTTCCTGAAATTTTCATCCAAATCCGTCCTTAACTTTTTGAGTTATCTTGTACACGGACAGTCAGACAGACAAACCAATGCCAGCAAAAACATAACCTCCTTGGCGGAGGTAACAAACCACTCCCTCTAGGATGAACTGTACTGCACATATTCAGCAGTTCTTTTTCAGAAACACCAACATTTCTACTTTTTCTGGCAGGAGCTGAACCCGCTCCACACTGACTTTTTTTTTTCTTCTTCTCCCCTCAGTGCTGGCTGTAGGTGAGAAGCCGCCGGCTGCTGCAGGTGCAGAGGTGGTACCTGGTGCAGGAGTCAAACCCTACGCTCCTTTGGGCTTTTCCAATGTCATACATTCCTCAGCCTTCAGGTGTAGATTAAGTTTGACGAAGTGTTTCCTCAGGTTTGACGTGTTGCTGTGGCTGGTTTTACATTTAACATTACAAATATTGTCATCGCCACCTCAATGTCATTGCTTCAGGCAGACACTCCTCCACTCTCTCCCCGATAGAGCCGCACAATATATCGTTTGAGCATCGTCATCGCAATGTACGTGTGTGCAATAGTCACATCGCAGGTCCTGCAATGTGGAAGGCAAATGAACTCAACATGTTGTCATCTAATTTCAGCCTGGGTACCTGACACGCAGCGATCCACCAATCACAATCGTTCTTTGAAATATTTTATTTTCAGTTTTTTATATGCAATGTGTACAAACAACATATACCAACAGTATAAAGATATAACAATAATAAGTGAGGCAAGAAGGATAACCTTCTTACAAAAAGAAAAAAAAAGAAAAAAGAGGGGATCACAGGAGTTAATGTTCCAGTGGACCCTGAACCTTTTTTTTTACTGGGGAACTTTACAAGTATTCGTGGTTCTCTTAACAATGCTCAACTCAAATTTATGGAAGCTGTTCTATGTGTGGCCAAGAAGTGCATTGTGGTGTCATGGAAATCTGATTGCCCTCCTCTTACTGATAGGTGTACTTTTGAGATGAACAGTTGCATCCCCCTGGAAAAAATCACTTACTGTCTCGGGAAACAATATAACACCTTTTTGAAAATTTGGCAGCCATATTTAGACCATAATGGTACATCTCTTACACCAAGTACTTGATGTAGTTATCTGTACTGACCCTGTGCACTGACAGTTTTTCCCTCTTTTTTTTTTTTTTCAATTTTTTTGTAAGAAGGTTATCCTTCTTGCCTTGCTTATTATTGTTATGTCTGTATACTGTTGATATATTTTGTTTGTACACATTGCACATAAAAAAAAGAATTTAAAATATTTCATTCACAATTGTTCTTAATCAGTTTGCCGAAGCAGACCACACCCCTGCACATGGAGTGAGTCGCTGGTAACAACATTGAAAAATTAGCAACAAACAAGAGAAAAATCACCAAAAATGAAGACTTGGTGCCAAAAAGAAAAGCAACATCAGTTATCTGGAATTATTTCAGCTACAAGAAGGATGAAACTGAAACACATGTTCTGTGTTGACAGTGCCTTCCACCTGTTGACACAACGAGAGGAAACACAACTAATTTGTTTGACCATTTACATCGGCACCACACAGCTATTATATCTTCCTGAGCATTTTTTCATATCACAATATATATCGCAGAGTTAAAAAAAAAAAACGCAATGTCAGTTTTTTCCAATATCATGCAGCCCTACTCCTCGAAACACGCAATGCGAGGATGCGTTCAAGAACTGAAGTGTGGTATTGTTTGACTTTATGTGAATCAATACTCGGTAGTACCGACGGAGTTCGGCTGGTACCAGTAAAAGTACCGAATTTGGTACCCATCCCTAATGTTAACACCCATCAGAATTTCACTTTTCATATTTTCTAAAGGTTTTTTTCTAAAGTAGCCTGTTTCTATAGACTCGGCCAGAATCAAGAGTAGTAGATCATCTGATTCAGGAGAACCACAATTTCATTCAATTCATTTAAAGTTATGATTTTCACCAAAAACAAACAAACAAAAAAAACCTGTCAAAATGTGATGTCAGACAAAACCTACAGCAAGTTTTTTTCTTATTTACTTAAAAACAGATGTCTTTGACTTCTAAATAAATTACTATCTGCTTTAATTTACTACCTTTCCAAAACAAATTTGAGCCATTCTATTGGCTCAAAGTAGGAAATGATGATGAATCAGTGACAATGTTGTGATCTAAACACATTCACTATGGAGCCTCTAAACATGCATAAGAGCTACATAACATCACTGAAAAGCATTAGTGGCTCAAAAATTACTGAATATTTTGGAAAAATAATCATTTATAACCTTCTGAGACTCACCAATGCATTTTTGCCTGTAGGGGACAAGAGTTAAACAGCTTTACTTAATAAAAAAAATAAATGCTGTCCACCGCAAAGGACATTCCATATTAAAAAATAAATAAATAAATAAAAAATTAAAAGTATCTGACATAAAGTCTTGCATTATGATGTTTCTAATCAAGGCAATTATTTAATGTAAAAAAGTCAAAATTTTTTACTTTTCTAGGTTGCAGGAACATAAGCTACAAATGATGGTCTCAGTCCTTTAGCATTAACATCATATTGACTAGGGATGGGAATTGATAAGAATTTAACAATTCCGATTCCATTATCGATTTTGCTTATCGATCCGATTCCTTATCGATTATCTTATCGATTCTCATTGGGTGAGGTAATAAAAGAGTACAAATGGTTGTGTTTGCATTAATTTTATTTTATATTTCCATCTCTGCACAGAAAATATAACATATACAGTGTGCACCTCATTTCCTTTCCACTACCTTCGAAAACTTGTATTTGACGGGGTACGACGTTTGCTGCCCACACCGGAACCAGAACTGGGCCCGGATGACGGCCTGGTGTTCACTCTGCATCTAGATTCACAAGTGCCGCTAAGTAGCGTATCAAATACGTGACATTCCTGTAAATGAATCACATACTGTGGACAAATGTTTAAGCATATTGGAGGGATTTCACCCCTTTGAAGAAATGGAAGCTTTGCAAGTGTTCCAAGTTGACCTGGTGTCGTTTCTGCCTCAACGCCATGTTGGCTACGTCCTGACCAAAACAATGCAGCGTACGCGTGAGGTCATCACGCATGCGCAACAAAGGCGGAATCGATAAGCAGAATCATTAAGCAGACAGGCAAATGATTCCAAGGAATCAAGCAAATGGGATCTGGTTCTCAAAAAGAACCGGTCCTTGATTCTCATCCCTAATATTGACATTATTTTACATAATGCGCTATTTCTTTTCTTTTTTATTGTGTTTTTTTTTTTTTTTAATCTTATCCTATGGACCTAATTTCTGTGTCCTTAATAAAGCTTGAATGAATGACTTACCTTATACCTTTTTACTACAGACAGAGTGTGGACCATTGGTAGGCAATCTGTGGCTCCAGGCCCCAGTGAAGTCCATATGCAGGGATCAAAGGGCTGTCCGATGTGACGTCAGAATTAAAAATCAAAGTTTCCATCTGGTACCTTTTGCACACTGCAGCTTGTCAAACTTGTCAAATAATACACGATGCACTACATTCTTTGGATCCAAATCAATATGCTGGAGGTATTTTCGACGCACTTCGCAACACGGCCCTTCTCTTGCACATCATATCCACACTGCAGCGCCCCCTGCTGGGCACCATAGTGTTACTGTCAGGTTTCAGAGCAGCACGCCAAGATTAAGAACACCGCGGTCTGCAGGTCAGCACACCACTGAGGCTCCTGAGGCTGAAGTCCATCCATCAGCCGCACAAACACACACTGCACACAAAGTCCACTTCAGTAGAGTGAAAGTTCAACCAAAACGTAGGGCAACGGGTTTAATTCAACCATGTGCTTTGTACAAACCATAAAAATCGTCAAATTGTGTCGAACTGTGTAATAATCAACAATGCGCAATAATGTAAAAGGGCCTGGCCAAGCAGTACCAGATGGTCAACCTTAGTACTGTTTTGTTTGCCCTTTCACAACTATTTATGGTAGAAAGATGAATGATACCACATTTTGCAGGGAATAATGAGCACTTTTAGATTGAAAAATGTTTAAATCTAATTTTCTAGCTTAAAAATAGTAACAACCCCTCAGTAACGGATGGACAGAAAATTAACATTCTGTTTTCAACCACTTTATAAAACCTGCTTTACAGTGCGGTTCCAATGTCCATAAAACTGTAAAATCTTTGCTGTTGGTCCTCTTGGGTGTCTGTGGCAAAACAGTAACCATGTTGTAATTTTTCAATATATAAGGGCATAAAATAGCTATAAATAATACATTTATGCTGAATATAATGCCATGTAAGTATTTTATATAATTTTTCTAAAAAAAAATACAAGTCGTGCTGGACACTAGAAGTCCCAGCCCCAAAATCAACAATGTGCAATAATTATAATCATCAATGTGTAATAATCAACTATTTGCAATAATTGTAATCATCAATTTGTGATAATCAACAATGTACAATAATCAACAATAATGAAAAATCAACATTGTGCAATAATGAAGAATCAACAATGTGCAATACTGAAAAATCAATGTGCAATAATTATAATCAATATGTAATAATCACCAATAATCAACAATGTGGATTACTGAAAAATCCACAGTGTGCAATGATGAAAAATCCACATTGTACAATAATAAAAATCAATGTGCAATAATGAAAAATCAATAATGTGCAATAATTATAATCATCAATGTGTAATAATCAACAATAATCAACAATGTGCAATAATTACAAACAACATTGTGTAATAATTATAATCAACACTGTGTAATACCTACTGTACTTCTGTCCTCTGCCCCTAACTAGGTAATAATGCGTGACTTGACTGACATGGTGTGTGCGGGTGTGTGTTTTTTTTACTATTTAATACTATTTAAATATTTTGCATTTCATATTATATTATGTATTTCCTGTTTTGTTTTTTTTTTACTCAAGAAGTACCATGTCCATACAGTGCATTGGAATTTCATTGTGCACACTCTGTGTACATAATGACAATAAAAGCAATCTTTGAACCTTGAGTCTTGAATGATGCCGAATGGAAACCAACACCGTACACAGGCTAAAAGCCCATAAAACACACACTACAAACAACCTCCTTTACATTACAAGCTTGTACAACATATATTTACCACAGATTTATACTTTAAACCGGGCTACTTTTCCTTTTCGGTCTAGTGCATCATTAAAATCCACTCCTCTGACCCCTTTAGATCCTATTTTCTTTGTTCATATTTTTATGTTGGGGAAAAAAAATCCTTCATCTCAGTGTATAACTACCATCACGCAATGTATGGAAAGGAAGCAAAACAGAAAAGTGAGTGTACTAGGAAAACATAATTACTTTGCAAACAGCAGCTGAATCAGTCTTGAGGGGCTGGAGTTCCTCAGCAGGAGGTTTCTGTGATGCCCCTGTATTTAACAGCGCTTTCTGTAAACCAGCCCCAGGCCTTTTGGACCGGTGTCCGCGTACCTCCGAGACCAATTAGCCTCTTTAAACAAACCTGCTCACGTCGGAGGATAATAGTCACCCACTTACAGCCCGGATAAAGCCACCCGCTGTGTGAAATGAACATGTTTGGCTGTTATTCTTTTCTTCTACTTTTTGGCAGCCTGGTGACCGCGTTACACAACACTTGACAATGACGTGGCCAGATGTAAGGCATGAGATGGGAACTGGGGGATGGGGAGGGGGGTGCACCTTCTGTTTTCAAGTATGGCATAGCAGGTGTTTTTAAAGACGCCGTCCCATTCAGATGCACCCCGACCCTGCTGCCGTTTGCATTTTATCAGCTGTTGGGGCTATAATTTGTCTGCCTGACACATGGACTTGGAATGCGAGGTCTGGAGCGCTTCCATATCTCGCTCACGCCAGCCTCCTCTGTCTGTCCGTCTCGGTCTGTCCCGGCTTTGATCATCTGCGGCTTTGGAATGAGTCAGACATGAACACGCACCGACACACACACACAACCCGCAACCCACACACATCCTGCACAAACGCACACGTTTCGCTCAGTCACATGTATGAAGCTTAGAGTCTGGGGCTGATGCTGCGCTTCGCCGCCTCCTGACATGTGTCATTTCTCACTGGTCTATCTGAATCCAGACCGCCACAGATGTATGTAGTCTCTAGTTTTTAAGTTCTGTAATCCCTTTAGGACATGCTTTGGACATTGACATAAGAGTCTGGATACATGCATTCAGGTCCAGTTTACACGACAACGCTCTCAGGTGAAAACGACAAAATGTTTTATCAGATGTGTCTTTCATTTAGACGGCAGCAGCGTTTTTGGGGCTTGAATGCGGAAAAAAGTGAAACCATCTTCTAGAGTGGTAATGTTAGGGATGCACCGATACCACTTTTTTCCACACCGAGTATGAGTACAAGTACTTACATTTGAGTACTTGCCGATACTGAGTACCGATAGGAGTACTTCATAATCCCATTCCAGTTCTTAGTTCCTTTTGTAAATGTGCTTTATGGTCATTGTCATTAGTCTGACTGGAACAAAGTGCTGCTACTGACATTTAATGTGTTGGAATGAGCATTTCTCAGTTAATCCACCAGGGGGCACCACTCTTAATTAACCATACTGGACAAATACCATGAAGAAGAGTAAAGTTTTTTGGGAAGAAGAAAGTCAGTAGTAACTAGAAGCACTTGGAGAGCGCAGACCTCTGCCAAGGCTGATCAGTGGCCCCCCCTGTGGGCCCGATCACCACCAAAATTTAATCATTTCTTCCTTATCCCATTTCCAACAAACCCTGAAAATTTCATCCAAATCTGTCCATAACTTTTTGAGTTATGTTGCACACTAATGGACAGACAAACAAACAGACAGACAGACAAACAAACCCTGGCAAAACATAACCTCCTTGGCGGAGGTAACAAACATGGAGACGACAGAGGCAACACTAATGTGATACTAATATTGCGGCGTTTTTGCTGGTAAGGTTTAAAAGCTGAGCTTCAGCAGGTAGAGAAAAGAGAAATGAGTGATAAGTTTTGTTTTCACTTCTGCTGGCGGTGATCTGCACCACTCCGTACCCCATAGTATTATAAGTGGGATGGAAACCGGCCCAGCCCTGGGTAGTTGTCCTAAATCTGTCAGTAGTTTTTCTCTAACTCACATAGTCGCTCTTTGAACAGATCCTCTACCTCCACGGTTCCGCTGGTGTTCTCCGTCTGTGTACTCATCCGCCAGCACCTGGAAAATGGATGGAATGTACGCAGAGGGCGGACGGAACGCTCCGTTCGTATCTGTCTGTGTCTTTAACATTACTTGCAGTCAGCATTACTTTTATCACCGTCATTTATTTTGAAAAATCTCCACACTCTTCACACTCCCCACACATTATTCCACCGCCGCGTACCTGCTGCACTGAACTGTGAATGTCACACGGCCTTAAAGGTCCCGTATTATGCAAATCTCACTTTGTGAAAGTTTTCTTACAGTAGCGTGTGTTGCAGTAGCCTCATTATGAGGTTCGAATTTGAAAACTGTCTGTTTCCTCCCTGCCTTGCAACACCACATTTAGTGAAAATGCCTGTTCAAACGGCCGAGTTTGAGTTGGGTCTGCTTATGACGACATAAACGGATTTAACTCCTCCCCCTGACTGTGCCCCCACCCTGGCAAAGCGAACCCCGCCCTGGCAAAGTACTTCTTGGACAACGAACAAAGGGAAGGCGAGACACGCAAGTTGTGGTGTTGTTGGCTGCACACACCAACACGAAAGTTTATTTTTGCTCCCCACTTCCGAGCCTCTCTGAAAAAAGTGGCTGGATTATATCTTTGATGGTCATGTACCAAACAACATTCCCAAACGCTTGTATGTGTGTGCCCGGCATTTCACGGACGAGTGTTTTTCGAACATGGGCCCATACAGCTCCGGCTTAGCACAAAGACTCCGAATCAAGAAGGACGCCGTAACAACGCTTCGTGACCCAAGTACAAGTGTGGGAGATGTAAGTTCTTATCATTTTTTTGTATCTTTACTGCATAACCCTACATTACGGATAAGCTTGTGTTTGTTGATGTGTACGTCTAACGTTAGCATGGCAGCTAACATAGCTCGGTTACTGCTGCTAACGTTTGCGTCCCCGTTAACATGCAAGAGCTGATAATATCGAGAGACATTCAACAGAACTACTCTGAACACGGGCCTTTTGTGGTTGGCATCAGTATAGTTAGCATCAAGCTTGTTAGTAGCTGCCTGCATTAGTGGCGGCAGGCGTCTTTCCGTGTCAAGTCCACGAACCCAACACAACACCGCCGTTTTCCGTCGGTGCTCAATCACGCCTCAAGGCAAAGAAAGCCAGTGTTTGGAAAGACGTTCTGTCTGAGACATGTGTATTGTAGACGAGAGAGCCATGGCTTCACAGTCAACATTAGCGCGTAGTACCGCTAGCGGAAGCCGCGTCCTCTCCCAGAGAGGGGAGGGGGAGTGGGCGTGGACAGATACGTTCATTTGCATACCCGGAAGCAGGCCCAGAAACAGCCTGTTCTGAGGAGGGCCAGTGAGAGTGACTTTTTCGACCACTGAAACTCTGAAAAAAGGATGATTTTGGGGCGAACAAACTTAAATACTATGTTTTTGGGCTTCTGAGACCTATATGACGTGACTGAAAAATAGCATAATACGGGACCTTTAAGTGGTATTGGTGCATTTGTATCGGATATCTTTTACGAGTACAAATACGAGTACACACACTGAGTATTGGAGCCGATGCCCGATACTGGTATCAGATCGGTGCATCCCTAGGTAATGTTATGGCGAAGACACACCAAACCAATTTTCAGCAGTCGGACGTCATCGGACAGTCTGGTCAGGTTGGTGACATGAGTCTGTTTGGTGTGTTCTCTGTGATCAGCCGTCGTTAATACCGTCACCAGTCTTTTCGGTCAATTCAACATGTGTAATCGGCCACTACCCATCGGTCAGTCGGACCAATCTGATTTTTGGAGGGATAGCCCTTGACTAGTGAATCAGTGAAGGAGAAGTTTCCATGTGAATCCAGCTATGCCAAAGTACTTCACACTATTACTGTCTTCTATAATAGTCCATTCACTGCTCATATCGGATCTGAATGAGTGCCAGTCAGTGTTGACTATAGACTTCATTCATTCCATCAAGTGAACACTGTTAGCATTGTTAGCATAGTGCGATTTCTCCTTAGTTTTTGCTTGCGATGTCTTTCTTCTTCCACAAGAAGAAGCCTGAGAGCTGACAACGCCAGTACCATCTTATTACTAGACATCCGTTCAACAGGTACAACAACAATAACCTTTCTGGACTACTCAACACTCTGCTGACAACAACGACTGATGACAGTGAGCTCTGTGTTTAGAGAGATGTTCCATCATTTTCTGGTTTTACATGTTATGCAAGCGCAGAAGGTACGGTGAAGTCGGTAGTTGATTTGGTGTGTTCTTCACACTTTTTTGACCATGTCGGGGAGACGGGAGCTGACTGATCAGTTGGGCTACCTTTTCTGGTGGCGATCGGCAGTCGGGGTGGTGTGTCTTCACCTTTGAAAATGCCCCACTTTTGAGTCTTTTTTTTTTTTTTTTTGGGTACTTGTGTATATTATTATTTTTTCTTTTGGTGTTGTGTTTGCCCATTTGATACGTGTGGTTTTATGTGGATGTATATGTGGGGATGCCACTGGATGGGGGGGGCAAGTTCACAAATTTTGTAAGAAATGCCTTAATGGTGTCAATATTGCTATGGAAAAAAATAAAGTTGTTTAAAAAAAAAGCAAACAAAAAAAAACATTCCACTCTTGCATCGCTGTCTAAACCAGCGTTTCTCAGTGGGGATGGTACTGCCCCCCAGGGGGTGTTGAGACACAGTCGGGGGGCATTTAGAATGAGAAAGCTGAGAAGGGGGCACTGAGACAGAAATGTGGGGAGTTGGTTTGTGTAAGTATCAATATTAAGCTGCATGTTATGTCAATGGCAAATCAGCGGGGGGTGTCATGATAATGTAAAGGGGCATTTGCTCAAAAAAAGGGTTGACAAACACTGGTCTAAAGGGTTGAAAACACAAAAGTGTGTTTTCTCGTTGCGTAGAGTTCTTGTTCTTCGATGGCTCTGGTTTGACTCAGATTTGATGCATATGAAGCTGCGTTCTTCATCTAATGACAGTTTTAATAAAATTATCTGAAAAAATACTATACATATATCGCCTTGGTTTCAGTTTTGCATTTCTTGCCAGTTTATTGGATTGGAATCCTTGTATCATGATAGTGTTGCATCTCCAATACACAGCACTATGAAATGATGCAATCCTTTAGTTCATAACTCAAATGAACAAACCCTGCAGCTTTTCATTTTGTCATAAATGCTGTAAAGTCTGGGAATACATGTCCCTGAATGTGTGTCTTAGACGTGTTAATTTTAATTAAGAAAATGTCCAGTTACATCACAATACTACATTCATTTTACTGCCAGTGTCACCTCGCTTTAATAAGTTCTGTTATTCATGTAATTAAGATGAATTAATTAACAAATCTGTGTTTTAATTCTGTGGTTCAATGGGAGAACGACTACAGTCTCTTAAATCAGTCCTATTTCATACGTACAGGGTTTTCTTACTTTTTGGTCTGAATTTACTGAATTTACAAGATTACTGGCAGATAAGAAACTAAATATACATTATTATTCTAAACATCATAACAGCAATTATTTTGTTTTTGGTTAGTTCTGTTAACATGTGTTTGTGTTTGTTTGTTTTTTTTGTCTTTCTATTTTAATTAATGTCTCTGACTTTCTCCTTTTTTTTTAGTCCTTTTTGGCCGGTTTTCTGTTGTTACATGACCTTCTGAGTTCATGGTCTTCTGTTGTTAAAGCACTTTGTAAACTCTTCTTTTTCAAGGTGTTTACTTGTATGATTTTCTATTAAACCCTTGTCATTTGTAGTCAGCAGGTTGTGTTTCATCTTTGGGAAATTTTCTGCTTTTCTTGGACTAAAGTTAAGCACGAAAAACAAAATATTCCTCTCTCTGAATTCCGCTTAAAGCTGCAGTTACTCTTCACTCTTCATAAGACAAGTAAAAGAACATGAAATAAACCCATGAAATATTCATGCCATAAGATGAAAACGGTCCAAAATCTTTTTAGTTTAGTGTTATCCAGAAGTGCCTTCACTAAATTTTGGGTCGGGATTCACACTGGGTTGCAGAGTGGTTTTTACTACCAACTGGTAAAATAAACGACAATAATATCATGCAAATTTTTTTCCTCCAAGGCGAACACTTAAAATACACAAGAAAAAAACAGAATTTTCACACACAAAAAGATGGAAGTGACTTAAAAAGGTGCAATAAGACGAAAGCAATATAAAAGATCCACAAGAGGCCATTAAAAAAAGAGATGTTTAGACAAGTTTGACCGAAGGAAAGTCAGTTCATTTACATTTGCTGCTGGTGTTCTAACATTCAGACAAAGGTAATTTATTCAGTACAACCATTTTAAACATAATCCCTCCATTTTTAGATGCTCTAAAATTATTGAAAAAACTAAGATTAATGTAAATATGAGAATTGTTCTTAATACTTGGATGAAAATCCTTTGCTGTCAGTCACTACCTGAAGTCTGATAATAATAATAATAATGATAATAATAATAATAATAATAATAATAATAATAATAATCATAATTTTTAAAATAGTAATACTTGTAATAGTAATAACACTTTGTTTAAATAACTAAAAGAAAATAAAAACGTGCTGCATACTTTGAATACAAATATAGTGCAAGATTCTGTTGAAAGTTACTACCCTATTATTTAAATTAGACTGTCATTGTGTAAAACGTATTTCATGCATACATATATTTGAAAGTACTCAGATATTATAACTGCACAAAATGTACATCAAGGTCACCTATTTTTAATAGACTTCTGCTCCATTCTAAGGTGCATCTGCAGTATAAATTTGGTGCAGATATATCAATGCATTCTTCAGATAATGTGACTATGTCGTCGACGGACGGACGGATAACTACTACTTTCTTTAGATCTCATGTTTCTCACTTGTTTTTATGTCAAATCATTATGAACAGGACATCTTACAGCTGTAGCCATGATGTGTTTGAATATATTTGTCCATATAGTTTATTGACATCAACATTTCCTTAAAGTTTAATGGGAGATGTTTTTGTCCTAAGTGATATGTGAAGAAAGTAGATGGTAAGTTGTCGTAGAAAATTATTATTTACAGTCAGAGCATGGAAAATATTGTAGAAAATTTGAAGTAGAACATTCAAAGTCATAGTCATGGATTAAAAAAAAAACAAAACAAAATTAATGTAATAAAACACCTGAATTCAATGTGTCCAAATACTTTTGTCAGTATCATGTATGTAACATCCCCTTTTTTCATGCAGCTGAAACTCAGAGCTTTAACAAAACAGCAGAGACAGGAAATCACCTTTTGTAAAAACTGAACCAGATGAAACTCTTTCTCTTGTGGGATTAACCCGGTTATTGTAAGAGGCTCCAAAGGATTGGAAATATTCCTTACTCAAACCATGAAACTGTTCAAAAACTGATGTTTTACTTTAGAAATGTGGTCTTTGTCCATCCAAACAGACATGTAGGATTATGGAACACTGTCTCCTTTAAGTGCCTCCTTGTCGCAGCAGCTCCTTCTGTTCCTCTGGATGAAACGTGGACATGCAAACCCAGGGGAAAGTTCTCCTTCTGCGCATCAATGGAGCAGCTAAAACCCCCCTGAAAGGGTTCTTGGCAGCAGGTGACGGGCTACTGTGGGGAAACAGGAGGGAGAGAACGGCTCTGTGGGGGGGTTTAGGATGGTTCACACCCCCACATCTGGCGGAGGGTCAGCCATGATAATGAGAGAAGGAGGTGTGGGGTCCATAACACCCCCTGAAAACATGCATCTCATACACAGTAAAAAGTGCAGTGTCAATACAGTGGTCCTTCGTTTATCGCGGGGGTTACGCTCCAAAAATAACCCGCAATAGGCGAAATCCGCGAAGTAGTCAGCTTTATTTTTTACAATTATTATATATGTTTTAAGGCTGTAAAACCCCTCACCACACACTTTATACACTTTTCTCAGAGAGGCATTAACATTTTCTCACATTTCTCTCTTGTTTAAACACTCTCAAAGTTCAAACCTTCGTAGATTTAAAAAAATAAGTACAGTATTATAGAATGAAACCAAAGATCAAAATCCATTTACAGGCCCAGGCATTTGTTTGAGAAATAAAAATATAAATATAAACGTTTTCCTATAAATAAATATGATCGCTTTTAGAAATAACAAATTTAATTTTAATGATCGACCTACGAGGTTGGACACATAAGAAATTATTAATAGTGACTCACAGTTTCTCTTCATACTGGCACCGGACAGCGTCTTGTTCCGGGCAGTTACAACCCTTTTTTCATCTTTGTTAAAACTTATTGCTGCTGTCGTCCTTAAGTTATTTTCCTCCTTTTTTATGTAACGAACCAAAGATTCATTTATTCCGTAATGGCGCCCTACAGCTGCGTAACTTCTACCTTCCTTCAGCATGTCCAGAAGTCCAACTTTTTGTGCGATGGTTAGCATCTTCCTCTGCCTTTTGGGTGCGACCGCAAGTGCCTTTGTCGGTGCAGAACGTTTCGTCGACATTGTGGGTTTTGTCGGGGAGAAAACTTGCAAACATACAGCACTTCAGAGTCATACTGTTAGCGATCAAACATTTATGTAAATTTGGCAAGCTGAACGCATTCTGTACTGTACAGGAGACACGGCATGGAGGAGGCTGATTGACAATGGTCTACAGTCCCTTAGCCAATCAGGATGCAGAACACAATGTGCGTTCATACGCTGTAAAAAAAAAGCATGCAGAATTGCACTAAAAAAAATCCGCGAAACAGCAAGCTGCGAAAGGTGAACTGAGTTATAGTGAGGGACAACTGTATTTCAGAGTCAAGCTATTTTAACCTACATGGAGTATTTATAGCTCTATGGAGAGTAAACCAGCTCTAACAGGTCATTGTCACGTTACTATTCCTCTAACTCACAGGTGTCAAACTCCGGTCTTTGAGGGCCGGTATCCTGCATGTTTTAGATGCTTCCCTCTTCCAGCACACCTGACGGTCATTATCAGGCTTCTGCAGAGTTGGATGATAGGCTTATCATTTGAATCAGGTGTGTTGGAAGAGGGAAACATCTTACACATGCAGGATACCGGCCCTTGAGGATCTGAGTTTGACACCCCTGCTCTAACTCCATACTCAGCCATAGGTGATCGTATGAATCCTAGTTACCGTACTTTCTGGACTATAAGCCGCACCTCATTTTTAGCCTCACTCACCCCGTCTCCAACGTCTCACCATCGCTTCATTGATGCAAAGCTTACATGCAGCAGCTCTATTTCCTTCTTCGTCAGCTGAATCGATCATTAGCCCAGAAAACATAAATTAGCCGAATCATTTTAGAGCCACAGGTTCACAGTGTGTGGAAAAAGGTAGCGGCTTATAGACCAGAAATTGTGGTAATATTCCTACAATGACCGGCTTCCGTGACTCACCTTGGAGAACCTCTAGGCGGCCAGTTCCTACACACTGCGGGTTCACATTTGAGGCCGGGAGGAACTCCCGTGAAGGGGTTTTCCTCACCCTTCCTTCGCGTCCCTCCCACGCCAGAACTGTCACGAACGAGATCAAGATGCCCGTCTCCCCCAGGGGCTCGCAAGACAGAGCTGGCTGAGCCTCCACGTCTGCGGTACCCAGGTCAGGTACTCCTGGTCCTGCTCTGAAAAATCGATCTCATCCACTATTAATCGATTACGCAAAACTAAAACAAAATCAATCTAATGCTGCATTCCAGACCATTTTTTTGAGCCCGTAAGTCACAACTTCAAACCACGACTCACAACTTTGTAACGTTCCAGGCAAGTCACGCCAAACTGCCTTGAGCGCAAGGAATTGTGGTAGCTAGATGTAAACAAACCAGCATGGTGGACCATACTTTATGCTCATTTATAATCATTTCTCTCACCAAAGGTGTTTATTCTTTGCTTATTTGAGGGAAACAGAGGAGTAAAAACGGCGCATAAGGCAAGAGAAGCTGTTTTACTTCTTATGTTATGTTATTTGTATATTTGTATTTGTATTTGGTATGAATTTATTCTTGCACTCTATGGACTGAAAACTAGCTAACACTAGAGTAGCTGCTGATTATGCAGAACATTTACAGATAAATAATGTCAGAGCAGTACCTTGTTTTAATAAACAGTTTGCATAAACACTGCATCCATGGGGGCTGCCATTGCTATGTGACGTCAGAACTCAGAACTGGGAGTACATCGATCTAGTACGAGTTCACAGGTGGGAAGTCACAGGTTTGACTGCCATTCCAGTGCCTTTTCACCGGTAGAAGGTGGGAAAAACAGGAGTTATGGGTTGCCTGGAAACGAAGCATAAGATCGATCAAATCTATTTTTTTTTTTTTACCCAGCTCTAATTATAAAAGGCTGCCAAGATTTCTTTATGATGTTATTGCAATAAAAGTGCCAGAAAATTTCTTTTTTTAACCAATTCTTTTGCAGTTCTTTTCAAGAAGAACTTAACTTTCAATGTCTGGCCATTAATTATAATTACTATATGTAATAAATGCTTAAAACAGTGTGTTATAGTAAAAAAAAAAAAAAAAAGAAGCAGACTTGAACTTCTACCAAAGTCATTTCTTGGTACCTGTACTTCTACTCAAGTGTGACTTTCCAGTACTTTATACAACACTGAGTATTACTAGTAGTATTCTGTTCTGCACTGGTGCATGGTGGGAGTTCTGTGCTGTTTATCGACTGTCAGAACTCACTCTGACATGAACGCTGTCACTGTGTTAAAAACTAAAACCAGACGGACGCTGCATTAAAAATGAAACAAGCCGGCGTCTGACAGAGGGATCAGTGTGTGAATATCAAAGTGGATGGAGCGTGTGTGTGTGTATATGTGTGTGTGTGTGCGTGTGCGTGCGACTCATCCATGTCATGTTGTAAACAAAAGTGTCATCATTAACACACCAGTCAGTGCACATCCTCTCAGTGCCTGTGGTTTGATTGGAAGCTGTTGCTCGTTTCTGGAAGCTGTCATCGGCCGTGACAGAGTCTTCGTAGTCCGCAACTTTTTATTTTATCGTCACGAAACCTGACAACGGCTATTTGGTTGTGGCTGTTGGAGCTCTCTTTCTGCATTATTCGATAAAACTCAGCTTCCAGATTACACCGGGCAGGAGTCTGGTCCAATCAGTTCACCTACCGCTCGATCTTTAATAAATAATAACAGGAATTAATTATTTGTTTCTGTCAACTGGTTCAAGTTTATACATATTTACAGATATTATTCTAAAACTTCCAAACTTTGCTCAGCGGAAAAAAATGACTAAAATTAATTGAGTCTTTGAGGAAGGTTATTCGTGTATTTTTATCCACCGCCGGAATGCATGGGAAATTAACCAGCTAGTGAGGTGTGAAACCACGGGGATTAAAGCATCTGATATGTGTGATATGTGAAAGTACATAAATTCATGGTCGGCTCCTGTGTTTTCTTACGCGGCAGCTGTTTATTCATACGCCGAGTACACAACAGCTTCCCCTGCTGGTTTTTTTCTATTAACCTTGCAGGTGTTGCAGCTCAGTGGATCCAAGTCCCAGTAACACCAGCTTGTTGATCAGATTTTAGAGCTGCATGTGGGGATGCAGAGTCAGGGAAAAATCCAGATTTGAGTTTTACTTGTACTTTTGCACTGGTTTTCTTCTCCGTATGGATGCATTTTCACATGTATCTGCTTAGTCATCACGGTACAGCATCCTGTGGTGATTAAAATGAGGTAAAAACACATGTGATATAGTTTTCGCTGTTGGATTCTGGATGTGGCCGATCTGGATGAAAGATCATTTGATATTTTTTGCAGTTTTGATCAACAGTTTCATGTGGGATCTTCACCGATCCATACTGGTTTCTAGAAAGGGTCTGTACCACAGTGTTTTGGCAGAAATGGAGGAACAGGATGTGTAAAAAAAAAAAAAAAAGAAAAGAAAAATGTAAAATACAGAAGACGACATTAAAATAAATGCTGTTAATGCACCTCAGAAAACTGACAAATAGAGTAAAATCCATTCACAACTCACCACAAAAATAGATATCACATTGGAAGAAAAATCCAAGGCACTCTCTTTAAACATTAAAATGCCTTTATTAATATGGCACGGTCATATCTAGACCTAAAACAGTGAAACGCGTCTCGGCCTCAAGTCTTCATCAGGAAGTCAAACAGGAGCCTGAAAAGCTGTAGGTTCCTTTATAGTAGGGTCTGACCAATAGGAACCTGCCATCTGGGCATGAAGGCAATGGCCTGCAGAGGGTGTCACTGCAGGTCAAATAGAAATATTTACAAATATACGTGGATAATAAACAGTGCAAAATTTACACATCCCTTTTAACCTTCCAGTATCCCGTCCAGCAAGGCCCTTACTAAGCACCTAGTGTGTCTTTTTGGCACACTTGTGGAAAAATGTCAAAAAATTTTTCATATAGTTTGTTTGTAATTCTGTTACCCTTTTTTCTATTCTATCAACTTGAGCCACAAATAAAAATACCAAATACTCAATAATTGTCACTTTTTTTAACCCTCTAAATGCCGTGTTTGTAATGTAAACAAACCATTTTTTTGGATGCAAAAAACACACAAAATATTTTTTTTTTCAATATACTACATAAAAAGTGGATCACATATTTGATTTTTTCATCCTGGCATATGTCAATGATTAACTCCAACATTGGTTAATTTGCATTATTATTTTTGGTGCTAGGTTAAATGTTCAAAAATACTAGCATCTGTCACCAAGTGTGCGTAAAATGCACACCTATAAATCAAACTATTAAATATTATATATTGATTTATTTTTCTGCTCCAATTTGATTTTATTTTAGTAAATCAAGGTCCGTTCCAATCATACATATCAAATGGAAGAAACAGTGCGTTTTAGGCACACTTGGGAGACAGATGCTAGTTTTGTAATTTTCTTTTGTTTACAATGTGCAAATTTTAGTTGGTGGCCCAAATTTAAAAGATCATGCAAAAATGAACAACTTTTGAATTCTAACCTTATTTAAATTGTGAAAAATAAAATGAATTTTTTAACATGAAGTGTCAAGTGTGGCTAAAAGGTGCACCTGGATACCGGATGGTTAAATTAAGATCAAACCAGTGTAAAATCTTTAAAACAAGAAACAAGTAATACATTACAGGAAAACGGAAAAGTCCAACTCTTCATTCAGTCCAGGGGGTACAGTGGCTTGGAGTTTAAAAATCCAGAAAGCTTCCCGTTGGTTCAGTGTCTTTTGTCTGTCTCCCTTTCTTAAGGAAGGATGGAATATGGTCGATGTCAATAGCATGTAATTTTTTGAATCACCACAAAAATAGTTCTTGTTTTTTATTTTTTAAAATGGAATTATGTCGTTTTGAGCACTGGCCCTTGAAATGCACATGTGCCACTTCAGGCCCCACCCCCTCCAGGTTGTTGGCTGTGCTGCTCTGTCCCGTTCAACCAACAACTAAACATTTTAATAATAATAATAATAATAATGATGATGGATTAGATTTATATAGTGCTTTTCTATTAACACATACTCAAAGCGCACACAGTGGATCCATTATTCATTCACTCTCACATTCTCCCTCTGATGGTGGTAAACTACATATGTATCCACAGCTGCCCTGACAGACTGACAGAAGTTTGGCTGCCAATCTGCGCCTACGGCTCCTCCGACCACCACACTCATTCATACACCAGTGTGAGTAGTAGCACTGGAGGCAAGGAGGGTGAAGTGTCTTACCCAAGGACACAACAGCACATGGACAGAGCGGGATTCGAACCGCCAACCCTTCACTTATTGGATGACCCGCTCTACCAACTGAGCCATGGCCGCCCTATTTTAGGTAATCGGCTCAAAGTTTGGATGTATTTTCAGTATGGACTACAACTGCTGCTGCTGATATACAATTACTGGCGTACAGCTATGGTGGAGAAATGTTCATCAGAACATTTCTCTTATATGTGCAGATGTTGTGATGTAACTAGTTATAAAATGCAACAAATTAAGCAGGAATTAAAACAGGTTGTAGAAATCCACTCAATTTTTGCCAGAATGAATATAAAGATAGCTTTGCAGCACCTGGAGGGTTCAAATTCAAACTTTATGAACTATTAAGGTCCAAATACACAAATAAATAAACCAAAGACCAATAAAAAAGTGGGTTTAGCAAAATATGACCCCTTTAAGGGTTAACCATGACAGTTTATTTAATTTAAACCATTAATTAAAACAGTTTCTACATGACCAAGTACAGACTGACTTCCCATGAACTCATTCAAACCAGCTGTATACAGTATGTGTGAGGGTCTTTGGAGGTTAATCCCTGATTCATGGTCTGAATCATCTTTCCTCTTATAAACTGAAGGAGAATTACTACCAAACTATAAAAAGTATTACTCTAGTTTTCTCCGGTCTCTGGAGGCTTAGGTTATATGTGTTACTGGATATAAATAATGTCTGCTCCACCAGAAATATTTACATTATATTCACCATATGTAGGTGAAGCCTACCTTTTCCTTTTCCATTATTACCTGGACTGTGGAGGCCTAATGTATTCCTGTGGAGTTTTAGAATGAACCACGAAGGGTTTTACAGTCACACACACACACGCACATGCACATGCACACATATATATATAACATTTATGCGTGCGCTGCAGCTTAAATGTAACTCTTTTTCATCTGTGTGAATCAGACTCAGTGAACGTAAGAGTTCAGATACTGAACCTGCAGCTGATGGACTGGAAGTGTGAAGGAGAGTCAAAAAGTTCTATTCTATTCTATTCTATTCTATTCTATTCTATTCTATTCTACTACTCTGTTCTATTCTACTCTACACTGTTCTCTTCTATTCTCTTCTATTCTATTCTACTACTCTGTTCTATTCTACTCTACACTGTTCTCTTCTACTCTACTCTGTTCTATTCTATTCTATTCTGTTCTATTCTATTCTACTACTCTGTTCTATTCTACTCTACACTGTTCTCTTCTATTCTCTTCTCTTCTCTTCTATTCTATTCTATTCTATTCTATTCTACTACTCTGTTCTATTCTACTCTACACTGTTCTCTTCTACTCTACTCTGTTCTATTTTATTCTATTGTATTCTATTCTACTCTGTTCTATTCTACTCTGTTCCATCTACCTACTCTGTTCTGTTCTACTCTGTTCTATTCTGTTCTATTCTACTACTTTACTCTGTTCTACTCTACTCTATTCTATTCTGCTACTCTGTTCTATTCTATTCTACACTATTCTTCTACTCTATTCTATTGTACTCTACACTGTTCTATTCTATTCTATTCTATTCTACTACTCTGTTCTATTCTACTCTACTCTGTTCTATTCTATTTTATTCTATTCTATTCTACTCTGTTCCATCTACCTACTCTGTTCTGTTCTACTCTGTTCTATTCTGTTCTGTTCTATTCTACTACTTTACTCTGTTCTACTCTACTCTATTCTATTCTACTACTCTGTCCTATTCTACTCTACACTGTTCTCTTCTCTTCTCTTCTCTTCTCTTCTCTTCTCTTCTCTTCTCTTCTCTTCTCTTCTCTTCTCTTCTCTTCTCTTCTCTTCTCTTCTCTTCTCTTCTCTTCTATTCTATTCTATTCTACTCTACACTGTTCTCTTCTACTCTACTCTGTTCTATTCTATTCTATTGTATTCTATTCTGTTCTGTTCTATTCTATTCTATTCTATTCTATTCTATTCTATTCTATTCTATTCTATTCTACTCTTTTCTATTCTACTCTTTTCCATCTACCTACTCTGTTCTGTTCTACTCTGTTCTGTTCTATTCTACTACTTTACTCTGTTCTATTCTATTCTATTCTATTCTATTCTATTCTATTCTATTCTATTCTATTCTATTCTATTCTATTCTATTCTACTACTCTGTTCTATTCTACTCTACACTGTTCTCTTCTACTCTACTCTGTTCTATTCTATTGTATTCTATTGTATTCTATTCTACTCTGTCCCATCTACCTACTCTGTTCTGTTCTACTCTGTTCTATTCTGTTCTGTTCTATTCTACTACTTTACTCTGTTCTACTCTACTCTATTCTACTACTCTGTTCTATTCTATTCTACACTGTTCTCTTCTACTCTTCTATTCTATTCTGTTCTGTTCTGTTCTATTCGTATTGTACTACTCTGTTCTACTCTACTTTACTCTGTTCTATTCTATTCTATTCTATTCTATTCTATTCTATTCTATTCTATTCTATTCTATTCTATTGACACAGTATACCTGTGTATACTTGTCATAAACGGCACTACAGAGTGACTGAATCCTTATTGGTGTTTTAGTCAAGACCACCTAGACCAGAACCAAATTATGAGCCTGGACCAGATTGTATCAAGACCAAGATCAAAGAAAGAACAAGACTGAGATGAGACAAAATCCATACCAAGGGTTTTACAGCCAATAACTTTCCTAAATACACTGTAAAGACAAAAGTATTGGTATTTCTTTTCTAACAGGGGTCTGGGACACAAAACAGTGACAAATGTCAGAATATAGTTTTTTATTGGGATAAATATCATTGCACTGGTTACAATTTTTTTTATTATTGTTATCTTTGCTTCCAGAATACCTCAGAGATGTTTATTTATTTATTTTTTTAACTTTAATTTTCATTGATATTTTCAACATTTCTAAACAGCAATAACAACAACACTGTTTGGGAATCACATTATTAATCATCCATCCATTCTTTGCTTCTCAGAGATGTTTTTTTTTTCATAATTTCTCTCAACATTTGTTTTTGTTTTTATCCATGACTATGATTTTAAATGTTCTACCTCTCAAGTCCTAAAATATTTTTCATGCTCTGACTGTAAATAATAATTTTCTGCCATAATTAACCATCTACTTTCTTCACATCTCACTGAGGAAGAAAAATCTCCCATTAAACTTTAAGGGAATATTGATGTTTATCAACTATGTGGACAAAAATATCAGGACGCATCATGTCTACAGCTGTAAGATGTCCTGTACATGTTGATTTGTGATATAAACACCAATATTTCCTTAAAGTTTAATAGGAGATTTTTCTTCCTAAGTGATATATAAAGAAAGTCTTTGGTTAGCCCAGACACACCTGAATTCAGCATGTCCGAATACTTTTGTCCACATAGTGTATTACAGACTGGGAGATGGTTCTTCTGTCCTTTTAGTCGGTTCCCCCCATATCTGTCTCTATCTCCTGCCCAATCTGACACACTGACCACTGACCCCTGCTGACAGTCTGACCATTATAACACACTGAAACATTAGAGTGTGAGCCTTATTAAACGCTAAAAACAGCAGTTGTTTGCCTGTTTGTACCAAAGCCACAGAACCTTTGTCCTCTTCGGTCGCTGCAGACGAACCACACAGCTCTGCTTCCTATGTTGAGGACATGACACTACAAAGAGAAGAGGCGCTAATCCAATAACCTCAGCTGAACCTTCTCGTCTTCAGGCTGTTGGAAGCCTTGACGTAGTCACTATCAGCCACCGAACAGGGACTTGTGCTTTTTTTCTGGTCGGGTTGAGTGGGTTACTGGGAAATTGTTGATATGAAAGAGGACGTTTGTGCGTACATGCTTGTGATTGTGCATTTGGAGGAATAATGAGGATTAGTCAGAAGTGTAGGATCATATACTGAGTGTGTGGTTTTGTCAGTGTTGGGAATAATGCATTATGAAAATAATGCATTACAATAACAGATTACTTTTTGTTGTAACACAGCAGTGTATGGCATTACTAATCAATCTATATCAATACTGGAAGCTCTCATAGCATGTGTATGTGTCTACACAGTTCTGAGAAATTAAACTAACTTTAACTGTCCAATTGGGTACCTACAGTTGAGGAATAGTCCCATCTTTCATTCATTCATTCATTTTCTGAACCCGCTTTATCCTCACTAGGGTCACGAGGGTCGCTTGGAGCCTATCCCAGCTACATAGGGGCGAAGGCGGGGTACACCCTGGACAAGTCGCCAGTTCATCACAGGGCTGACTCATAGAGACAAACAATCACTCTCATATTCACACCTATGGGCAATTTAAATTAACCAATTAACCTATCAGTGCATGTCTTTGGATGGTGGGAGGAAGCCGGAGTACCCGGAGAGAACCCACGCAGACACGGGGAGAACATGCAAACTCCACACAGAAAGGTCCCACCCCCCGTCGACTGGTGTTGGAATCGAACCCAGGACCTTCTTGCTGTGAGGCACGAGTGCTAACCACTGCACCACCGTGTTGCCTTAGTCCCATCTTCACATTAAATATCTCGGCAAGTTGATAGGACTAATATTTTGGGAGATATTAGTCATTTTGGAATACAATGGCCTTACAATCATGTTGCTGGAGTGATAGGAAGCGCTGTACTACGCTGCATGATGGGAAATGTTGACCAGAAGCGAAGTATCATGGTGCATGATGGGCGTTTACGAACTTCAGTCCCTAGATATCGGAATTAATATGACCCATGGTTCCATACGGGCCAACGTGCTAGTTATTAATAAACTATACATATTGCGAAACCGATATTTTCTTATACCTCTAGACCAGGGGTTTCCAAAGTGGGGTACACATACCCCCAGGTTAGAACTGCACAATATATCGTTTGAGCTTTGTTATTGCAATGTACATGTGCGGAATAGTCACACTGCAGGTAGTGCAATGTAGAAGGTAAATGAACTCAGTGTGTTCTCATCTAATTTCATCCTGGGTACCTGACACACACTATACACAGCGATCCACCAATTACAATCATTCTAAATCAGTTTGCAGAAGACCACGCCCCTGCACATGGAGTTGCTGGTAGCAACATTGAAAAATGAGCAACGAGCAAGAGAAAATCACCAAAAACAAAGACTTGGTGCCAAAAAGAAAAGCAATGTCAGTTATCTGGAATTATTTCAGCTACAAGAAGGATGATACTGAAGCACGTGTTCAGTGTTTGGCAGTTTCTTACACCTGTTGCCACAATGAGAGGAAACACAACTATTTTGTTTGACCATTTACATCAGCACCACACAGCTATTATATCCTCCTGAGGATTTTTTCATATCGTAATATATAGCGCAAAGTTAAAAAAAATTGCAATGTCAGTTTTTTCCAATATCACGCAGCCCTACGTCATCATGTACTGAATACAAAATGATGAGAATTAATGCTGAAATATGGAACACAATAAATACATTCATATAATAGTTTTATTGTCAATCATCTCATTTAAGTTTTAGTAACATTGTAAGAACATTTCTATTTTATATTATTCAAAATGAGTTTATGTGAGTAGTTAAGTAATTGTTTTTTATTGATGAAAGGTTTATTTATTAATTAATGACCAATTTATTTATTTTTCTTATCAATGAAAGACTTTAAAAAATGTGTTTTTTCTTAAATCTATTAAACTTGTTTACAAAGTTTTGAAAATATAAACAGACACCTTTGGCACAGGAAGAAATTTTGCCAAATTTTTTTCAATCAAAAATGCTGAAGCGGGAGTTGGGGGTACTTCACTAAAAAAGTATATTTCAGGGGGTACTCCCAGGAATGCCGCTACCAATTGTGGACCCCGAGAAAGGTAAACGTTGTGGACCCTTTAATAAAATTCAGTAGATCTGTCAGACGGGGGGTGGGGGGGTCCATACACAACGTCACTTACGCTAGCATGAACACACAACTGAAACTTAACATACTTTCAACGTCCGATTCCTGATTTCTGTGCTTCTATTATACAGCAGATCTTACACGAAATTTTCACAACTTCTAACCTATATCCACTGGACCCCCTCCACTGCCCTATGGGCCCCCCACAAATGCTGGGCCCCATGAATTTGTCATGCTTACCCCCCCTTATTGGCACCCCAGGGTACTCCCAGGGGCGCTGCTACCAATTAAGGGCCCCATGAAAGCATAATCATTGTGGACCCTACCTAAAATTATTATCTTATCAATCTGCCGGACGGAGGGGGGGGTATGTACGTGGGGGTGTGGTCCTTGAATAATGTACCTTACCCTAGCATGAAAACAACACCGAAAATTAGCATATTTTCACTGTTCCGCTCCCAACTTCCTCCCCTCTCTTCTACAGCGGACCATACACAAAATTTTAACAACTTGTATATCCACTGCCCACCCCCACAAACACTGGGCCCCATGAATTTGTCATGTTTACCCCCCCTTATTGGCGCCTCAGGGTACTCCACTGTAAAAAGTTTGAGAACCTCTCCCTTCGACCATAGTGTTACTTACTGACCTATCCGTCCACATATACTTTAGGGGGGTGCGAGTCTGTATGTAATTCAAATAATTGTGCATTTGGAGGAATAATGTGGATTTGTTAAAACTGTAGGAATCATATATATAGTGTGTCTTTGTACATCATGTCCTCTGGAGGTGTTTTTGGGATGATGTGTGCTTAGCTGCGAGCTCAACCTTTTAGGCGACCACCTCTTCACTTACATGTGACTGTGTGCGCTCGGCGTCGGCTGATAAATTGATCCGTCCGATGTTGCCTCCCGCTTTGATTTGTGTGATGTTCGATCCTCTCCTGATAACAAACTACAACCTCTCTGAAAGCCGAGCCTGCAGCTGCTCCATCTCCTCCATCTTCCAAGCCTTCTTTCCTTTCGCTCTCACCAGCTTTTATGGAGGTAATAAATAACCTCACACTGCCTCCATGTTTAACTTGGTTTTAAAGGCCAAAGGAGCTGGCGGAGTCTGGCAACATCGTACTTTATAAAACCAGCGGGTTCATCAGGGGGTCGTCAAAGATCTTAAGAGACATGAAGTCCAGCTCGCAGGACAAGTTTGACGTTTTGAGAAATGCGCTTTTTTGATGAGTGAAACTTAGATGGTTGATCTGTGCACTGAATCTTAAGCCTACTCCACATGGGACTGGTATAACCTTGGGACCTCTGGTGATTGAGAAATTAACCCTTCACGCCTGTTTGATGCAGCACATTTACACAGGATAAATGAATGTTCTTTACCCAAACATACCGACATCATTCTCTGATGCTCACCACTTACAGACAACTGTTGAAAGATGGAAAATATTCCTTCTGTAGCTGCCGCTGTCATCCATCTCATCGTCTTTTGAGATTTTACTTTTTCTGAAAGACCTACAACTAATCTTGTGGCAACTTCAAAATGAAAGTTTCTCTGCATTTAACCTTTCCAAAGTGATTTATCACCATTTGTTGTAATATTATCCTCTGCATCCTGCATTTTTTGGGTGAAAGTTTGGTATTTTCCTATTTTAAAGGGTCAGGTCAAGCAGTGACATGGTTCCATGTTTGGTGTTCAATGGGCTCTAACTATAACCTATATCAGGGGTGGGCAATTAAGTTTCCTATGGGGCCACATGGGAAACTTTGACAGTTTTTAAGGGCCGGATCAATACACTTGCAGCTCTCCTTAATATCTATCTATCTATCTATCTATCTATCTATCTATCTATCTATCTATCTATCTATCTATCTATCTATCTATCTATCTATCTATCTATCTATCTACTTTACTATGATACAAAAACAGTTAATGCAACAATAAAATAATAAAATGAAAATGTGGAGCACAGAATACAACTATTTAATGAATATTCGCAAAAAGACTTTCAAAAATGTGCAAAACCAGCTCCACATTATTTTACTTGAAAAACTATAAATGCATCAAGTTTTGTTTATTTGCATATCACAGTTCCTTTTCTTTTTCTTTACCTCTGACTTCAGTAAAGAAATACTTACAGGTCCATGTCTTGTTAAAAACTCTGCATTCGGAATCAGTCGTTCTTTTTTTGCCGTTAGCTGACATCTTAATGGGCTGAAACTGACCAACAAACCAATCAGTGCATAAGCCTTATGCAAGTACAGAAAGTATGTGTGAAAAAAATGGTAAATTAGCAGATCCTTCAAAATAAAAGCAGTGGCGTTGAAGTGGTTACATCTATTCTGATGATATATATTTGCATTGACTTTTAATTTGCCAATAACCTCATGTGGGCCAGTTAGGGTCAGCTGTCGGGCCGCATGTGGCCCCCGGGCCTTACAATGCCCAGGTCTGACCTATATCAATGTGTGTTACATATTTCAGTAGGTGTTTGTAAGTAATTAAACATAGTAAAGATGATGATTGCATAAAATACAATTTTTGACCAAAATTTTTAAAAATGTGCTCGGTTGCACGGTTTCATCAAAATATCACTGATTCTGACAAGGTTTATACCAAAATGCTTAACATGCCCACAGGAAATTCACTTAAATTTGCCTATGATGTGTTAAATAACATATTAAGCTACACTTATGTCAAAATTTTGGAAAATATATTGCAAAATTTTGGACTTGTTGACACAGATTTAAAGTAACACAGTTTCAATGGGCATAGTGACACGGTTTCAATTCTTGATCCTATTATTTACTTTTTGATCATTTTGATGTTCATCAAAAATCAGAGTAAATTCAAAGCTTATTATATCAAAACAGAGAAAACTGAAGAAAATTTGACATTTTCAGTAAAATCTCTTATTAACTGAACATGAAACATGTCTCCATCCAATGTCATTGATCCAACTCCACGGGTTTTACTGCTGAATTGATGTTGTAGAAGATGACGATGTTTCCACAGGAATTACAGAGCCTCTGAACGTCCAAATGGGTCATATCTGATGACCATGAAAAGATGACAAACTGCATTTTACAGTGTTTATTTACATGCATTGATAAGACTAGTGGCATTGTACCCATGGTGTCATTGTACAATAGCACCCTCCTGTGGTGCAACAGCGGCATTGCACCCGTACGCCCTCCCATGCTGCAACATCGGGACATGCATCGGACAACGGGACACACTTCGGACAAACACATGCCGGACAAACACAGACAGACACAGAAAGTCCATTATAGTAGGATTAGCAGATCAACAGTTAATAAACATTTAGGCCCAATCCCAATTCACCCCTTGGCCCTCCCCCTTCACCCCTACCCGTTGGCCCTAGCACTTGAAACATTCCCCTACGAAATGAAACAACCCTTCGAGACCTGTTGCATCATCAGTAGTCCTCAATGCTGCTATAAACAGATGCAACAACTGTGTTTCTGAAAGTGTTCTCCATGCCGTCAGCAGCTGTAACTGTCTCTGTTCCATGGGCTTTGGTCATCTTTTTGCGGTTATCAACCGCAAATCACAGAAAAGCGATCTATAAAACATTGAAACGGCAATAAACAGTTGGCCAAATGATTGTTATTTACAAAAAAATACGTACATTTGCATGTTTCTTTCATCCCGCTGCTACACTTTTTTGCTGTGTTTACCTCCATCTTCCCAATGATTCAAACAGAAAGATGGAAAATTTCTCCTACCCCTCCGTTTGTAGTGTGGTCCTGGAAAACCTCCGTTTCGAGGGTCAAACTGCCCTCCCCCTTGGCCCTTCCCATCCGACTCATCAAGAATCGGGACACCGCTACCCCTTCATGTGAATGCCCAAAGTGGAGGGGGAGGGGTAAGGGGTGAATTGGGATTAGACCTTTAGATCAGTAGATCCTTTTGGTCGTGGGTCTCTGTTGAGGTCTACATTTGTTCTTTTCAGCTATACCATGACATGAGGCTCCTGAATTTACTCCCAAAATGCTTGTAAATTATCTGTAGTTCAACCAGTACAACCTGCGTAGTTCTCAACTGAAGAAATGTAGGGAGGAAACAGAAAATGATGCAAATGACCCCAAATTAGAGATGTTGATTTGAACAGGACTGAAGTTATGATAGGACCTCTGTGTTTACTGATGTGTGGCAAGTCAGTTACAGTGGAATTTTCACTTTAATTGGCAAATTTGCATGAGGTTAAGATCACAGATGACCTCCGCAATTATGACAGATTGCAGAGGTCACCAGGTTAACACTGATCACATGCAAATAAGGTTTAAAATAGAGTTTGAAATTTACTGTATTAAGTACATTTGAGTCTATTTCTGTTTTTGATGGTCCATCCAGTCTGCGTTTCGTCATTTAGTCCAACTGGATAAACAAACGTTTGCCCTTAACACAGGTTGGATCTAATTAAAATGTCCTACACACATATTCTGTTGTGTCAATAATAAGCAATAGCTAGCCAGTTAGCTTGGTTTGGTCATGAATAGGGTGTGTCTCTGTTGAAATTGTTGATAATGTTGAAATTTTAAAGGGGTCGTATTTTGCTAAACCCACTTTTATTATTCTTTGATACTTTTATTTGTATATTTGGACCCTAATAGTTCATAAAGTTTGAATTTGAACCCTTCAAGTGCTGCAAAAATCTGGATTTCTACAACCCCTTTCAATTCCTGCTTAATTTGTTACATTTTATAACTAGTTACATCACAGTATTTGCACATATAAGGTCAAGACTTCTGATGAACATTTCTCCGAGTATGACATAGTTGTGTATCAGCAGCAGCAGTTGTAGTCCATACTGAAAATATGTCCAAACTTCGAGCCGATTACCTAAAATGTTCAGTTGTAAATTGTGTTAATGAACACAAGTGGCGGGACACAGGAACGGGACAGAAAGCACAGTCAACAACCTGGAGGGGGTGGGGTGTGAAGTGGCTCATTAGTATTTAACCCTGTACAGCCGGAACCATGAATTCATTGACAGAAAATTCCAGTTCTTTGAAACTGGAGCCTTTATTGGTCCTTCTGAACAGCCAAACAAATTCTTTTTCAAATATCAGTTTCCATGTTGGAGTTTCAATTTTGTATCATATTTGATGCATCAGGTCTCAATGATCAAATATTATTATTTTTGAACAAACAAAAACATAATATAACACAAACACGTCCAACAAATTGGTAATTCCTTTTCATAATTGTTAAGGTTGTGCCTCCTTCCTCATTAATGACAGTCTTGTAGTGTCACTGGAAAGGCCTCTGGTGAATGAATTCCTCCCCCTGGTAGATTATCTGTGTATTACATGTATCTAATTGTATACATCAGGTTTTGCAAGAAAAAAATATCACACTGATCATGTAGAGGGGTTCAAAACTCATGTATCAAATATGATACATTTGGCATAATAGGGTTAAAGGGCCAACGCTCAAAACATTCTCGTGTCATTACTCAGAAATAGGGTTGAAGATGAACCTGTGCATTGTTGAATCAATGAAGAATTCAGACCCAAACATAGCATTTACAGTTTACGTAGACCACAGGGAAATGTTTTAAAATGCATAATTCCATTTAAAAAAGCAAAATATGACTCCTTTAAGTCCCACCTTTCCTTGAGTTTGATTAGTTTATGTGAGAGAAATAACATTTATGAGCATGCAGTTGTTTTAAAAGTAGAACTCTTTTCATCTTCAAGTGTTATGAGTCTTGTGGGAAAACAACATAGTGGGCTGACGATGTTATTGTGTTGAGAATGAGCGTCGTCGTAACTTCATAGGATTTGTATGGAAAATGGACCCTGTGGTCACAAACTCTACAGCTTCATACTGAACCAGCGTGACGCAAAAACTAGCATAAAATCTGCATGCAGCTTTTCTGTGTTACAGCTGTGCATACTGGGACTGATGTGAATTATCCATGTTGTGTCCCATTTTGTACTTAATTAATTTTATAGTATGTAGATTGCCATACCAGAAACATTTCTGAACAATTAACAATGTGACTTTTTTTTTCTTTTTTTAAAGTGCACTAGTTTTTCCTCACAGAATATAGTTGCCTTCATTACTTTTTAACTACTTCATAAAGTTCCTACATAATCAAACAAATACTTTACATCCCTACTTCTGCTCAATGAATTTCATCCTCGGGGGAGACAACCAACTCATTGAAATAACAGGCAGGTTGTGACAGTTTTCTTCCACCTATATCCTACATTACTGGCACTAACGTTCACCTGAACCGAACTGTCGGCAGTCTCAGAATTCGCAAGCGTCCCCATGCACTGGGGCACCATAAAGGTGGGGTAAACATGACAAATTCATGGGGCCCAGCATTTGTGGGGGGGGCATAGAGCAGTGGAGGGGGTCCAGTGGATACAAGTTAGAAGTTGAAATTCAAATTTTGTTGAAAAATCGCTGTCTAAGAGTGGAATGGAACCGGGACTTGGACGTTGAAAGTATGTAAAGTTTCACCTTCATTTCACGCCAGCATTAGTTACGTTAGTTATGGACCCCCCCCCCCGCTTCAAAAAAAAAAAAAGCACCCAGCACCCCCCCACCCCTCTGTTTTTTTCTTTTTTTTTTTTGACAAATTACACCCTGCATATATATCTATTATTAATTGTTTTTTAATTTACTTTAATGAGTTATATATCTTGGTTAATGTCTTGGCACATATATGTGTGTGTGTTTAACTTTCTTGTCTGCAGTGACACATACAGTATATTGATTTGCACCTGCTTCCCATTTAAGAAAAAAAAAGAACATGACAAACTGTGTGTGTGTGTATATATATTTTTTTTTTTTCAACATTCTTTTTATTGAAGTCAAGGTAAACCAAAATGGCAGTCATACATGAAATAAACAATACTTTTACATGTTTCTACATAATAAAAAACACAATACCCACCCCATCCCTCCCCCTACCCTACAAAGTCCTGGGCAATGCATCCCCATCTAAAATTAAATAAATGAATAAGCAAAACAAAGAAAAACATATAGAGGTAATAATGTTAGTGGATATGACAGTCATCAGGCATAAATAATTAAACAAAAAGATGACAAGAGTGGAGTATTTTACACCAATTATTTACATGTATTGATAGGATTAGTGGGTCAAAAGGTACTAAATATTTTTGATCCGTAGATGGTTTTAGTCGATGGTAGATTTTGGGTCTTTATGGGTTAATATTGATTCTTCTGTGAATATTTTCTCCAGTAGCTACATCATAATTAAGATGTTTTTAGGAAACAGTGAGAAATATCCTTCATGTTTTTGTTTTTTTTTCTACAATATGATCATGGTGTATGTTATTCAGCTACATGTATATTTCACCCACATGGTCTGTTATTGATCCGTTCTTTGGACCCTGGCTTTGGCGCTGATCGAACATATCCACTGATTTCCTAGTTTTCTCCTAAAATGTGCTTCTCTAACACTTCCACATGAATTGAAAGCGCCTCTGAGTTTGATAATGAGCCCTTTTGAAGTCCTCTGGTGGTTTTCCTCTTAAGAACCCCTTAAGGCCCTCGGTCGGCCTCGGACTTGTTAGAGACCAGACTAAACCCGGCTAAAACAAACATAAGAGCCGTTCTCATAAGGGATGGGTCCTTCTGGAGTGACTGTGGCAAAGTGGATGAAAAAGTGGATTCGGATAAAGTGGAGGTGACTTAATTGTGATCTATGTGTGTTTTAGGGAGGATTAACAAGGCCGGGGGAGGAAGCAGAGTCTACCTGTGACCGTCCTAAAACCCTCATGGAGCTGAAAGGTAAATACAGTTACTGAGGAAAGCAGCTATAATGAAAACTCTGGCATGGAAAAAACCCGTGGCAGTGTTAATGTAGATTATAATACTGTCTTTAACCCATAAAGACCCAAACCACCACCAGCAGCCAAAAGTATCAGCAGATCTAAAACGTTCAATACCTGCTGAGGCACTAATCCTATCAATACATGTAAAGAACTGGTGTAAAATACAGTTTCATGGTCATCAGATATGACCCATTTGGATGTTTAGAGGAAACACAGTCATCTTCTAAAGCATTGATTCACCAGTAAAACCCATAGATTTTGCTGAAAAAATCACTTTTTCTTCAGTTTTTCTGTTTTTGATATAATAACCCTCAACTTTACTCCAAGATTTAATGAACATCTACATGATCAGTGAATTAAATGTAGGAAAATACAGGATTTACACTGAAAAAATACAGAATAAGCAGGATGATATCAACATTATGAAAGCCAAGTGGCCTCTGTGTGTGTGTTTCTGTGGAATCACACAAAACACTTCTTTCATATTCAGTCATTGATATATTTACAGAAAAAAGTCATTTTTTCTTCAGTTTTCTCTGTTTCTGATATAATAGCCTGGGTTTTCAGTCAAATCAGCATCACGCCCCATTTTCAAAGACCCAGTATCTCAGAAACTAATGATTATATAAGACGGAGGTTTTGCATGGTCTTTACTAGGACTAACAACATTATTTTCTTAAAGTATGAAGTAAATCAGAGACGTTAATGCAGCCTCTTGACACAATATTTCATTTACTACTGAATGTTACAGTGTTTGCTCAACACTGTAACATGTATATGGGTGCTTCTATGAAACTGGGTTTATTTTGGTATCTGGCACATTTCCAGATTTTTAGACCCAATAATAGAAGAGAAATTTAGACATATTTCCCCCCAGAATGTACCTAAAGATGACCTCAGAAAAATGCTACTAAAATTATCCTCTTGCTCTGAGCCATCCCAAAATTAATGAATTTTTAATCAAATATTGGGGCCAAAAATAGGACCAAAATTGGGACATGAAAAACTACCTAGGTGTCAGTGCATTAGATCTGAAAACATGGCTTGAAATGGTCTTATATACTGCTATAAATAAAGTTTTTCTAATTCAGACGTGGGTTTTTCATGAATCTTAGTCTCATTCCAGGTTTTGTGTGTAACCCATCATGTCCACTTGCGTTACATACGGAACCTGCCCATTTAAACACAAGTAAATTGTGAGTGATTCGCAACAGTGGTCATTTTTGTGAAACACGCTGCCTTGCATAATTAATTTGATTCCTAAAATGTACCTGAGAGTATAAAAAGATATTCGAAAAAATAGTAGCATGCAATTTTTGTGTTCTTTTTACCATGTTACATGCAGATTTTTGTATAAAAATAACATAAAAATAATATAAAAATGTGTTTTATCTGAAAAATAGTTTCTTCTATCTGAGGAAATATTTCTTTTTAAAATAGACCCAAAGTGCTTCCAAACTTCATAACATTAGTCTACATCTGGTTTGAATTTTTAGCCCCTCTATCCTGTTTTTGGGACCAGTTTCATAGACGTACCATATAAGGAAAACCCTGTGGTGTGAACAGTCGGTATTTTATAATTTGAACTTTGAGCACAAAGTGTAATGTGAAGATCATCGGTGAAAAAATCCTGTATTTGATAACTCTCATTCACAGCAGAACTACTGCAGGAATGACGTCACTGTTTCCATAAATACAGGAAATGCAGATGTAGTAAATACGTCACTATCACTGTCCTCAGTCATATTTTAAGATGCAGGTTATATCCTATGGACGCGATTAGCTACCATAATCTAAATTAAAATGTATTTGAAGACATGCTTTTTCATTTCAAGAATATGGCTGCATTATTTGACTCATAAATAAAATTATTAATAAATTATCCAGTCTGCATTTTCATTTTCTTATTCAAGACGGCTCATTCTTTTTACTTAATTAAAAAGAAAAACAAAAACACATGACATTTAATTTTTAAAAACATGCCCCAGCAAATACTTACCAAAATTCAATTTGAAATCTAAAATTCTAAAATTCAAATGCATTAGCAAAAATGCTTTTTCATTTTAAGAATGTGGCTGCATTATTTGACTCATAAATAAAATGAGTAATCAGTCATCCAGTCGGCATTTTCATTTTCTTATTCATGTTGCATATTTTATGACACAATCAAAAAGAAAACAAGAGGACATTGTTTTTTCATATTTGTGGTCTGCCCTGCAAAAAAGCTACCATAATTTGAAAATGAATTCAAGGTTTGATGGTTGCAAGTTGCTGCATTTCAAATCTTTAGCCTGATTCAGGTCCCAGTCCAGCTCTACAGGGTGGGGAAGCAAAATTTACAATGAACATTTAGTTGTTTTTTCTCAGCAGGCACTACGTCAATTGTTTTGAAACCAAACATATATTGATGTTATAATCATACCTAACACTATTATCCATACCTTTTCAGAAACTTTTGCCCATATGAGTAATCAGGAAAGCAAATGTCAAAGAGTGTGTGATTTGCTGAATGCACTCGTCAGACCAAAGGAGATTTCAAAAATAGTTGGAGTGTCCATAAAGACTGTTTATAATGGAAAGAAGAGAATGACTATGAGCAAAACTATTACGAGAAAGTCTGGAAGTGGAGGAAACAACAAAAAAATTTACCAAAGCTTTTATTAAAGCTCTCCAATCCAAAATCCTAAAGGATCCAACCAAATCCATCCAGATACCAGGTATTGCCATGGCTTAAAGCAAACTACCCAGATGGAAGTTATGTATGGACACAGGATGGTGCTCCAGCCCACACAGCTAGAAAAATACAAGATTTCTGCAAATCCAACTTTAGCAATTTTTGGGAATCATGTTTATGGGTGCCTTCTAGCCCAGGTCAAAACCCTCTGGATTCTGCTATTTGGGGCGTTTTAGAACATGCTACCAATAGAACATCACACAGCAATGTTGACTTTCTTAAAGATACTATTAAAGAAGAATGGGAGAAGTTGTCACCCGAATATTTGAGGAACACTTGCGCAAGTTTCAGGAAGCGTGTGAAGGCAGTTATTGAGAAACAAGGAGGACACATAGAATAAAAACATTTTCTATTATGTCAATTTTCTTGTGGCAAATAAAGTCTCATGACTTTCAATAAACTAATTGGTCATACACTGTCTTTCAATCCCTGCCTCAAAATTCTGTAAATTTTGCTTCCCCACCCTGTATGTACATCTGTTCATACCTGGCATTTGAACACTTCCCCACTGATTATTTTCTGATCTAACATCCCAGCGTATAAGAATCAATAAGCTGCTGTATAGCCTTGAGTTGGCTGGATTTATAATATTTATTTGCAAATGACACACACTTTAGTGATGATTGAATCCTCAAACGCTTCAAATATGTTACTTGATTATGCAAACTGTGAATGTTGTATTTCCTTGTGGAGAAAAACAAGCGGTGGAGCATCCTTACAGTGCTCTCAGGCAGCTCTCCACATGTGAAGCCCTCTTTGTGGTGTTTTTCAAACATCTTGAAAACACTTTGATATTATGCTGTTTGTGTGCAGAGTTTCATGTACACAGATGATGGAGGATTCAGTCCTTCAGTCCTTCAGTCCATCCCAGAGCACAGATTCCTTAGAGAAGACCTCACCTCCAAATGCATCCTGAACATGGTCAGATCTGGTATCAGAGCTGTCCACGTGGGACTGGGTCTGTCAATGTTAAAGGGGTGAAGTATATATGGAGCGGTGAGAGTTTATACTATCACTACCAATGAATCAATGCTTTGTGTCCACAGACTGTATCACTGAATAAAAGATAACGCTCATTGTTTACACACATCTGTATTATGGTATCATCAAGTTTTCTTCAAACTAAAAGTCATAGACTCTTGTTTTAAAAGTTGCTCAAAATATCACTGTGTCTTATAATCTTCACGTGCTGCATCAGCTGATAGTTTACATTATAGCTCTGTTAGCTTAGCTCTGTTTTTAGACTGAAAACAGCCATAGTAAAACCACAAACCACCTCTGTTTTCTGTATGGTTTGTGTTGTCATTACCTGAACTAAAGATCTGTTAAGCTGTAAAGCGCTTTGGGTGCCTTGAAAAGCGCTATAGAAATCTAATCTTCTATTATTATTATTATTATTATTATTATTATTATTATTATCAAGATCATTTTCTAATATTTGAAAGCTGAAACACTACAAATATACCTTTTAAATATTTTTGGATGCTTTTCCAAATTTTTGTTCAAATCTACGATCATAAAAATGTCCCAAATTGATGCTAATTGTGCAATTCTTCAAGTGAAAAGCATGTTTTTGGAGTATGCAACAATGCGTATTGGTCTTAAATTAAAATCTACAACTGAATCATTATCCAGAATATGAAAACCAGAAGAAAACCTTGTGTTGTCTACAGTGTTCTCAATAGCTGAACTAAAGATCATTTTAAAGATAATTTTCTGATATTTGAAAGTTGGAATATTACATATAGACCCTTTTAAATCTCTTTGGATGCTTATCCAAATTTTTGCACTCTTACATGATCGTAAAAATGTCCCAAATTGATGCTAATTTTTCAATTCTTTTATTAAAAAACGTGTTCTTAAAGCATGCAGCTATGCATTTTGGTCTTAAGTCCAAATGCTACAATCACAACATTAACCAGGATATGAAAACCAGAAGAAAACCTTGTGTTGCCAACAGTGTTCTCAGTAGCTGAACTAAAGATCTGTTTGGAATCGAAACAAACAAGGTCTGAACTGTCACAGTTTAGTCTGAACTGTGGATCAATAAACAGCAACTTAGCAAAGATAAAAACATCCCATAATAACTTTATACCTTCATAAGCCTCAGAATCACTACTCAAGTCGTGTGAAGAAACGCTGTCATTTCAGCATCAAACTCCATTATTTTCATTTACAGCTGAGTCCAATGGAAACAACACAATGCATCTACACTAAAAACAAAAAGTTAAGGATATTTTTTTATTTTTTGGTCATTTTTGCCATTTGTAAATAAAACTGTCTGGTCATTAAAAAAATGTATTTCAATTCAATTCACACACAAAAAAGTAAAAAGTGCAGTGCAAGAACCCCAACTAAAAAAAATAAATAAATAAAAAAAAGCCCAAAAATTAAAAATATCCTTAACTTTTTGTTTGTAGTATATGTTTATCACTTCTTTTCTTTGACTTTATAAGTTGTTTCTTAATGGTTCTCATCCCATCTGGTCACTTTCTGACTCTTTGCTCAAAGGCCCTGTGGTGTTAGTTTTCTTCACCATGGGAGAACGGCAGAGTGACTCACTCCTCCCTCTAGTGGTCAGATAAATTCCCCGGCTCATCACTGTACAGTTGTCCCTCACTATAACATGGTTCACCTTTCGTGGTCTCGCAGATTTTTTTTGTGCAATTTTGCATGCTTTTTTGTTTTTTTTTTTCTTACAGCATATGAACGCACATTGTGTTCTGCGTCCTGATTGGCTAAGGGACTGTAGACCATTGTCAGCCAATCTCCTCTGTGCCGTGTGTCCTGTACAGTACAGAATGCGTTCGGCTTGCCAAATTTACATACATTTTCGATCGCTAGCAGTGTGACTCTGAAGTGCTGTATGTTTGCAAGTTTTCTCCCCGACAAAACCCACAGTGTCGATGAAACGTTCTGCACCAACAAAAGAAAAGTGTATAAAGTGTGTGGTGAGGGGTTTTACAGCCAATAAAACATATGAAAAAAATAAAATAAAAAATAAAAATAAAGCTAACTACTTCGCAGATTTTGCCTATTGCAGGTCATTTTTAGAGAGTAACCCCCGCGATAAACGAGGGACTACTGTAAATAAATTCCCTTCATATCTCTACAGTCCAATACAGGGTGGGGAAGCAAAATTTACAATGAACATTTAGTTGTTTTTTCTCAGCAGGCACTACGTCAATTGTTTTGAAACCAAACATATATTGATGTCATAATCATACCTAACACTATTATCCATACCTTTTCAGAAACTTTTGCCCATATGAGTAATCAGGAAAGCAAACGTCAAAGAGTGTGTGATTTGCTGAATGCACTCGTCACACCAAAGGAGATTTCAAAAATAGTTGGCGTGTCCATAAAGACTGTTTATAATGGAAAGAAGAGAATGACTATGAGCAAAACTATTACGAGAAAGTCTGGAAGATACTATTAAAGAAGAATGGGAGAAGTTGTCACCCGAATATTTGAGGAACACTTGCGCAAGTTTCAGGAAGCGTGTGAAGGCAGTTATTAAGAAAGAAGGAGGAAACATAGAATAAAAACATTTTCTATTATGTCCATTTTCTTGTGGCAAATAAATTCTCATGACTTTCAATAAACTAATTGGTCATACACTGTCTTTCAATCCCTGCCTCAAAATATTGTAAATTTTGCTTCCCCACCCTGTAGAACGGCTTTACCTGTCGCCCCTTTAATACCAAGTCTGATCAGTTTTTCAACAACATGATGAGATGGAAGGTTAAAGCCACTTCTCTCTCTGTAGTTGCTGCCACTGAAGAAAGTTTTACAAACTATTAAAATATGTTAAACAGAATCTCTTATATCTTTTATATAAATATTTATATACTTTTTTTCATAATTCAGTGTCTGGCCTCTGCAGTATTTTATCCAAACAGACAAATGATTTGCATTTACCACTTGTGCTGTACCATTATGTAAATGCACTAAAAATGTGCAAGCTAACCTAGCAACATCATCCAAGCAGCTGTTTCAGCTTGTAGCAGACATCAACCACGATTAGCAAAGCCACCTTTCCTTCTGACAGAAGAATGTGACATGTTGCTTTGCTGTGGTTTTTTCATTCTTGCTGTTTTGGGGTATCCGGTTTTAGCTTTGATGTTGAGGAAAAGTGTTGCGCTTGCCAGCAGTCAGCACAATTATCCACGTTCGGTTGTGATCAAACCAAAGCGCAGGTGCACATAAACCATTTGTATCTTAATGACGCGGGCCTGAAGGGACCAGAGCTATTTTCCCTCCCATATCAGTTTCTTTTCATGCACATTTCTTACACACTTACTGTAAAGTTTTTATGTAGTTTTGGCTTCATCATAATAAATTGGATGTCCAATGGACCCTGTATAATTTAGTGAGCTGATGAATGGCTGGTAATGCATTTTTTCTGAAGCGTGTTCTGTTTTAGAAAATCCCCATTATGACTAATAACTTCTGACAAGGCATGTAACAGTGCTGAGTGATGTGGACGTTGTACTGGTCGGCTGTTGTGATTTATAGGTGTGTGTGTGTTCCTACCTTCACCTATGGTCACCAGCTGTGGGTAGGGACTGAAAGAGTAAGAAATGAGTGGCAGAAAAGAGCCTCTTGGATGCATGGATGGATGGAAAACCAGCGACTAAAAATGAGGGATGCACCAATACCACTTTTTTCCAGACCGATTACGAGTACGAGTACTTAATAATCCCATTCCAGTTCTTAGTTCCTTTTGTAAATGTGCTTTATTGTCATTGTCATTAGTCTGACTGGAACAAAGTGCTGCTATTGACATTTAATGAGTTGGAATGAGCGTTTCTCAATTAATCCACCAGGGGGCGCCGCTCTGAATTAACCATACTGGACAAATACCATGAAGAAGAGAAAAGTTTTTTGAGAAGAAGAAGAAGAAAGTCAGTAATAACAAACATGGAGACGACAGAGGTAACACTAATGTGATACTAATATTGCAGCATTTTCACTGGTAAGGTTTAAAAGCTTAGCTTCAGCAGGTAGAGAAAAGAGAAATGAGCGATAAGTTTAGTTTTCACTTCTGTTGGCGGCGGTCCGCACTGCTCCATACACCCGCTGGTATTCTCATTCTGTTTACGCATCCGTGAGCATCTGGTAAATGGATGGAATGTACGCAGAGGATGGACAGAACGTTGCGTCCGTATCTGTCTGTGTCTTTAACGTTACTTGCAGTCAGCGTTACTTTTGTCACTGTCATTTATTTTGAAAAATCTCCACACTCTTCAAACTCCACACACATTATTCCACCGCCGCGTACCTGCTGCACTGAACTGTGAATATCAAACAGCCGAAAGTGGTATCGGTGCATTTGTATCGGATGTCTTTTACGAGCACGAGTACACACCCTGAGTATCAGAGCCGATTCCGATACTCATATCGGTATCGGTGCATCCCTACTAAAAACCCAAATGTAAAGATTCTCATTTACAGAGAATTCCTGCCTCTGAAACAGCTGGTACAATCGACACTATTGCCCCGTTTCCACTACATGGTATCAGCTCGACTCGACTCAGCTTGGCCTTTTTTGCGTTTCCATTATGAAAAAGGACGTGGAATCTGGTACCCGGTACTACTTTTTTGGTATGGGGACCAGATACTAAAATGTGACGTGTAAACACAGCAGACCACTGATTGGTCAAACAGTTGTCTCTGTGACCCGCCGTTTTACAAAAAACAGATGCGGAAGTGGACGGTAAATATAGCGATACATTAATCTACATGATAACAGCCCAAAACTACACCATGGTCGGTCGAGGAGATTCAGTCTTAGGTGGCCGATGTAAAAATTCATATGAGACAACACGCAACGAGTGAGTTTATCAGCAACTCTCTGAACAGACGACACAGAAGTAACGTGCTGCATCACTGACAACCAGGTACTGTAAAGTCGGTAGTATCTTGTAATGGAAACGCTCTCCAGGAATGTCGAGCCGTGCCGAGCCATGTCGAGCTGGTTCCACGTAGTGGAAATGCGGCATTTATGGACAAAAGTATTGGGACCCGTTCAATCCTGGTGTTTCTTGTGATATAAATAAGTGGTCCCCAACCCCTGGTCCCCAGACCGGTCCGTGGGTCATTTGGTACCGGGCCACAAAGAGAAAAAAATTGTGGTTAATATAAAGCATTTTTTTCCATTAGTCTTGTGGAGATTTTATTTTGGAAAGCAACCGTTTCCGTCCTCGCCTCACAACCACTAGACTCTGGTGCACCATTTCCTGAATCAGTAGTAACACAAGCTAAACAAATGAGCCAAAACAAAATTCACTGGAGAATTTTTTTCGGGAAGAAACGAGGTAACGATGAGGCTGCAGAAGGGTCACAGAGTTGTCTGCAAACAGAAAGATGCATTTAGAAGGAAATATCAGGATTCTGTCGTCTCAAAATTTAGAATAGCCAATATGCAGAATTCAATTTAAACTGGTTCCTGCTTCCTCATTTACACTCTTACATATATACTCACTTAGAAACACTGTGGGGGCTTGTCAAACGCAGAATTCTTCAGGTTTCTTCAGGTTCGTCCTCTAGAGATGTTTTTTCTGGGTTGTTCGTTTCTTCCTCTCATGTTTTTCCCTCTCTGACCCATTACTGGGCACAAAAATACACCGTCAGCCGGACGTCAGATAGAGAGCGACAAGAGAAAAAAACTGAAAAAGCTGTTCTTTTCTTCCCCCCCCCCCCACTGAGATGCCCACATCCTCCACCAAACTGTTGTTATTTCACAAAGACCAGGTGAAACCAGTGGATCGTCTCAAAGAAGAGGGATTTATTTGGCACACAGGGTAAAACAGGCACTCACGGCATGTCAGTGTTCGAAATACGATTTGCATCTAGTGTCAAGGCTTTTTCAAGGAATCTTCAGAGTTGTTACACATATGTATTTACGTAAATGGTAGATAAGTCCATGTCTCAGCTGGCGCCACTCTGTCCTTGAAAAAGCCTTGGCACAGTAAGATGGCTTTTCACAGCTTGTATGAACTTTATACAGAGTAAAAGTGTGTACATAGTATAGTATGGATGAATAGTGACACAATAGGAAGATAGGTAAAAAGAAATTACAATACTGAACAAAAATATAAATGCACGACTTTTGTTTTTCCTCCCATTTTTCATGAGCTGAACTCAAAGATCTAAAACTTTTTCTGTGTACACACAAGGTTTATTTCTCTCAAATATTGTTCACAAATCTGTCTAAATTTGTGTTAGTGAACACTTCTTCTTTGCTGAGATAATCCATCCACCTCACAGGTGTGGCATATCAAGATGCTGATTAGACAGCAGGATTTTTGCACAGGTGTGCCTTAGGCTGGCCACAATAAAAGGCCACTCCAAAATGTGCAGTTTTCTCACACAGCACAATACCACAGATGTCACAAGTTTTGAGGGAATATGCATTTGACATGCTGACTTCAGGAATCTTCACCAGAGCTTTTGCCTGTGAACTGAATGTTCATTTCTCTACCATAAGCCATCTCCAAAGCTGTTTCAGAGAATTCATGAAGAAGACTGTGCGAGGAAAATGGTGGTCACACCAAATACTGACTGGTTTTCTGACCCCCCTGGACCACCCAATACAGTAAAAGTGCACATTTTAGAGTGGCCTTTTATTGTGGCCAGCCTAAGTCACACCTGTGCAATAATCCTGCTGTCTAATCAGCATCTTGATATGCCACACCTGTGAGGTGGATGGATTATCTCAGCAAAGGACAAAGGAGAAGTGCTCACTAACACAGATTTAGACAAATTTATGAGCAGTATTTGAGAGAAATAGGCCTTTTGTGAACATAGAAAAAGTTTTAGATCTTTGAGTTCAGCTCATGAAAAATGGGAGCAAAAACAAAAGTCGTGTGTTTATATTTTTGTTCAGTGTAGTATAGATCCACAAATCCTGTCTAAGTTACAGGTTCATCGCAACAGGTGCCACACAAGCACCTCCAAACTGCTCCAGCACATCCATCCATGTTTGAGACAACTTCAAACCTCTGTGCATTCTGGATTAAAGTCAAAACAGAATATGTGGATATCGCCACAAAAGCCCTGAAAGTCCTTCTTCCATTTCCAACCTCATATTTTTGTGTGGCTGGGTTTTCTGCGATGATGAATCACCGAGTAGTAGACTGGATCTACGGAACACACCTGGACTGTGTGTCTCCCATCAGCCCCAGATGGGACCGTCTAGTTGCAGGGAAACAAGTCCAGGGTTCCAACTGATTCTGCCTTAGGGTGAGTAGATATTATACTGTAGAATCATTGTAATTGTCTGATATACAGTGTAAGTGTTTCAGATCACATGCTCTGAACTGAAAAAGTTTTTTGTTATTGCACTTGTTACCGGTCCGGGGAAAATTTTCATGCATGAAACCTTTCCATAGTACAAAAAAGGTTGGGGGCCACTGGTATCATATAAATATCTTAAACCTGGGAGGAGATTTCCAAGAAATATTGATGTTTTTATCTCAAATCAGCATGAAAAGGACATCTTACAGCTGTAACCATGATGTGAAAAACATTTTAGAAATTTAGAGACTGAATATTTAAAATCATAGTCATAGATACAAAAAAATGTTGAGAGAAATTAAATAAAATCCATCTCTGAGGCATTTTGGAAGCAAAGATAATTTAAACCAAACTAAACAATGCAATGATATTTATTCCAATATAAAACTATATTATGACATTAGTCATTATTGTTTTGTATCCCAGACCCCTGTTAGAAAAGAAACACCTGAATTCAACGTGTCCACATACTTTTGTCCATGTAATGTAAAAGCTCAAACGTCAATAGTGAAATGCGCTCTTGCAGAGGTCAAAGGTTATTTTTATGTGAGGCTTATGAAACAAAACAAAACAAAAAAGAAAAAAAAACAGTGGCAACAAAGATGGAAAGTATCACTGACCAATTTATACAAAAAGAAAACAAAGAAAGATACAAAGAAACAAAGAAAATGGGGGACGCAGCCTTTACTAACTATGCACCAAAGTTATGGAATACAATTCCAAAAGACATTAGAGAAGCCAGTTCACTGAATATATTTAAAACCAAATTAAAAACATTTTTATTCTCATTAGCCTTTGAAAGGAGATAAAAATGGGGTCACAATTCAGGAACCAGGAATGTGCGCTGTTTTTATTTTTATTTTATTTTATTGTATTTCTGTTTTTATTTTTTATTTTATTGTATTTCAAATTTCATCTTATTTCTTGCACTTCAAAAATTCTATGCATAATCAAATGTTTTAATGTGCACTATTTTTATTTTTATTTTATTGTATTTCTCTCAAATTTCATTTTATTTCTTGATGTATAATCAAATCTTAATGTATTTTAATATTGTATTTTTTCAATCAATGTGAAGCACTTTGGGCTACAATTTCTGTATGAAAGGTGCTATACAAATAAAGTTTATTATTATTATTATTATTATTATTATTATTATTATTATAAACAAAACAAAACAAAAAAACATTGCATTAGGTTCAGGGTTTCAGTCTCTTCATTTTCTCTAACAACTGAAAACTAAATTCCTGTAGTGCATATGTACATGGCTGTTTTCCAAACTTGAAGCTTCTATGCACATTTTGCCCTTTTTTCCCACATGCAAATATAGTTTTACGTCACTCAAAACTGACTCATGGAAACCTCGCTTTAGATTTCAGATATTTACAAATTCATGTTTGCACAATGCACATGTAGGGATAAAAACCTTTATTATTTTTGGTTTGTATCATCAGAGTGTACACCATTAGTGCTCTGTTTTAGCATCACAATGCGCAACATGCTAACATGGCCGTAGGATTATGAAGATGTCAACTGCATATTCACATAGATGTACTTGATAATCATGTTGTTTTTAATTGTTTCAAAAGCCTGTGGTTAACGACCTCCTCACCAAACTAAAGACGTAGGAATGAGGTAGTGTTTTACTGACACGCCGTCCTCCTCCATCGCTGTCGTACTTCACTGAGAACCGTCATTTTTCCAACATGGCAGGAGGCTTTTCTATCTTCCGTATGTGATTTGCACTTAGTGATAGTGTGACCGACTCAATCAGACACCAGGAGGCTTTCACTGAGCTTAGAATGGCATTTTGCTAACTTGCTAACGTCAGATTTAAGGTTTACCGGTGGGAGTCGTAGGTGTCACATTACACTCATCAGTCTTTTCTTGTCGACTGTTGTGAAGTTTATATGTATGTCAGCATTAATCGCCTTATTGTCATTATTTCAGACTTTAGAACAGTTCTCATTAACCCCCCCCCCCATAACACACCATGTGCATGTGCAAATACATTTTAAATCTGTATATAATATTTAAATTTACATTTATATAAATGCTTTATGTAAATATCAGATTTCTTTTTTGTCTATATTTTTAGTCTGACAAGTGTATATTTTCAGTTTTCTGTCTTCCCTGCACTTTATTTTTGTATTTGCTTATCTTATCTTAAATTATCTTAATAATTATCTCCACCTGTAAAATCTGCTGGATGTCACAGAAAAGTCATATTTTATAACTATTTCTGTGCTATTTTCCATGTTTCATGTTTGTTTCTGCTCTTCAGACATCACCTCATTGCCAGCCCTCTTCATCTCCAAATACTTCCATCAGCATCTGTTTCTTATTATTCTTAGTTTTAGATGCGTCCATAACATGTCAGTACCATTAAGTGTGTTTCATCTCAGGAACTGTTTAACAGAATGTTGCTAAATTTGGCATAAAAATTCACTTTCGCACAAGGATGAACTGGAAGGATGTTTATGCATAAAGGTCAAAGTTAATGTGACCTCTTACTGTCTATTCTTATTAGTAAGAAATCTCAGGAACACCTCAAGGGAATTTTACTCAGGGGAAAAGATAAAATGAAGCAATTTTGGAGGCCAAAAGTCAAAGTCAAACTAACAGAATATCCCACAAAATGCCTTGAAGAAATTTGTTCAAATTTGGTTAAAAACTTTATTTGGACACGGTTATAAACATTTTGGTGGCAACCCGTCAAACTCATCTTGGGAATATCTTAAGCTGTTTTTGTGCCAAATTTAGCACAAACGATAATTAACTAAATTTTTGTGGCCAAATCTCAAAGGTTGTTATGACCTCATTGTCCATTTGTATTAGTGATGTATCTCAGAATTGGAAAAATAATTTCTTTAAATTCAAAGTCACTAGGATGAACTGAAAATATGTTGGTGGTCAAAGGTCATTGTAACAAGTGTTTGCTCCTGGAGGATTCTTTTGGGTTTCTGTAAATTGGCTTAGAGTCTGGTTTTGACCAACTCGATATGTAAAGTGTCATGAGATAACTTTTGTTATGATTTGGCGCTATATAAATAAAACTTGATTGATTGATTGATTGTAATCTTACATATGTTCATTCTTTCAACCGTGACATTTGAGGAACATTTTGAGTGACTGTTTAATCAGTCAACTAAATAGACAAACAAAACAAAAATCAGGACAAAAAAATAAACTAATTCACCAACAAACAAACAAACAAACAAACAAACAAAGCTAAACCAAACCAAAGAAACATTCCCTTGGACTCAGGAATGAACTGATTACATTAACAGTGAGTGAAGGTTGCTGTAACACAGACACACTTTTGGCAGCTATAGAAAATGAATGAATGACTGAATATTTTGGGTAACGTCTGCACCGTGCAATTTTTGTTTACAAAGGCAATCTGTCAAAATGAAAACCTATTTTTATGTATTTGTACGGGTGTTCAAAGCTCATAATGGCTCCTCTACATTAGTTGTACTGTATGTGTATAAATACAGTATTGTCTATATTATAAAAGCCAAGTGGCCTCTGTGTGTGTGTGTGTGTGTGTGTGTGTGTGTGTGTGTGTGTGTCCGGGGATTCATACAAAATCCGTACAGAGCTGAGTGCTGCAGTTTGTCATACTTATGTATTTTTGGTCAAAAAACAGACTAGTGAAAACAACAAGTTGATAGGACCAATATTTTGAGAGATATTAGTAATTTTGGAATACAATAGCCTTACAATCACGTTGCTATGGCCAGAACGCTTTGGTGGCGACTGCTGGACAAATGCGGTACAGCATGCATGAATACACAACAGTATAAAAACTACCACATCTAGAACCTGTGGATCCCACACGGGTCAACACGAGTTGTATTATACTGCTGTACTAGTGGCATAAAATGAACAGTTAAATTGTTAATTATTTATTTGTCAGCTAACTGTCAGTTATTATTTGATGCCAACAGTAGAGTCAGTAGAGTCAGGTTCAATAGGTCCACCATTACTCATCTACTTCTGCCCAGTTCTGTTGATTTTCATCAACTTTCACATGGGGTAACCACCTCGCCCACACATTTATGGACACAGGGAGTTTTAGGCACCGATGGCTCATCTGAGAGTCAGATAAAATATGAAAAATGTAAAACACCCGATGCCATAGAATCATTAACAGCTCCTTGTCTTCTTCAGAGCAGCGGCAGTAACGTGGGCGTCTAATTATTTTCTCTTCCTCTTCAGAATCAATTGATTGCACGTCTTTGAGTCACTCTGAAAGCAGCCGAAAGGAAATGTGCTGTCATATTCACATCATAAACGTTATTATTCCAAACACATAGCGCGCAGACACAAGGTTGACATTTTCTAATTAAACGTTTCCTTAAGCTGTGTACATCTCCCTGGGAAGTCTGAACGACGCAGACGCCCTCACTGCCAAGATGAAAGAACTCATTATTTTCCCTTGCCCACTATCGTCCTCATGTTTCTCCCCTTTTTATCCAGATAACAGAACTATTCCATTTAATCAATGCTGCCTGCTAGAGTACAGCAGAGCAGCCGCGGTCAAGAAAATGCACCTCAACAAGTAAGCATAAAATTCAATTCTGCCCCCCCCACCTCCTCACGCCACCCCAAAACAAACAAGCACATGGAGCAGCGGGGCATTCATCATCGCTGTTTCTGGTTTGACAACTCGCTCTGTTTTAGTATTACAATCATAAGCCCTGAATTGGATAAGGGCAGCGGGAGAAGTTGAAAAATGGAAACGCAATGGATTTGGCCCGCCACCAACTGAACAAAAAAAATAAAATAAAATAAAAAACAAGAAGTAGAAGAAAAAGAAAACCCTTTCCTTTGCAATTGATAGCACTGCATAGAAGTTGCAAGAAGTCGGAGATTATATTCTAATGCTCAAATCATATTTTAGTGGAACTGCTCAAATGAGGCCCATTGTAAAAAAAAAAAAAAAAAAAAAGCCTTAATGTAGATCAGGGGTGTTGAGTCGCATTATATAATAAATTCCCATTATGTATTAAAAGTTCAAAATGTAATAAGAACATCACGTCATCTTGTAATAAAGCTGCATTATGTAATAAACTGATGCATTTTGTAATAAACTACCTCATTGCATTATATAGTAATTTTTTTCACATTATGTAGTAAGTTATTACAATTTGAGAAATTTATTCCAAAATGCACTTGACACATTTTTATTTTCAGGAAAATGTAATGTGCTAAATTCATCTTTAAACTGTGTGGTTAAAGTTCTGATTACATTACCTGTAGCTCCTGTGACTAATTTCTTCTAAATGGCTCTGAAATTATAATAATTTGGATTGTTATTACATAATGATCCATGTTATTACATTTTTATTTAATTTTATTTTTTTATAAAAATGTGTCAAGTGCATTTTGTAGTAAATTTCCCGCATTATGTAATAAACTGATGCATTTTGTAACAAACTACCTCAATGCATTATATTGTAAATTTTTTCACATTATGTAGTAAGTTATTACAATTTGAGAAATTTATTACAAAATGCACTTGACACGTTTTTATTTTTAGGAAAACGTAATGTGCTAAATTAATCTTTAAACTGTGTGGTTAAAGTTCTGATTCCATTACCTGCAGCTCCTGTGACTAATTTCTTCTAAATTGCTCTGAAATTATATTAATTTGGATTGTTATTACATAATGAACCATGTTATTACATTCTTTTTAAATAAACATGTGTCAAGTGCATTTTGTAATAAATTAATAAATTCTCAAATTGTAATAACTTACTACACAATGTGAAAAAATTTACTATATAATGCGTTGACGTAGTTTATTACAAAATGCGTCAGTTTATTATATAACGCGGCTTTATTACAAGATGACGTGACATTCTTATTACATTTTGATCTTTTATTACATAATGGGAATTTATTACATAATGCAGCTCAACAAGGGCTCTCAAACTCATTTTTTTTCAGGGTCCACATTCAGTCCGATTTGATCTCCAGTGGGCCAGACCAGTAAAATAATAACATAATAACCTAGAAATAGTGACCACTCCAAATTTTTGTCTTTATTTTAGTGCAAAAAACCCCCAATGAATTTATGAAAATACTTAGTTTTAGAAACTATCCAAAAAATGTGAATAACCTGAAAAAAAATTATTTCTTAAGAAAAATAAGTGCAATTTTAACTGTATTATGCCTCAACTTATCATTTTTACATGAGCATGATGGACTGGATCTACAAAAACACTGAACACTGAGTAACAGGCAGAAAATGGTTCAAATTATGCTTTTTCTTTAGACATTTCAAATTGTTCCTATTTGTTCAGGTTATTCACATTTTATTGTTACAGGATAGTTTGTAAATGTAAATATTTTCATAATTTAATGTTATTTTTTGCACTAAAGCAAAGACAAAAGTAAAAAGAAGTTTGTAATATTTATAGGCATAATGTAATTTTTTTTTTTTGTTTTTCCCATCAAACCAAAAAGAAAATATGCAGTCATTATTTTTTGTTGGTTATTATGCTGTTATTATTTTACTGTAGATCATGTTAGTCTGTATGTGGAACCTGAACTAAAATGAGTTCCACAGCCTTGACTGGAATTTTTGCACATTGCAAAGTCATCCCACGGGCCGGACTGGAATCTTTAGCAGGCCACATTTGGCCCCCGGGCCGCATGTTTGAGACCCCTGATGTAGAAATACGAGGCAAAGACTGTTTCACAACTTTTTTTTTTGTTTTATACTTCTTAAGGTTTCAAGTATCAGTGCAAAATTGAGGCTGTTTACATTCACACTAATACTCTGATCATTATCCGATTATTGATTGATTGATTTAATGATTTATGAATGAATGAATGAATGTTTATTTCAGTTAAATACAAAATACAAAACACATACATATTAAAAAAAAAACAACAAAACAAAACACCTACATATTAAAAAAACAAACATAAAATTAACACATTTTGTAACTGAAAAAGGAAGAAGCTGAAGCCGGAGGCTTATTTCTGCTTCTCCTATTTACATCCTAAGTCCATGTCCACACCTTAAGTTGCAGCAGATAAATACTTAAACTTAAATTATACTACATTCAGTGTAATAAGTTATTTTGTAATCATATTACTTTCATAGCCCTTCATAATTTGACAAATGAAATTCTTTTTGAAACTCAACAGTGAGCTACACAATTTCACTTCATCCTTCAGTTCGTTCCATAGCTTGACACCAATAACTGAAACACTGTGATATTTAATGTTTGTTCTTGCTTTACATTTTTTCCGAACATGCAATGAAATTTAACAATATACATGAACAAGCATAGCATAAATAATAATACAAAAATCAACAATCAAGATAATGTAAGACAGAAGAACAGCACAGTAGTTTTATTTACATGCCTGAAAAGGGGTTAGAAGAAGTGCAACTTATTTAATCCCACCCCCTCTCCATAAAATATTATTAAAAATATATATTTATCTCCCTCTTCCTTCTACATTAGTTTCATATTTAAATATCCATAATTCAGTTACTGCATTATGGATTGTTGTGGTTCGATGCTATAATTAGGAAAAAAGTATTGTTTGATTCTTGTATTAAGTTAGTGATAAAGGTATAAAAGCACTGAGGGGTAGGATTTAAGAAGTTTATACTTCTTCCTACTCATTTTCGACCATGGAATATTCAGACTTGTATGTGCTTGAAGATAGATTCTCTTCATTTAAATGTTATTTTGTTTTTGTCTTAATTTGCTTTGTTTTGTTTTATTTTGTTTATTTGCATGTTCTAAATAAATAAATAAATAAATAAATAAATAAAATATTATCAGATCAGAGTTATTATTGTTAAAAAAAACTAATGAAATGATAAAAAGTAGAATTAAAAAACATTTTCATTAACTGAAATAAAAAGTATAAGTAAAAGAAAAAACAATAACTAACTGAAACTGTATTGTGTGCTTACAAAACTAACTACAACGTATAAAAATTATGGATAAAATTCCCGTTGTTTTCATCTTTGTCAGTGTCGATTGATATGAAATTGATTTATTTTCGCTCTAGCAATTTTAGCTAGCGGCACCATACGACACTTCACGGTCCGTCACTTCTCGTCACTTGTCGTTTAGAGTCGTCTTCTTGTTCCCACTCTACCTGGAAACATGGAGACTAAAGTTGGGAGAAAAAAGCAAAGTCCTGGATGGGATTTATTTGAATACGACGGTGAGGAAGATAAAAGATGTGAAAAAACTAAAACTAAACTAAAACTAAGCATTTAGAAAAAATGGAAACTAACAAAAACTAGCAAACCTGCTCTAAAAACTAATTTAAAAAAGTCAAAACTAAATATAATGAAAATTGTTGTTTGTTGCATTGTTTTTGGTCAGAACGTAGCCAACATGGCGCTGAGGTAGAAACAGTCTAAAAAGACAACACCAGGTCCACTTGTAACACTCGCATAGCTTCCATTTCTTCAAAAGGGTAGAATCCCTCCAATATGCTCAAACATTTGTCCACAGCATGTGATTCATTTGATACGCTACTTAGCGGCGCTTGTGAATCTAGCGGCGGAGTGAACACCAGGCTGTCATCTGGGCCCAGTTCCGGTTCCTGTGTGGGCAACAAACGTCGTACCCCCTCAAATACAAGTTTCCGAAGGTAGGGGAAAGGAAATGAGGTGCACAACAACAGGAGATGGGCCGAGTTGAACCAGTTCCACGTAGAAGAAATGCGGCAATAGAGGAATTAGTAAAGCGTCTTTAGTTTCACTTTCACTGTATACGCCTCCCTTCCCAAACCGGGCATGGCGTCATCTGTTCTTATTATTTGTACATACTGTATATGTTATATTTTCTGTGCAGGGATGGAAATATAAAAGACAGTTAATGCAAACACACCCGTTTGTACTCTTTTATTCCCTCACCCAATGAGAATCGATAAGGAATCGGATAGATAAGCAAAATCGATAATGGAATCAGAATTGTTAAATTCTTATCGTTTCCCATCCCTACTTACACTGTATCACTTCTTTGGGCCCATGACATGATACCATCACAGATTTGAGGTAGGGAGCAGTGCCTTGCATTACAGGCTGCTCATGAAAACGACATGCTGACTTCTGTTGTCTTTTGTAATTTTACACAAAAATCAAAATTGAAAATCGAGTTTTTAGAGGAAAAAGTCTGGTTTTTATTTTATTGCCAAAATGGCGCAGCCTTAGTGAAGACGGATGGATGCTTCTTATATTTTGATGCAACAAACACATAAAGTTAATTTAAATATTGTTGACTGCAGAGGATAAATGCTCCAAAACCAGTGTCTCTGCAGCTTATTCAGTCTGAAACTCCCATCAGATATCTACAGACAGACAATCATCTGTCCAATCGACGTGCATGAGGATGCATTATTTATCTCTGCAAACTGTGCACAGCTCTCCAGTTCACTGGGGGAAAAAAAGTTTCTCTGATCGTTCCACAGTTCTTGCAAACAGCAACATATTGCCTTTGAAATAAGTCTTCTCACTTATCAAAGTACGCCTCGGAACAAATAGCTGCTAATGCAAATATAATGAATATCATGGTCAAATATTATCTTAGACAGCTAAGAGCAAAGCTTGGTTAGCACATTGTGAGAAAATGCTTTTAAGTGTTCTTTAAATATTGTGTAACATCGTTGACTTTAGTACAAAGCATTTCTGTTTATATTCTCACCCACTTTGAAGGCAGATATTTCACACTGAACACTGCTAATGCTTCAAAATAAATATTTAATATCTGTACAACACAGCTGCGGTTGGATATCATAATGGCTAATTTAAAAAAAAAATTTTTATAATTTATTTTTTATTGACATTCAATATCAAACATTCACATTCCGTATGTCACATGTACATATACATCTGTTGTCTGCTCTAAATGCCAGAATAATATTTTTGTTTTGTCAAATAACCAACTAAAAGAAGAATAAAAGAGAAAAAAAAAACTATGAACATGTAGGGAGTGATCTTTTTCATTCAGCACAATCACTGATTTGTGAAAAAAAAATCAGGCCTATAGGGTGTGATATAGTCGAACCAGTTTCCCCAGTATAGAGCATATTTCTCCTATTTGTGATTAATTAACAAATGCTGTTGTCTTTTCCATTTTATGAATGTCCGTTGTGATTTCCATCCAACCATTTAGAGTTGGGCTGTCCTGTGATAGCCATTTTCTAGTCATAGTCTTTTACAGGCCACCAGCAAAATATTCAATAATAGCTCATTTTTGCAGTTTTTTAAGGGTATTTTTGTTTAACAATACAGTAGAAACCTTATCAACCTGTGTATTAATAAGAACGTGGTGCAATTATATACAGGGTGTCCCAAAAAATTTGACATCATTTCGTTTTAAATTTTGTCTGCACTTTTTGCTTAAAAAAGTGTGATAATTTTCATTCTGCTTTCAGGAGTAGGCATGCTGTTAACTGCAACAGAAAAGGCATTCTGTGTATTGAAGAACGCCCAGACTCAGTCAAATGTGAATACGCAGCATGAATTTGTTTGAAAATTTCATGAATAAGTGCCAACAGGAAAGTAGAGTTGGACGTGATGTAAGAAGTTTCAAGAGGAAGGCTGTTTGTGTCGGAAAAAAGGACTCCACTACTGACTTGATGTGTGCCGCGTCACAAGCGGCGCACACACAGAACATTTGTAATAACTTTGGAACATTATAAACTGACCATCCCCTAGAATTTTTTGTTGGAAATTTGTAGAATAAAACATTTTATGTCCAAAATAAATCCTATTAAGTATCATTTCTCCTGAGTATGTAGTCACTCCGATATGCAAGGTGCGATTTGTCAAAAAAACAGAGGAGGGGATGTTGTTGTTTTTTTTTTTTGGTAGGAGTGCTTGGGAGGGGGGGCGTTAGCAGTTATATACTTGGGGGTGTGGTCCATAATGAATGTAACTAACACTGGCATGACACGAAAGTGAAATTTTATACGACAAAATTTTCACAACTTCTAACCTGTGTTCACTGGAACCCCTCCACTGCTCTATGGCCCCCCCACAAATGCTGGGCCCCATGAATTTGTCACGTTTACCTCCCATTTATGGCACCCCAGTGTATTGGGACGTTTGCAAATTCTGAGACTGCCAACAGTTCGGTTCAGGTGAACGTTAGTGCCAGTAATGTAGAATATAGATGGAAGAAAACTGTCACAACCTGCCTGGTATTTACATTGGTTGGTCCCCCCCCCCCCCCCCCCCCCCCCGAGGATGAAATTCACTGAGCAGAAGTTGGGATGTAAAAACAAATTCTACCCTGCTGAAATGGACACCTCAAATGATGTAAATTTTTTTGGGACATCTAATATATAACCCCCAAAATGAAAGTGAACTTTTATGTGTATTTCAGTGTAGACGGTGTGAACAGGACATATTTCATGTTTGTCTGGTCAGTGTTTGGATGAATATTAACAGTAAAATGAAGTTAACCAGATAAAAAAAGTGTCTACAATGAAATAAAAGTCAAAGTACAGTTTAATATTTCTTCGTTCTTTTTAATTTTTACTTTTTGTGCTGCTGTTTCCATAGCGGTATTAACTACAACTATTACCTATAAGTCTTCCTTAGTAAGTTTGTATAAGAAATGAGTGTCAATTCATTATATTGAAATAGTATAAGAGGTTGTTGTATTCCAACTTTTGGATATGATTTAGTAAAAAGAATGTACTACCATATGTGCATAAATAAATAAATACAAAACTCAGGAATCTGCTTGTAAATGATCAATAAAAAGTCAATACAGTGTTCACAGTTTTCTAAACTCTTTCAGCCTGAAAGTAAAAGAACAAAACTTTGTATCTCCCTCAAAAGAAATATAAAAAAACACTTTTACATAACATTTTTTATCGACTTTTACACTCAACACTACAAGTCACATTAGGATGAGTCATGTATGAAGCATCAGTTACATCTGGAAACAACCTAATCAATACCTTCGAACACTGACAAGTGATGTTAGCAAACTAACAAATTCTTTTCTTTTTTTTTTTAAGGGCTATTGTTTTTGGTTCAGTTTGTGTCTTAGTTTGTTAACACTTTAGCAGCAAAACTATTGGTTGAATTCATACCAAACTGGGTTTATAGATTACCAGTGACCAGTGACGTTACTATTTTTCTGAGTATCTTTTTATTCTTTCACAGGTACATTCTGGGAATCGAAGTAAATATGCAAGGCAGAGTGTTTGACAAGAATGGCCACTGTTGCAAAATCACTCATGATTTGTTTGTGTTTAAATGGGCAGGTTCTGCATGTAACAGGAGTGGACACGATGGGTTGCACACAAACCCTGGAATGCGACTGAGATTCATGAAAAACCTGCATGTCTGGATTAGAAAAACCACTAGGATCGGCACATTTAACACAGTGTCTTTTTTTATAGTCAGTATAAGACCATTTACAGCCATGTTTTCAGATCAAATACACTGAAACCTAGGTAGTTTTTTAGCTTACCAGCCGACAGTCCGTAAGCTATTGTCGTCATGCGCCGTCCGGTGTCATCGTCTGTCATCTCTTGTCTGTCATCCGTTACAAAACTTTCAATTGTCGTCTTCTCTGAAACTACAATTCTGATTGACTTCAAACTTTATGATGATGTCAACAAAAGTTAGTGAAATTATTTGGATCCGGATCTGGGTTTGGTGCGACTTTGAAAAATTTTCCCATTATAAGAGATAGGAAGTGGATTGATAAAATAAATCAGTAAATATAAATGATATCAAGTTGGAATTTGAATTTTTTACAGATCTGATTGGAATATGACCAAAACATGGTAGCCACATGCTGATCCGCTTGGCACCATAAAACTGGATTTGAATTTGTTGTTTTGAGGTATCCAAATTCTTACAGGTCTGTGTGTTACAGAAGCACGTGTTTGATTGTTTACAAATCACATCATTCAGGTAAAGAAATCCAGTCACGTTATTGTCAACAACTAATTGCCGACTGTACTTCCTTCGGGCATGCGCGGTGTAATCCTTCGTACATGTTATTTGTTTAGAAATAACCTCATTCGCGTGATCAGAAGAGGATTTTAATTTTGCCAGTAAACTTGGTCTTATTTTTCTGTCCCAATTTTGGTCTTAATATGTGATTAAAAATTCATTAATTTTGGGATGGCTCAGAGCAAGAGTATATTATTTTTTTTTTGCATTTATCTGAGGTCATCATTAGATACATCCTGGGGGAAATATGTCTAAATTTGTCTTTTATTATTGGGTCTAAAAAGCTGGAAAAGTGCCAGACACCAAAATAAACCCAGTTTCATGGAAAGACCCAAATGTATTTTTTTGGTTTTGTTTGTTTTTTAACACAGTGTCCAAAAACTTCTCTCCATAAAACTAACAGTGCAAAATGTAACTGTAGTGGGCATTTATTAATAATAATCAGACAATCAATGTAGTAATTTGGGTTTTGTAGTGCTATATATATATATGAAGCAAAAATGGCTAATTAGGAGTAATTATTGCAAATATAATGGTTTTAAGTGAATTTTGAGCAACACTATGAATGAGAGGGTTAACAGAAGGAAGGAAAGTGTGGTTTTAAAATGTGTAAATCCACACAAAAGAAACTCTAACAAAAGATATATGCATTTGTCAAAACCAGATACTGTCACCCAATGAGACACTGAGTACATCCTGATCCAGATCCAGACTAAATGTTCATTTTTGAGCACTTCTTTGCATTAAATAAACCCTAAGAGCTCTCCTCTGCAGGTCAAACAGTTTTAGTAAAGCCAGCGTTAAACTAAACTCTTGTTGATGTCATGCTTATGATCAGAATCCCAGTCCTTAGACTCCTGCACAGTGTTACATCTGAAAAGACTGAGAACAAATGAACGCACTTCTTTTCAGATTACAGGAGAGAATTCATGCAGCGTCATAACACCTTTATGTGGTTTATTTGACTCAAGAGGAAGAAGCTCAGCAACTCATTTTAAGTCTTAACTAGACTTAGGGAGTCTGACCAAAAGACTGAACAAGAATCACAATCCATTTTCTCACTTCGTATAAAATGTAGGGGATTTACGACAGAACTGTGGCAAGTTTTCTTCTATTTTTCTCTGGTTACGTGAACATTTAGGCTGTGTGTGAAGGCTTTTTGGTATTAACATTGTAGTTTTATACCATTTTGGGCCAGTATTAGTGCAGTATTTTTGACAAAAGCCAGAAAAAAAGGTTCTCAGTGATGTAAAGACTAGTCCATTGTGCATATGTGACAGTTGTACAGGGTGGGGAAGCAAAATTTACAATATTTTGAGGCAGGGATTGAAAGACAGTGTATGACCAATTATTTTATTGAAAGTCATGACAATTTATTTCTCACAAGAAAATTGACATAATAGAAAATGTTTTTATTCTATGTGTCCTCCTTCTTTCTCAATAACTGCCTTCACACGCTTTCTGAAACTTGCACAAGTGTTCCTCAAATATTCGGGTGACAACTTCTCCCATTCTTCTTTAATAGTATCTTCCAGACTTTCTCGTAATAGTTTTGCTCATAGTCATTCTCTTCTTTCCATTATAAACAGTCTTTATGGACACGCCAACTATTTTTGAAATCTCCTTTGGTGTGACGAGTGCATTCAGCAAATCACACACTCTTTGACGTTTGCTTTCCTGATTACTCATATGGGCAAAAGTTTCTGAAAAGGTATGGATAATAGTGTTAGGTATGATTATGACATCAATATATGTTTGGTTTCACAACAACTGACGTAGTGCCTGCTGAGAAAAAACAAGTAAATGTTCATTGTAAATTTTGCTTCCCCACCCTGTACTACATCACATAGACCGCATTAATTGTCCCATTCGAGTTTTATAACGAACAAAAAACATACTAATGTAAAATCTAAACTGTTACTGGTGCTTTCACTGTCTCCATCCTCATCAGACTCACTGTCAAACTGGTGCTTACCCCAGACCACCTGCTGTTGCTGTTAGGGATGGGAATCGAGAACCGGTTCTTTTTGAGAACCGGATCCCAGTAACTCGATTCCTTGGAATCGTTTGCCTGCCTGCTTAACAATTCTGCTTATTGATTCCGCCTTCGTTGTGCATGCACAATGACGTCACGTGTATGCTGCTTTGTTTTGGTCAGAACATTGAGGCAGAAACGGTCTAAAAAGACAACGTCAGGTCTACTTACTTGTAACACATGCGTAGCTTCCATTTCTCCAAAAGGGTGGAATCCCTCCAACATGTTCAAACACTTGTCCACAGCATGTGATTCACTTGATACGCTACTTAACGACGCTTGTGAATCTAGCAGCAGAGTGAACAGCAGGCCGTCATCTGGGCCCCGTTCTGGTTCCGGTGCAGGTAACACACGTCGTACCCCCTCAAATACAAGTTTCTGAAGGTAGGGGAAAGGACATGAGGTGCACAACAACGGGAGACGGGCCGAGTCGAACTGGTTCCTCAAAGTGGAAATGCAGCAATAGAGGAATTAGTAAAGCGTCTTTAGTTTCACTTTCACTGTTACCCCCCCAAACCGTGTCCGGCGTCATCTGTTGTTATTATTTGTGCATACTGTATATGTTATATTTTTTGTGCAAAGATGGAAATATAAAAGACAATTAATGCAAACACACACGTTTGTACTCTTTTATTCCCTCACCCAATGAGAATCGATAAGGAATCGGATCCATGAGCAAAATCAATAATGGGATCGGAATCGTTAAATTCTTATCAATTCCCATCCCTAGTTGCTGTTCGGGGTCAGGTGAAGCAGCTCCCACCTTGTTACTAGCCCCACCCCCTGCAGCAAACATCATGCGACTTTTTTTTACTCATTGCAGCCTCAACTGTTAGAGCTTTTCTTTTCTTCTCCCTCAATTTTGCGGTACTGCCTTTGCATTTTTGTGTCGCCTTCTCCATTTTATTAATTTCCTGTGTTGAGATGGATGATTGGATCCTTCAAGGCTTCATTTACATAAATCTCCATCATCAGATTCCACTGGAGGACTGTTCCAATGTCCAGGATCCTCTCAAGGACCGAATCCTTCCTTTCGAGAAATTTCAAGGATGCATCTGTGGATCCTCTAAATCCTTGATGATCTCTAACAACCCACAGTCCTCTCTTAAAAAATGCAGCTAAATGAAAAATAGATGACCACACCTGCAAACTGGAAGCACTAGGAGAGCACAGACCTCTGCCAAGGCAGATCAGTGCCGCCGCCCTCACCCCTGATCACCACCAAAATGTAATCATGTGTTCCTTGTGCCAGTATCAACATTTCTAGAAATTTTCATCCAAATCCGTCCTTAGCTTTTTGAGTTATCTTGCACACGGACAGACAAACAGACAGACAGACAAACCAACGCCGACAAAAACATAACCTCCTTGGCGGAGGTGATAAATCCTCAGAGGTGAAGAATGAAGAGCCGATCGCTTCACCGGTGGAAAATGCATTAAATCTAATCATCAGGCGATCCTATAGGACGAGACGGGTTGATTTACATTACATAGAGAAAATCATTTACAAAGACACTTCAGTGTGATGATGAATAAATAAATGGAATATCCAGAGGGAAATAAATACCAGAAAAAGATTGAAGGATTCAAAGCGTTTAATGTCAAATGCACAATGAGGAAACATGTTCCCTGGACAATGGTTTGCTGTCCACAGAATGACAAATATATGAAAACAAGTATAAATAGATAAAAAGATTAAAAAAAAAAAAAAAAAAAAAAATAGAGCAAGATTAATAAAATAATGCAAATATACACTGATGGATAAAATAGTGCAAAATACTGAGGAAATAAAGCACAAAATAGATACAGTCCTAACAAAGAGAGTAATCTAAGGAATTAAGTGATGAATAGAAGAAACAGTGATGAATTTATAAACATTAAGTCGTACAGAGAAATAAGAAAGAAGGGAAAGTTCATTCATAAACAAGTAGTAAAATCTTCCTTTGGGATAAATGTAAATGGAGTTTGTTTTTCTGTTGCAGCAGAAGAAATAAATGCTGCTTCACCTTTATTATTGTCCATGTTTATGTCTGAGTTTTCTATTATTTCCCATAATAAATGTATATTATGTGTATATATAATAGAATAGAAAAGAATGCACTTTATTCATCCTTTTGGGGTAAATTAAAGGTGTCCAGCAGCTCATATAAAAACCACAATCACAATAATACAAGTATGTGCAGATAAATATATAGAAAGTTTGCATAGTTAAGTAAAATAAGAAGATCTTCAAAGAAAAGAAAAGAAGAGGAGCAGCATAAATAAATAACAAAGCACTGTATTATTGCACACAATCCAGTCCTTATGACAATGACCAAGGAAAGCCTCAGAGTCCAGTAGTGGAGGCACATCGATTGGCACATACACCTGTCAATCATGTATTTGACCCTCCCACTTGTCTGAAAACACCTGTGATGTCATAGAGTAGATTTTCACAGGCCAGTATCATGTCTTTAACCCTTTCATGCATAACTGATGAGAACCTTAGTCAAGATGTTTTTGCTGAGTGTTTTTATTCTTCTTTATGTGTGAAAAAAACAATGGGATTGAAATTTGTTTACAAAAATGTCACCTCAGCTGGACACTATGTGTTCAACTTCTGAAGCATAGAAATATGAATTTAACAAACCAATATCAGAAAATGATATATTGTGAGAAAACTATGAAATAACAACAGTTTTAATAGTGTTGAGCTGATGTTTTTTTCATATTTTAACTAGGACTGTCAAAATTAACTCGGATTAATCCACCATCATGATTAATCTAATTAAAAATTGTAACAAAATTAACCCATCTGCAGTACAGAATGACTCTGAACATCTCTGCCAACGCATTTCAGGCAGTTTGTCCAAGTAGAGTTAGCGTCACACATGAACAAATAGACAGTTGATCCAGCAGTGACAGGCAGCAGAACCAACCCATAAAGATGGAAGACATTAAACAGCATATTAGCCCTCTGGACGAAAATATGAGGACAAAAAAAAAAAAAAAGATGGAACAGTTGGTTCAAGTTGTTTTGTTGAAGGTGTTTAATAAACACATTAAGTGCATATATATTCTCTTCTTTCTTGAGTCTATTCGCTCATGCAAAATGAAACTCGATTAATATGGATTAAAAATGAATGATATTTAATCATGATTAATCCAGAGTAACCCTGTGGTTATTCTGATTAAAATTTTTAATCATTTGACGGCACTAATTTTAACACATTCCTAGTTCTTATTGTCTTAGTATAATCCTAGTTCTTACTCACTCTACAGATAATGTGCAAAAAAAACCCAAAAAGACTTTAAAAAATACTGTTAGTTACATTGTGATAACTATTAATTGTGTTATACTAAAACATGTTACTACAGATCAAGTTTATCCACAACAGTAAAGTTACAGTAATAGTATGAATTACAGTTGAAATATAGCCAGTGATAAGTGGCGTCCAATTTAGCAGACATGGGATTAATTGCAAATTTTTTCCAAAATAAAATAAATATCTGGAATTTTTAACAATGATATTAATCCTTTGATGTGACTTGATGCTATCATACTTTTTTTTAACCTTCAGGGCTGTTTCATGCTATAGAAGGATTTACAAGGATTTACTCCTGGGATATTCAGCATTTCTGACTTCCTGTCGACCTTTTTGGTCATGATGGTTTGGGGCGGCCATGGCTCAGGAGGTTGAGTGGGTCGTCCAGTAACCGAAAGGTTGGCGGTTTGAATCCCGCTTTGTCCTAGTCAGTCTGTTGTGTCCTTGGGCAAGCCTCCAGTGTATGAATGTGTATGAATGTTCGGTGATTGAAGGGGCTGTTTGGCATGAATTGGCAACCACACTTCTGTAAACCTGCCCTGTTTACCACCACCAGAGTGTGAAAGCGAATTAATATTGTTACAACCCCCAGCGAGAAACCGATTTTGAAAACTTTGGTACTCTGTGTATACTTTTGTTTGTGGCTCCTAGGATGAATATTGAAGAGCACCTCTCTAGAGTTCACAAAGAAACATGGCTCAGGTTAAGGCGGCCATACACTGTGCGATTATTTCGATCGTTGCACGCAGCTCCATCTCAAACTGTGCGAATCAGTCGTACAGTCAGACTCACGATTCATGTTCTCACACTGCACGGACCGACGCTCGTATGCGATCTGACTGCTCACACTGTAGGACCATACACCACAGGACGCACGACACATTTGAGTGTTGTATCCGGAAATACAACGTTAAAATACCAAGGAATCCGTAAAAGTGCATAGACGATTGTGTATTGGCATGAGTCACGAAATGGTAGTGCTAAACAAAAAACAACGAGCTGCTTTGGTAATATGTGCCATTATCTGCGGGGAATCAAAAAAGAAGAAAAGACAACAGTGTGTTTGGTTCAGGAATTGGTTGGCCAGACGTGGACAGTATGGGCTGTCATCCTACAGCAGGAACTAGAGGTAAGCTGCAAAAGCTAAACTGCACTAGGACAACAGCCAGCTACTGTCAGCTTGTACGCTACTGTACGCGTCTGTGTTCGCGCATGCACAGTGTGAGAATTTGAGGCACATCGGTTCGTGACACTGCTTTGACAGTACGATACACTCACGAGGAGCGAGCAGGATTTCAAACAGCTCCGTTTTCCTTGCGAACACACGATTGCTGGTCGTGAGGTGGTCGTGAGGTGCTAATCGCTTCTCCTTACCCCATGTACACTGCACGAAGCACGACACACGATTAGAGGCACATCTGGCCCGATCCCAGAAATAGTCGAATGAGTGAGAAATCGTCTCTAAACTCGCACAGTGTAAGGCCGCCTTTAGTGTGCAGCAATTTGTGGATCGTCCCTCCTTAGAGATTCTTGACCAATAATAATGTAAAGTGCTTTGGGTGCCTTGATGGAAATGTAATCCATTATTATGAGTTACCGTATTTTCCACACTATAAGCCGCTACTTTTTTCTCACGCTTTGAACCCTATGGCTTACATAACAATGCGGCTCAAGTATAGATTTTTATGGGCTACCAGCCTCCAGGGGGTGCTCTGGCAGGAAGCACAAAAGCGAGACAGACAGGTGGAAGAGGTGATGCGGGGAGGAGAAGTTTTAAGGTTAACTTTTAACAGTTACTTTGCGTGTCATGCACAAACCCTCATAATGGAAAACACACGAAGAAATGCATATGATGCAGCTTTTAAGTTAAAAGTAATCAATGTGTCTGTCCAGGAAGGAAGTAGAGCTGCTGCACGGAAGTGCCATTGAGAGCGACAACGGAAGAGAGACGTAGAAGATAGGGCTGCTCGATTATAGAAAAAAATAATCATGATTATTTTAGCAATAATTGAAATCACGATTATTAAAAACGATTATTTGTTAACCTTAAAGTTGTTGGTTTTTTTTCTTGTGAAACAATGTAAAATACACTCTTTAAACATATATAAAGCTTTTAAACACTAAAACAAAGTATGTTCACTTTTGTATGAAACAAAAACATCTTTGAATGCAAATAAGTATACTGTAAATTCAAGTATGTTTCCTTTGTAAACAAATAGCGCATTGTAATTAAACTGCTATAGACTTGCCATAGAACTGGAGCAATAAAAAAAACAACTCACGTAAAGTGCAAATTATAAATTCAAGTATGTTCAATGTAGTTGCAGCTCGTGTAAAATGATGTCTTGAAGGCAAAACATAGCGTTTGTCCAGTGTATTCACCATTTGTCTGAAGCCCCAGTTGTCAGTGGTGCTAATGGAGCACATAACTTTAACCAGGTAATGGCCAATGGATTCTGTTATCTTTTGGTGTCTCTCCGATGTTGATGAGTAGGGAGTTGCAGCTTAAAGAGATTCGGAGATTGAAGATTGTATTGTGGACAAAGTTGTAGACGGAGTTGTTTTTTTGTGTTTTGTTTTTTCATAAGATTATCATGAAGGTTAAACTTTAGATGGTTAAAAAGGTTTGTTGTGTTAGCGGTCGGTGTGGACACAACTACGAAACACTTTTTGCACGTGATGTGTTTTTGCTCTTCATCTTCTTCATCAAACCCAAAGTGATTCCATCCTTAGCTGCTTAGAGGAGGCGGGGCCCAGCAGCTCATGGTAGCTTGCGTGTGCATGAATTAAAACTCAAAATTAACCCTTTCATGAACGAATTATGAGAACCTTAATAATTTTTTTTTTTCTGTTTTTATTCCTCTTTAGGCATGAAAAAAACATTGTGATTGAAAATTTTCTTCTGAAAAATAAATTAAATAAATAAATGAAATAAAAATAATAAATAATAAAAAAAAAATACATACAAAAAAAAATAATAATAATGAAACAAAACAAAACAAAAAAATTCATATGAACTTATTTTTCATGAAGTTGCCAAAATGTCCCCTCAGCTGGACACCACACGTTTAATTTTTGATGCACAGAAACATGTATTTACTGATAAATTGTGTGAAAACTATAGGGAGGGCTTGTGATTGTGGGGGTTTATGCTCAGGAGAGATCTACATAATGTTACCAATTCATGTCGGAAAAGATATGTAGTGTCTTTAACTTTAATAAAGATGTGTGTAAAAAAACAAAACAAAAACAACAGAAAGAACAACAAAATACATGAATATACAACAGAATAGCTGTAGAATAGCTGTCCACTGTAGTGACCAGTATACATGAAAGGGTTAATAATCGCTTTTTCTCGATTACATAATTTTTGTAATCGTTGAGTGTAATAATCGAAATCGTAATTGAATTTTGATTAATTGCACAGCCTTAGTAGAAGGTGTGTGATGGAGCCTTTCTGAGGCTGTTCAACTCCAACACTGAAGAAGACGACTGCAGTGGTTTCAGTGCGCAGAAGGAAGATGAAGATAGTGATCAGTGACTTTTCTGGGTTTTTGAACCAGTCGCGTTCCTGCCGTTTTACTGCCGTGTTACAGGCACTGTTTGGAAAAAAGCAGTTAAGGTATGGAAATAAATATTTAAATAATCTTTCTGTTTACCATTTTTCTGTGTAAATATCTCATGTTACAACGTGGACACCTGCAGCTTATAGTCAGGTGCGGCTTGTATATGTATTAATATTTATTTCTTTTAAAATTTGGTGGGTGTGGCTTACATTCAGGTGCACTCTATAGTCCAGAAAATATGCTTAAAAAAAAAAGCACTTCCGACGACAGGCCAATAGGTGTCAGTATATGAGACGATGCACAAGCGTCCACAGTGCTGGCTGGTATGAAACTAAAACAAAACTCATGAATTTACAAGAGAATAGCTTTAGAATGGCTGTTAACTAAAGTGACCACAGTGCTTGAAAGGGTTAAGTACAATATGCTGCAGGGTAATCATGGAATTTTTGCCCATTGATGCTAAAAACTACCAAGCAATGCAGCTTTAATGTCACAACCCCTGTGAAAAGCGGATCATATGACAAATCCACCCATCCCCAGAGTCTGAACACAAAGTTTGCTAAAGCCAGCTAAAGTGTATCAATATTATTACACCCCTACAACAAAGGTCCACAAACTCTGGAGCTTTCTGCCAATTCCGGTTTAAAAAAAAAAACAGTCTCCATAGCTGCTGGATGTTTAATTTTCTTTCCCAGCTCATCACTATGTTTGTCTGCTTCATCAGAACTCTGAAAACAGCTGCCCCGAAAAAGTCCACCTAAGCACAAACGGAGTCATGGCTGCTCCAGAAATCAGAAACACTGAGCCGCCGTGCTTAATGCAAACTCTGCACATTTTTAATCTGCCGCCGCAGCCAGAACAACCTTTAGAGAGCGTTTGGTGTTTATCAGTGTTTTGTGCGTTCAACATCTGTACTTCCCGAGCGCTCTGTGGGAAAGAGAGCGAATTCTGCAGTGGTCTGGGTTTCTGTGCACGCCGCGAAATCAGTAAATGCAACACGAGTTAAATATGCAAAATAAGCTCTTTTTTTCAAATCACATTTCACTAAACACCCTGGTCATTTCATCATGCTCACACAGGTTTAAAGCGATTAACATTTACCCGGAAACTTACACCTGCAGCCCAGTGCATAGAAGATTAGCTGTTTGTTAAAAAAGGGGGATGTCGGGGGGGCTATTTAGCATGGGTTCCTTTAACTGTTTGTGCACTTTTTACCCCCGCCAAGGAGGTTATATTTTCATCGGGGTTTGTTTGTTTGTCTGTTAACAAGATAATTCAAGAAGTTATGGATGGATTTTGATGAAATTTTCAGGAAATGCTGATACTGGCACAAAGAACAAATGATTATATTTTGGTGGTGATGGGGGGGGGGGGGGGTGATCTGCCTTGGCGGAGGTCTGCGCTCTCCGAGTGCGTTTCTATTTTTTTTTTTTTTTTTTTTTTATCAATGTATTTTTATTAAGTCTTTCAAACATACAAAAAAGTAAGAAACACTGAGACATACAACAAGGGGTATAAGATGCCACAAAAATAAATAATAAATTAATAAATAAATAAAGGGTTCTACTATGTAATTACCCAATCACTTTGTACACAGCACACATTATCCAAAGTCAAGGTGCATTGTCAGCTGTTCTACATAAGAAATAAAAGGATGCCATACCACATTAAACTTCCCCGTTGATCCATTCAATGTGTATCTAATCTTTTCAGTTCTAACCCTGTAAAGCCTGAACCATTAAATCATTGACATAAAATTCCAGTTCTTTGAAACTGGAGCCTTTATTGGTTCTTCTGAACAACCCCATTTTTTATTTTTATTATTATTATTATTATTTTTTTTTTTTTTCAAATATCAGTTTCCATGTATGAGTTTCAATTTTCTATCATATTTGATACATCAGTTCTCAATGCTCAAATATTATTATTTTTGAACCAATCCAACTTTATTTATAAAGCACTTTTAAACAACCACAGTGGACCAAAGCGCTGTACAGAAGACTAAAAGCACAAGGAAAATTAATAAAAACCATTAAAAACCATTAAAATCAAGTAAGAATAGATAAATAAAACAAGTTAAAATATAAAAACAGTAACAAAATGTGTATGAGTGATAAAAGGCCAAGGAGAACTCGTGGGTTTTAAGAAGAGATTTAAAAACAGGCAAAGACAAACAAAAACATAATATAACACAAACATGTCTAACAAATTGGTCATTCCTTTTCAAAATTGTTAAAGTTCTACCTCCTTCCTCATTAATGACAGTCTTGTAGTGTCACTGGAAAGGCCTCTGGGGAATGAATTCCTCCCCCCTGGTGGATTATCTGTGTATTGCATGTATTTAATTGTATACATCAGGTTTTTCAAGAACAAAATATTACACTGATCATGTAGAGGGCTTCAAAACTCATGTAGCAAATAACATATGATACATTTGGTGTTATAGGGTTAAGGAAAAACATGACATCACATCTGCCAAAGGAGGGGGTTTGTCATTCTTCCAGTTTAAAAGAATGAGTCGCAGCGCTAGATAGATAGATAGGTAGATAGGTAGATAGGTAGATAGATAGATAGATAGATAGATAGATAGATAGATAGATAGATAGATAGATAGATAGATAGATAGATAGATAGATAGACTACCAGTCAAAAGTTTGGACTAACCTTCTCATTTGAATGGCATTAGATGGACCGCAGATGGCCGACAAGTGCTCAGCATCACTAGGAACTACTTCAAGACTTTTGGAAAACATTTCAAGTGACAACTGCATGAAGCTCTTCGAGAGAATGCCAAGAATGTGCAAAGCAGTAATAAAAGCGAAATGTGGGTATTTTGAAGAATCTAAAATATGAAACATGCCCTGACTTATGTTACATTTTTTTTAAACTACAAAATTCTATATCTGTTCATTCATAGTTTTAATCCCTTCAGTGAGAATCTAGAATGTAAATAGTCATGAAAATAAAGTAAAACCAGGTGAGTCCAAACTTTTGACTGGTAGTGTAGATAGATAGATAGATAGATAGATAGATAGATACTTTATTCATCCCATAGGGAAATTTACATGTTCCAGCAGTATCACAAACTTAAAAACAACTATAGTAAAACACAATAGTAAAAAATACTTTAAATTTCCACTAGGAGTCAGTGCAAGAGAGAGTGTTTAGAGCACAGGTGTCAAACATGTGGCCCGGGGGCTAAATCCGGCCCGCCAAAGAGTCCAGTCTGGCAGAAATCAAATACTATCATAATAGCATATTAATAACGACAAATCCAAATTTTTCTCTGTGTAAATGTAAATATTTTCATGTATTTCCACTAAAACCAAATATAATTTCACAAAAAATGTGAATAACCTGAACAAATATGAACAACCTGAAATGTGTTAAGAGAAGTAAGTACAATTTTAACAAGATTCTGCCTGTTATTAAATGTTTTGTGTTTCTGTAGATCCACTGTGATCTGTAAGTTCTAATGTACATGTGTAAATGATAAACTGAAGCAGAAAATTGTTAAAATTACACTTATTTTTTCAGTTTTTTCATGTTATTCACATCTTTTGAAAAGATAGATTGCAGATGTAAACCTTTTCATAATGAAGATTGACTTTTTTCGTTCTAAAACAGAGAGAAAAGTTTGGAGTTGACATTATTTATATATTATTTGGTTATTATTTTACTGGTTTGGCCCACTTCAGATCTAATTAAGCTGAATGTGGCCCCTGAACTAAAATGAGTTTGACACCCCTGGTTTAGAGAGTCTGTGCAATGAATGAGTCTGTACAAAGGGAAGCTAAAAGGGAGGAGTAGGTGATAGTATTTAATTGCGGCCTTTGTAGAGGGAGATCTTCAAATGGTATGCCAAAAAGTCGGATAAAAGGGCAGGGGTCAACGGTCAGACCTGAAATTGCCGAATAAGTTTCAAATATTGAAGACCAGAATGTTTGTGCACCTTTTTAATATCCTCAAACTTTACTATCAGTCTCCTCATTAATCAGAATCAGCTTGTTCCTGACTGATCACCAGAAAACGTGACAAACGCCATGCAGAAAATTAATTACTCGCTTCCAGGTAATGTACAGAGTTTAATCGCGGTTCCTCGCAAACATAACGCAACCCCAACAGGAAGTCGCACACATGGAGACGTGCTGCAGATGCCGCTCTGTCTGGATTCGTGTAGTTCTGAGCGGCGGCGGCGGTGGTGGCGTGTTTAAGCAGCCTGGCAGGCAAACATGATCCAAATGGTTTTCAGAGACAGGAGTAATTTAACTGGATGAATTAAAGCTCAAGGCGAGATCTAAATGAAAATTTAAATGAACCCGAGGCTTCCAATCAGATCGGAGCACATTTACAGGCGCTGAAGTCAGGGTTTATGGTCTGCTCAAGGGCACTTAGACAGACATTAATACAAAGCTCAGTAAGTACACGCTCACTCATTTGTAAAGCTTCATTAGACATCGCATTGATTTTACTGTTGAATCAAATGACGTGTGTTTTTACATTGTTGCTGCTGTTCTTGTTGTGTTTATCCCACTGAGAACCAACATATTTAACACTTTAACACCGATAACTGATATTTTTTCTTCTTTTTTTTCATATGTGACATATAAAGGAATTAGGATTAGTTTGGAACTGATTGTTAATTATTTCATCTTTTTTTTATCAGTAATGAAAACGCTCAAGGGGTTCTATGTAGTAATGATGTTCCAGACTTTCACCAGCATGACTTTTTTTTTTCCTGTTTGCATGTTGCCGCATCTACATGCAATTAGTGCCATGGTTGTCGCCTTATGTTGCTAAAAAATGCATGAGATTTCTTGTTAACAGATGCAATGTCCATCAATGTCCTTTTACCTTTTACTAAAATGTGATTTTCTTCATGTTATTGGCCTCGACTCAGCACTAAACTACTTATTGCTTGTTAGGCACACACACATCTTTGTTAATTTATTCAGAACAAACATTACATTCATTATGTTGTCTGCAAAACCATTTGGATTAAGCTCTGTGATTATCTGACGAAGACGTTTTTGTAATACCAGGTGATTTCATATATAGAGTGTGTTTGAACCACAAGAATGTCGTAATTCATAGATTATGTTAATTTAAAGGAGTGATATTTTGCTTTTTTAAATGAAATTATGCATTTTCAAACATTTCCCTGTGGTCTGCATAAACTGTAAATGCTCTGCTTGGGTCTGAATTCTTCATTAATTCAACTCCACAGGTCCATCTTCAACCCTATTTCTGAGTAATGACACCAGAAAGGTTGTTTTGAGTGCTGGCCCTTTAAATGCCAATGAGCCACTTCAGGCCCCACCTACTTCAGGTTATTGGCTGTGCTGCTCTGTCCCGTTCAACAACAACAACTGAACATTTTAAGTAACTGGCTCAAAGTTTGGACATATTTTCAGTATAGACTACAGCTGCTGCTGCTGACAAACAATTATGTCATACTCGGAGAAATTTTCACTAGAAGTTTTGACCTTATATGTGCAAATGTTGTGATGTAACTGGGTATAAAATGTAACAAATTAAGCAGGAATTAAAACGGGTTTTAGAAATCCACTCGATTTTTGAATATAAAGATAGCTTTGCAACACCTGGAGGGTTGAAATTCAAACTTTTTGTACTGTTAGAATCCAAATACACAAATAAATGAACCAAAGACTAATAAAAGTGGGTTTAGTTAAATATGATCCCTTTAAAGTATCCTACATCATCTATCGTAATAGCTAATTCACTTAGGTTCGTCGTTTTACACAAATCAAACCAGTTTTAAACACCAACACTATATCAGATCAGCAAAACTGGAAAATGGCCCAATTCTAGTCCATACTCACCCAGAGTAGGTAAAAATAATATAACTTACATTTACAGTACATTTATGTTTATGCATTTGGCAGACACTTTTTTCCAAAGCGACTTACAGGGGAAAACCAATCAAATCAATCAATCAATCAAATTTTATTTACATAGCGCCAAATCATAACAAAAGTTATTTCATGACACTTTTCATATAGAGTTGGTCAAAACCAGACTCTAAGCCAATTTACAGAAACCCAACAGAATCCTCCAGGAGCAAACACTTGTGACTGGTGACAGTGGCGAGGAAAAGCTTCTCTTTAACAGGCAGAAACCTCGAGCAGACCCAGACTCCTAGAGGATGGCCGTCTGCCTTGACCAGTTGGGGTTAAAAACTTAATACCAGATACCTCTCAGTATATAAAAGAAAATAGAAGACAAAGAGGAAGTCTGATCTGAGCTACTGTAGAAACAAAACAACAAAATTCACAGCCCAAATCTTTAAGTATAATATTTCAATTTTTAGATGATTTTACACTGGTAATGAAACCAGTCTTTATTTCATTAACTAGGAATCTTGACATCACCCATTGGTTTCATGAAATGACAGTAGTTGGTTGACTTCCTGGAGCCAGAAGTGACCATATTTGGACAAAAGGGGTAGACCTGTGGGACTATGAGGGTAATGGATGAGCTAATGCAAAAATGCTAGCTGCTGACCACATTGGCAATGCATAAAATTTTACAGTATTGATGTTGTTCATGTAACTTACAGGTATCTGTCAGGAGAAATAAAAAAAAATGTTTCATTCAATAAACAGAATAAGTCAGATGTAATAGGTAAGCTTCTGTCAATTAAAACCCAACATGGCAGCCTTCTGTTAGTCTTAAAATCCAATTCATGGAGAAATTATTTACAGATGGACCACCAGAAAATGTATTGGGCCAGAGTTATTCCTGGAAAACACTATATGACTGTGTTTTTGCAGAGAATGTGACTGTAAGTCTATGGGAACCAGGGCTTTTTGACACAGCATCTAGTGGCTGTATTTGGTATTGCACTTTAATACCAGATGCCTCTCAGTATATAACAGAAAATAGAAGACAAAGAGGAAGTCTGATCTGAGCTACTGTAGAAACACAACAACAAAATTCACAGCCCAAATCTTTAAGTGTAATATTCCAATTGTTAGATGATTTTACACTGGTAATAAAACCAGTCTTTATTTCATTAACTAGGAATCTTGATGTCACTCATTGGTTTCATGAAATGACAGTAGCTGGTTGACTTCCTAGAGCCAGAAGTGACCATATTTGGACAAAAGGGGTGGACCTGTGGGACTATGAGGGTGATGGTCGAGCTAATGCTAAATGCTTGCTACTGACACAATATGCAATTCATAATGTCTTATCTTATAGTATTCACGTTGTTTGTGTAACTTATTAATCACAACTATAGTTGAGGTATCTGTCAGGAAAAATAAATATTTGTTTCATTCAATAAACAGAAGCACGATCAGTCAGATGTAACAGGTGAGCTTCTGTCAATTAAAACCCAACATGGCAGCCTTCAATTAGCCTTAAAATCCGATAGATAGATAGATAGATAGATAGATAGATAGATAGATAGATAGATAGATAGATAGATAGATAGATAGATAGATAGATAGATAGATAGATGCTTTATTAATACCAAGGAAAATTCAAGTAATGGAGCATTGATTGATTGATTGATTGATTGATTGATTATTGATTTACAGATGGACCACCAGTGAATGTACTGGACCAGAATAATTCCTGGAAAATACTATATGACAGTGTGTTTTTTTTTTTTACAGAGAATGTCACTGTAAATCTATGGGAACCGGGGTTTTTGACACAGCATCTAGTGGCTGTATTTGGTATTGCACTTTAAGATACTTCCACATAATATTTACTTTGGATCTGAAGCATCACATGAGTACATTGGGTTGATTTCAATTCCCTTGCTGTTATCATATCTTACTTAAAATGCATGTTTTAAAGTGTGTAAATATATGAAGAACAACATGGTTATTAAATGTGGAGCATCTGTGGTTGACCAAACGGTTCAGTGAGTGGCAACGACACACTTTGAAGTAACGTCGCTGTACTGCTTCTGCGTTTCTTGTGACCGATCAGTTCTAAAGGCGGTAAAATACATACATCACCTCTCAGGGTTGAGCTGTGACGATCTGATGAACTATAGGATAATGTTGTAATGGTACTCATCTATGAGCCTGTATATGGCGGCGTGTGTCTAAGTGTTTGCATAGATGGGATATTTACTCATGTATGTTTTTTTGCATGCATGGCGGGTCCTGTTGTCTCTTGTGGGTCGCCTGTACGTGTTTTCCACTCCAGTGTGTTCAGCTTTTAGGTAGGTCTCATTCATACAATGTGACGGGATAATGTCCTATAGGTCCAGCATGTGTCAAGGGAACTGCCTGACTGTGGTAATAAGTGTCTTTGTTGTTGGACTAAAAATGATCAGAGTGATTCAGAATTGCCGGCGCGATCTGGTGGGCTCCCACTCAACGCAGCGTGAAAAATATAGGCCCGAGAAGCACAGTGGGAAATATTATGGTTTCACTCGGTGACTTTGTGTACGAGGAGGGGGAGGCAAAGAAAAAGCGCCTCACGCAGTCCAAGGAACAATCCAGCAAGTAGACTTACCCCTGGAGAAATTAGCACATAATGTTCCCGAATTATAATTCATAATGTTCTTTTAAAGGCTTGTTAGCACCGTAGTTGGCTGTTTTTAGAAAGATGGCTCCACAGAGAGCGCACAGTGGTAGTAACGAGTTTACATTCAGCCTGTTCAGTGAAAATACACCTCAGGATAAATGACTGAGGATGATTTCATGTACACATCCTCCAGGAAGCACTTCGAAGTCTGCTCTGTCTAGAAACTATTGGAAAAGATGTAAAACACACATACAAAGTGGTGCCTCATATTTATTTTCCTAAATAAGGCATGTAACTGACACCATTTGCTGAATGCCAAAAAAAATCTGACATAATTGAGGCGATTATTTTGGTTTCGTGCCATTCAGTGAGAAACAAAGATGAAACTCATGCACTCATCAATGAGTCATGGAGGTGTTAATGGATGAAATGGACTTCCTCCCACTGCCACTCAGTCCTCCTACAGCAGTATGTTTTCACAGCGCTTTCATATTTCAATTATAATATATAATGTGTTTTAATTCAAAAGAGAAATCAGAGTCTGAATAGTGAATGGGTTTCTGTCTATCAAAAATTATGTTGGAATATATTTCATCAAACCCTCTGAAACCTGGAGTCATTGAACCTGTTTACATGACCATAAAAATCTGATAACTGGGAGTAATCTCATAATTGCCGTAATCATATGCGACACATTTACATGCACGTCAGAAATGCGATAATCGAAAAACCCTGGTTTATATGTTTCAGTCCATTATTTGATTTCTTTTGGAGTATGTATGTACGTTATGATGTAAGACGTACACTTCCTGTCATTTTCAAAACATCCGGTCTTCTCTTGGTGCCCATGGTAACGCCTACGGTGTCAGTGTTAGCTGGTCCAATGTGGGAAGAGCTAATAAGACTACAAAATAGGTCACATGTCGCTGCTATCCTTCATTTATACATCATTAGGAGTAGAGCTGCACAATATGTTGTTTGAGCATCGTCATCGCGATGTACGTGTGTGCAATAGTCACATCGCAGGTCCTGCAATGTAGGAGGCAAATGAACTCAATCCGTGCGTTTACACGACAACTTTTATTTCTGGTTTAATCTGATTAATGGTTAGATCCTATTTCAGATGCCCATGTAAACACCTTATTCCAGTTGAAAAAGAAAAGTTCGGATTAAATTTAAACCCGATTAAAGTCCCTGGTTTAATACACTTTTGAATCCGGTCTAAATTATTCCTCGGACATGTAAACCCTTTATTCCGTTTGGACTTTATTCCTGCCATTCTGCACATGCTCGTTGTCTTGTCCTGTTGCGATGATGCACACATTCTGCGCTGGCGGAAGAATATGCAATGCAGTCTAGTCAACCCAGACCGTTCCAGTGGGCTATTCTGATGGGATCTACCAGCCTGGAAAACCCTGAAGGAAGAGTTCATCACTTGTTTTTTATTAATTCATTTGTCATGCACTAATGAGTTCGATAAGTGGGCAAATCAGTTTGCACTGCAGTGCACCGATTGCCTTGTTCTCGCAGCCCTTCCGTTAGCCTAGCTTAGGCTAGTTTAGCATAATCGCTTCATTCCTATGGTCAGACGTAGCCAGGCTTTTATAGGTGATTTGTAGTATTTTATGAGTGATTTTGTGAAATTCAGTTCTCCCTAATCATTACTTTAGTCCGCTGGGGTCGATATGATCACAAACTGAGGCTCAAATCATGGCGATGTGACTTACTGCACTAATAAAATCTTGGGAAATAAAAACTAATGCAAAGCTAAAACGGTAAAGCAAAGCTAATTTAGCGCATGCATCCCTTCCACCAAAAAGATTTTCCACCTTCCGTCAACACAACATTCCCAAGATTGTAAGAGTGCAGTAAGTCGCAGATCTAAAGAAGTAATTAGGGCGAGTTGGATTTCAGAAAATCACTTACAAAAGACAACAAATCACCTTTAATAAACTGGCTACGTGTGACCATGGAAATGCAGTGACTATGCTAAGCTAAGCTAACAGAAACGCTGCCAGAACAAGGCAACGTGAGCACTGCAGCGCAAGCCCTTTTGCTCACTTATCTACCTCATTAACACCTCGTGTAAACCTTTATTCGGGTTTAACATTTCCATGTAAACAGAAGAACAAATACTTTAGTTCCGAATTAATTTCTTCTGGAAAACAAATCAGATTTAAAAAAAAACATCATGTAACCGTACCCATTGTGTTCTCATCTAATTTCAACCTGGGTACCTGAAACACACTGCACGCAGCGATCCACCACTCACAATCTTTCTTAATCAGTTTGGAGTGAGTCTCTGGTAACAACATTGAAAAATGAGCAACGAACCAGAGAAAATCACCAAAAATGAAGACTCGGTGCCAAAAAGAAAAGCTATCTGGAATTATTTCGGCTGCAAGAAGGATGATTTGGAAACACATGTTCTGTGTCAGTAGTGCCTTGGACCTATTGCCACAATGAGAGGAAACACACCTAATTTGTTTGATCATTTACGTTGGCACCACACAGCTATTATATCCTCCTGAGTATTTTTTCATATCGCAATATATATCGCAGGGTTAAAAAAAAAAAATTGCAATGTCAGTTTTTTCCAGTATTGCACAGCCCTAATTAGGAGTAAACGACAAATGGTCTTCTCGCGGCAATCTGCCCTTGGTCTTGGCATGATAGGACTTACATTTATATAGATTTTTTTGGTACACATGTGCAGATGTAATAGAACGAAATAAATCAGATTAACCTGTGTACATGCATGAAGACATTGGAGTATTGGGGAGAAATCTAGGTGTGTTAATCCAATTTCTCATAATCAGAGAACTATGGTTATCGGATAAAAAGAGATTATCCTGATTACGTGATCACTTGAATAATCTGACAACTCTAGAAATCGGATAATGATCACAGCATTGATACACTTGTAAACGGGCTCAGTGTTAGAAAGATTCCTCTTAAAATACGGCAATTACAGGTAAACTGTTCACTAGCTGCATTATTATTATTATTATTATTTAGCTATTTATTATTTTAATTTTATTTTATTTTTAAATTATTATAGCCTTTTTTAACCCAGAAAAAAGCTCATTGAGATTAAAAGTCTTTTTCAACAGTGTCGTGGCCAAGACAGCAGCAGAAGTTACACAGAATAGAAATCACAGCCATATATATATCCACACTGCAAAATATACATGAAACACAATGAAAGTCAGATCAAAAACCATACATAAAACACTAAAATAAGAACTTACATTTAACCCACAAAGACCCAAACAGCCACCAATGACCAAAACCATCTACTGGTCTCAAATGTTTAATACCTGTTTATCCACTTATCCCATTTGGACATTCAGAGGCTCCGTAGTTACCGTGGAAACACTGTCATCTTCTACAACATTGATTCACCAGTAAAACCCATGGAGTTGGATCAATGACAGTGGATGGAAACACTGGGTTTATGTTCACTTAATGATATCTTTGCTGAAAAAGTCACTTTTTCTTCAGTTTTCTCAGTTTTTAATATAATAACCCTCAACTTTAATCTGAGCTTTGATGAACAGCTACATGATCAATAAATTAAAGACAAGAAAATACATAATTTACACTGACAAAATGCCAAATACAGAGGATAATATTGTAATAAATGGTGATAAATCACTTGGGAAAGGTTAGATAGAGAGAAAAATGTATTCAAGTAGCACTGGGTCTTTACACGTTTAAACACCACCATTATTTTTAATGGTACTAAAAGTAACTGAAAAAAAGAAGTGAAAAGTTATATGACATTGCATAACTTAAGCAATATCATGTAACTTTTACTTTTTTTCTCAGTTGCTTTTTCATGGAGAACTTCACTGTGGATGTGGGTGAAACATGAGAGGGTTGAGGATGCATGACCAAATATGAAAATCTGCTGCATCCCATCCAGATCCTCTAATCAGAACTCTGAATAACCTCTCCCCCAGTGTTCGGTACTCTCTTTTAGACTTTCTAAATATGTTTTCGCACCTACCTAGTTTGTTCCAGACTTTCTGGCTTTTTAGTTTCGTCCAAACAAAATTTGCATTCATGAAATTCGTCACTGTGGTCCAACTGGCAGATGTACAGTTCAGTTCAGATTGTTCAGTGTGAAAATATGTTTTGTGAAGTTCAGACATTAGGCCAGGAGGTTAAGCAGGGCTTTCATCACCAAAAACAAACACAAACCAGAAGAGGACCACGATGATATGACATAACAACAACAGCAACAGGAAGACAAAGGAAGATGGACTCTAATTCATGAAAAAATGTAAGGCTGTGTATCATTTGATTTGTATTTGATGATTTGTAATTTGATTTGCGTTTTTATTGTTTTTACTTTAGTTTATTATTTCAGTTATATCGTATTTTTACCTCCACCCGGAGGTATTGTGATCACTTTGCTTTGTGTTTGCGTGAATGTTTGTTTGTTTGTTAGCAGGATAACTCAAAAAGTCATGGACGGATTTTCATGAAATTTTCAGGAAATGTTGATACTGGCACAAGGAAGAAATTATTGAATTTTGGTGGTGATCGGGGGTGGGGGGGCCACATGGGCCCACTGATCTGTCTTGGCGGAGGTCTGCACTCTCCAAGTGCTTTTCTTGTTTGTTTGTGTATTTGTTTGTTTGTTTGTTAGCAACTTTACAGGAAAACTATTCCAACCATCTTTACCAAATGTTACCCACAGATAGGCCAAGGCCTTGGGACAAACCCATTAAATTTTGGGCCAAGTGGGCCAAAGTTCAAGGTCACAGCAAGGTCACAAAATCTCAAATTTTCCTATCTCTCATCATTGAGCAATTTTTGAAAATTCATAAAAAATTTAAAATGACTCCGATTAGCCTCCAATTTGATCCACCCATAGCTTATAACAATATCTTGTATCTGGCACAAAATTGTCCACATCCACTGTGGAATGTGGACTCTGTGGACATTTCAATTTAACATTGAAAATCCCATTTACCACACATTTTTCATTTATATGTTTCTATCTGGTTTATATATCTTTCTTTGTGGTTTTACTGCTGGCTGGCTGGTTTATGTATGTTTCTATCTGGTTACCTCCTCAAAGGAGGTTATGTTTTTGCCAGGGTTTGTTTATTTGTTCGTTGGTTAGTTAGCAAAATAACTCAAAAACTTATGGACGGATTTTCATGAAATTTTCAGGAAATGTTGATACTGGCACAAGGAACAAATGATTAAATTTTGGTGGTGAGTTGGGGGGGCACAGATCTGTCTTGGCAGAGGTCTGCGCTCTCTGAGTGCTTTTCTAGTTTATTCTTTTTTCTCTTTTTTTTTCCCTGTGTATTGTTTATTCCCAGGGAGGTATTTACATAAGCCTTTTTTGGCTTCTATCCTCTCCTGCACAATGATGTTACTTGTTTGAATGTTGTTGTTTTTAAATTATCTCTAGCTGTTTTATGATGTGCAAATGAAGAAATAAAAAGGACAAAAGAAGATGTTGGAGGAAAAGGACAAGGGGGGGAAGTAGTAACTTTACGCTTTACAAAAGTTAAAACAAGTAGGTGCAAAGAAGAATGTACAGCAGATATAGGAGTATAAAACAGAATATAGACCAGAATATAGATGTAAAAACAGCATCATGAAATGATCACACCAGAAACACTGGAAAAATGTCAAACATTTAGAAAAACAGAACACGAACAAGAGCTATGACCCATCATCAGGACACATTAAATGCAGTTTCTAAAAAGCGGTGGAGAAGCCTCGGTGATGGGATGCAATGCCATTTGTAAAAGTAGATGCAGCCACAGATGATGCAGGATGTATTTGTCTGCAGTGTAACAGCAGAACTAACTGGACCAAAAGTGCAATTTAAGAAAAAAAAAAAAAAAAAAAAAATTCAGACTTTCAGGTGTAAAAATACCACAAATGTACTGAGATAAGGTATTTCTACAACTGGACTCAAACAAAGAGCACAAATGATTACAATTTTAGAGAGATGTAGATATGAGGTCTGAATCCTCCTGAACTTATACATACAGAGTAAAAGTTGAGTAAAAGTTTATTAAAACAGCTCTATTAATTTAAATCTTGGTTTCTGGATCTTTTATATCATTTAACATTGGAAAAAATCTGATATTCTGTAAGAGGATGTACCAATAAGTTTTTCAGTACCTGGCAACCTGTTCTGAATCACATTAAAAGAGGTAGATCCCTCACTTATTCCAGAGTAGTCTTATTAATATGAGTCTGACTAATATCTGTTATTTATTTATTATTTATTTATTTATTTATTTATTATTGTCAATTATCTTTTTTAATGGTGCAACAGGATGGGAATGTTCATGGGTTTGGGTACAAAAAACAAAAAACAATGACTGTATTATGCTTTTCTGAATGACTCGATATGTAATAAAAACACTGTGAAAAAAAAAAAAAAACCCAGCTACATTAATGTATTTTTGCATAGGTGGTCCTTAAAGGAAACAGTGTTCATGAATATTATTATTATACAATAATAATAGTATTATAAAAAATATTATAACTGGTCAAAAGACTGAACTATTTGACCAGTTTCCAATGAGAAATGAGTTCATTTTCCCACATGTATTACCAAAGTGTCTCAACCAACCAGCCAATCAGTGCAATGAAATATTTGAGAGTAGCTTTAAATAGTGGAAATCCTTAATTTCATTATATGTACAGATGACATAGTGTGAGCTTATGTTTCAGCTGTTCTTTAACTATCTATTGCATTGAGGAGCTTCTCATTTCTTAAACAACCATCAGTTTGTAGAGAACATAAAGACTGGACTGTGTTTCAGTGGAAAAAGGTCGTGGTCTGATGAGTCCAGGTTGACCCTGTTCCAGCGTGATGAAGAGCAATGAATGAAGTGACTACCCATCATGCCTAGTGCCTACAGTACAAGCCTGTGGGGGCAGTGTTATGATCTGGAGTTGATTCAGTTGGTCATGTCTAGGTTCATAGCATTATGTGTCCAAAAAAATGATAGAAATAACAACGGTTTGACATTGCGTACCTTTATTTAAATGATGCTATAGTGTGTGTAGGCCGTAATCAAAGTTAAAGGCCAGATATTAACCCTTTATAGTTTACTCATAGAAATACTATGAAATTAAAATTTTCAACCTTTGTGTGTTATTGGAGGATATAACACGATTTTATTACTTTTGTGAAATTTTTCGAAATTTATTTTTTTAGGGAGAAAATCAAGGTCAATGAAGTTGCCATATGTGGTTCCTTAAGAACAAGGTTTAAATAGTTTTGGATTTTTCATTATAGTTTAGTTTTATTTAGTTTTGACTTTTTTTTTTTCTCTAATTCAGTTAGTTTTAATTCGTTTTTAGAGCAGGTTTGCTAGTTTTTATTAGTTTTCATTTTTTTTCCAAATGCTTAGTTTTAGTTTAGTTTCAGTATTCACTTTAGTTTTGTCATATCTTTTGTCTTCTTCGCTGTCATATTAACATAAATCCCATACAAGACTCTGCTGCTTTCTCCCAACTTTAGTCTCCATGTTTCCAGGTAGAATGGGGACGACAAGACGACTGTAAACGACAAGTGACGAGAAGTGACGGACCATGCAGTTTCGTACGGTGCCGCTAGCTAAAATTGCTAGAGCAAAATAAATCGATTTCGAATCAATCTGACATTGACAAAGATGAAAGCGAAGGGAATTTTATCCATAATTTTTACACATTTTAGTTAGTTTTGTAAGCACACAATACAGGTTCAGTTACCATTTTTTCCTTGAATTATAGTTTTTATTTATTTCAGTTAACGAAAAATGTTTTTTCAATTCTAGTTTTCGTCATTTCATTAGTTTTCGTCAACGATAATAACCTTGCTTAAGAATAAGTGCCCAATCAATAAATAAATGTAAATATATAAAAATACAAGAAAAACACATGTAAGGTGAAAGGAACATGTACTTAAGAGGATTACAACATCACTTTTAGAACATAACAACATGCGTGCTGATCCAGACCCCTGTCCACATCCTCATTATCCCTTTGAACATCATTCCTTACATTAGTACCATGAAGTAATGGTACTAAACAAAGCAGGTACACTCACTGTTCATGCAGAGGTGGACCTTACAGACCCTGGAGACCACATTGGACCTGAGATTGTTGACTCACTGTAACGTTGCTGTCGCTGCCTTGTAATGTATGTGGAAATTACCAAAAAAAAAAAGTCACTAAAGCACAGGTGTCAATCATGCGGCCCGGGGGCCAAAACCAGCCCGCCAAAGTGTCCAATCCAGCCCCTGGGATGAATTTGTGAACTGCAAAAATTACAATGAAGATATTAACAATCAAGGATGTTAAAATCATTTTAGGTCATTTCAATCTAAGAATGATCAGACCAGTAAAATACTATCATAATAACCTATAAATTATGAAACCTGCAAATTTTTCTCCTTGTTTTAGTGTAAAAAAAAAAAAAGTTACATTATACAAGAATAGTTACATTTATGGACTAGCCTTTTATTAAAAAAAAAAAAAAAAAAAAGTGAAAATCTGAAATGTCTTAAGATAAGTATGTGGAATTTTAATAATATTCTGCCTGTTATTAAATGTTTTGTGTATTTATGGATCCACTGTGATCTCTAAGTTGTAATGCACATGTATAAATGATAAACTAAGGTATAATATTATTAACATTGCACATATTTTTGTTAAAAATTTTAAGCTTGTTCATACACTGCAAACAAAAAGTAAGGGATATTTTTCATTTTGGGGCATTTTTTTCAGTTGGGATTCTTGCACAGCACTTCTTACTTTTTTGTGTGTGAACTGAATTGAAACACATTTTTTTAATGACCATAGTTTTATTTACAAATGGCAAAAATGACCAAAAAATGACCCACAAAAAATGAAATATCCTTAACTTTTTGTTTGTAGTGTCTTTGTTCATGTTATGTTTCAGCACAATTTGTAGATGTAAAAATTTTCATTACGGAATTGTATTTTTTTTTCACTGAAAAGCTCTTATCCTATTACACTGGTCAACAACAATTTTATTGTTTAAGTTTTTTGAGCTGATTTAGGACAATTTTGGTGTGCTGAATCCAAAAATCACATTAATTTTGCTCAATCAGGTCAACTTTCTGAACTATGCTACATATTGGCTTTTTAACATTTTTGCTTACATTTATGGGCATTTTCACATCATATGATACAAAATTCTTTCATATTTCTTGCAATAAACGAGTTCTGAAGATTTTACTTTTGCCAATTTCTGATTAATGGGTTTTTTTAATATTACAGGTGAATGAAATGGCTTCGACTAGAAGATCTTGCAAAAATAAGCCTGACGCATTCTGCTACATCTGCGGTGAATACATAATAAATAATAAATACATCCTATTAGAAAATGATTTTTTTCTCTTAAAATCTATTTTGGGTGAGAACTATATAAAAAAATCAACTGATAAAGTCACAAAAATGTAATCAATGTTGTGAGAAGATCAAATTTTTCAAAATCAAATTAGCAAAAAAACCTGACCTGACTTGAGAAAAACAGATGTCATTTTTGGATTTAGCGGTGCAAAATGGTCCTAACTCAGTTGAAAAAACCTAGACAACTTGCAAAAAACATTTTTTTGTAACCCAGTGTTATTTATATTATTTTTCTGGTCCGGCCCACTTTATATCATATCAGGATGTATGTGGCCCCTGAACTAAAATGAGTTTGACACCCCTGCACTAAAGGGTTAAAATACAGGACTTTTTTTTTTTTTTTTCCAGACACTGACAGCCTTAGACTGTGTCACATTTTCACAGTCCATGACCTTTATTATTGATGGAGACAGTAAATGTCTGGAACTGCAAAAAACATTTAACCCTCACTTTATTTTACCACAAGGTCATTTATGATTAATTGGAACAAGACTTGGTCAGTTTATTTATTTATTACAGTGTACGTGAGTGCTATAAAGTGCCAGATGCTAATGCTAATGTTGGTATTCTGGGTACAGGCTGCACTTTTACACATGGAAAGTAGAAGAATGGGGTTTGGCTTAAAAGCAATGACAGTACAATGTTAAAGTGATAATTCATTTCCATACGAAGCCACAGGGAGCCCCATCTGGTTCAGTTTAAGTATTTAATGGGAAACGCTACATCAGAATGACTAAATACATTCTTCATCCACAATTTAAGTGCCATATGATGGTGATTTTTCAAACATCTCAATTATCCATGCTAGTGATCTCACAATCTGGATTTTTTTGCTTCTGATCTGATTTTTTGGAGGATTTGTTTTGCTGATACCAATCCAATACCGACTTTTTACAATGAAATTTTGATTTAAATTTGGAGTCATTATTTATAGGTTATTATGATATTATTTTACTTGAGATCCCAATTGGGCTGAATGTGGAACCTGAACTAAAACAACTATGACACCTTTGACTCTTAATAACTTTAGTATAATTTTTGCACTTTCAAAATTCACACTGTGGGCCAAATTAGATCCTTTGGCGGGCTGGTTTTGGACCATGGGCTGTATCTTTGCCACTGCTGTAGCCGGTCAATGCACAGGTCCATCCAGGGATTATATGGAGATGCATTCTATTCTGTACGTTAGTGATGTGCGGATCAGCGGGTTACTCGTGGGTCGGGTTGGGGCAGGTTAATAGAATGTCACTTTATTTGCAGGGCGGGTTGGGTTGAGTCTGATAATTCCACAAAAGCCCCACGGGTTGAAAAAAATCCACCTCGCGCATCACTACCGGACCATAAAGTGAAAGTGAAACCTATAGATGCTTTACTAAGTCCTCTAAGCCTCCCGCTAATTTTCCTTTCCCTACACTCTAAAAAATGGGGTTAGTATGTTAAGCTTAAAATCAAGAGCTTTTTCTGCTTAAAAAAATTAAGTTTGTTATATCTACACATTTAAATCAGTTGATAAGTTATTTTATTAAGTTGGTCTAAATGAAAAACAAGGAAAACAGTCTTAACCTGTTAAACCCTGACCATATTTTCAGGGGAAAAACGCCTAAAAAAGACATACCCAAAGTAAATGAAGAATTACTTATAATACTTATAATAATAAGGTTCATATGGATGTTCTTGGTGTCTATGGACATTTAGAGACCTCACAGAATCTATTCCCATTGTCTAAAATATTGTACAGGGTGGGGAAGCAAAATTTACAATATTTTGAGGCAGGGATTGAAAGACAGTGTATGACCAATTAGTTTATTGAAAGTCATGAGAATTTATTTGCCACAAGAAAATGTACATAATAGAAAATGTTTTTATTCTGTGTCCTCCTTCTTTCTCAATAACTGCCTTCACACGCTTCCTGAAACTTGCGCAAGTGTTCCTCAAATATTCGGGTGACAACTTCTCCCATTCTTCTTTAATAGTATCTTCCAGACTTTCTTGTAATAGTTTTGCTAATAGTCATTCTCTTCTTTCCATTATAAACAGTCTTTATGGACACTCCAACTATTTTTGAAATCTCCTTTGGTGTGACGAGTGCATTCAGCAAATCACACACTCTTTGACGTTTGCTTTCCTGATTACTCATATGGGCAAAAGTTTCTGAAAAGGTATGGATAATAGTGTTAGGTATGATTATGACATCAATATATGTTTGGTTTCAAAACAATTGATGTAGTGCCTGCTGAGAAAAAACAACTAAATGTTCATTGTAAATTTTGCTTCCCCACCCTGTATCTATTAATATGCCTGAGTAAACTGTAACAAACTAAAAGAGAAATTAGAATTTTTTGTCCTCGCCTGTTTTTTTTTCGGCTGGATTGACGATGACATGCATAAATTAATTGTTCGTGTCGGAGATTTTTAACAGCGTATATTTCACCCCACAAAGATTAAAAATCATGTTTGAACATTAAAGTTTGCACTAAAATACATTTTTGATGTACTTTTATTAACATTAGGGTCTAAACTTTGAGCAAAAGTTGAAAAAAACATCCATTGTCCTGATTTATTATATTTTTATAGTAGATGAATATTAATATAATTTTTTCGGCCTGTGGGTGGGCTGATAGGGCTTAAGAACATATCGATTTTGAACAGACATTTCTGCCTTTAACTTAACAAAGAAGTATATTAAGTTAGTACAACTTAAAAATTTTGTAAGCTTCCTTTAAAAGCTGAGTACAAAGCTGACGTACCTGGACATGTTTTGCTGACAGACCACGCCTACCACAAGAAATGGAGGGAAGCACAGAAAGAAAAGGGAGAAACACGATTTTGCACAGAACTTTACCAAACTTTAAGGCTTGATAGAATTTAGCTTTGTTTCTGCAACAGTAGTTTTAATTATTTAAGGACTGAATAATACACATTTTGCTCCTTTCTTATTTAAAATTGTAGTACATATTGTGGTGTGTTTGCCTCATTGCATTGTGGGTATTGGGTATATTGTTGAAAATGTGTTCTTTTATGTGCAGGGGTTCAGCAGGGTTGTGGTGTTGGTGTTAATTTTGAGTTAATGTGTGCATGCTAATGTTTATTGGCCTTTTTGTGTTCATTTTTGTATTTTTATAGAACTGCACCATCAGTAAGAGCCATAGGCCAAACGATGCCTTTCCTGTTTATTGACTACTGTATTTATATTGTACAATGAAACTCCTCATTGCTTGGCAAATATAATTTACTGTTATGTAACAAAATAGGGACTGTAGTATTGTGTATAATTGAGATGCAAAAATTAATAATAAGTAGTGTGATCATATAACTGGAACTTCTATGTGGAATTTGTGCTGATGTACAGAAATAAGGCCAACTCAAAAAAAAGGTAACTACTTGTATGGACAATTTTGAGTAGAATAAAAGTAAAATAATAAGCCAGTATAACTAAATGGAATAGTTTTTACACAATTAAAATTAAGTTCGTTCGACTTAATTAAACTTGTAGAGAAAAAAGCAAATCACGTTTTTTTTGTACTAAAGTAATAGAGTTTACCTAACTAGAGAAGTCTTGTGGCATTTAAGCAATTATGGCCAAGTTGAAATAACTTAAAAAGATTAATGGAAATTGTTACTTCAATTTTTTACATTGAGCCAACTTATCATTTTTTAGAGTGTACCTTCGGGAATTTTCATTTGAGATGGGTAGGACGTTTGTTTGCCCCCCCCTTCCCCAGAACCAGACCCGGATCAGCCCGATCTTGTGACTAAATCCGTTCCGATCCAGTCTTCTAAAAAAATGCTAGATCAGCAGCTGATATAGATCTTCAGATTGGATCGGGACATCCCTAATCCATGCCTTCTTATAAAAGGTAGATCGTGTCTGTCTGCTGTTGTAAACCCTCAACTTTTGTACTCCGATGTTAAAAACTCAAGTCAAAAACTAATTTTTGCAAAGACAGGAGTAAAAAATTCATGACCATCTGTCTCAGAAATTTTTAATCAGCGGTAGTTTGTTTGGGGACCTTCATAAGACCAGAATGGAGGACGTCTCCAGTCCTCTGGGTGTCAAACCGAGGTCCACCTTAGTCCAGGGGTCTTCAAGGTCTTTACCAAGATGATGGAGAAGAGCTTAATTACCGCGCGTGACAAACTTAAGTTGAAGAAACTGTCGTGTCTCAAGTTTTAATTATTGAGTGAATGATTGAATGGGTTCGTTGCTAATTATCTGCAAATGTCAGTTTACAACATAGTGTGTGTCTCTGTCCTGGTGGTCTGTGACAAAACAGATACGACTTTAGAACTGTTTTAATTAAATGTAGACCCAGGGTGCGATGGAGGGAAAAACTAAAGGCTTTTGAAACATTATTATTCATGCTAATGAATCGTGAACCTGCAGACTGCTGCATAGGTGCACGACTGCAGCTGTCGAAACAGCACCAGTACCGCTGACGTACAACTTAAATAATGCATTTGTGGGAATATTTTATCCCTCTGGAAATCACACATTGAAATGTTGTAGACCACAGGTGTCAAACATGCGGCCCGGGGGCCAAATCCGGCCCACCAAAGGGTCCAGTCCGGCCTGTAGGATGAATTTGTGAAATGCAAAAATTACACTGAAGATATTAACAATCAAGAACGTCAAAATGATTTTAATTCAGATTCCACATACAGACCAGTTAGATCTCAAGTAGGTCAGACCAGTAAAATACTATCATATTAAACCTAGAAATAATGAAAACAGCCAATTTTCTCTTTGTTTTAGTGTAAAAAAAAAACAACTGTGGAACTCGTTGCCTCCTGACTTGCGAGTCCTCACTGACCTGCCCCTGTTCAAGTCCAGGTTAAAGACTCACCTGTTTAGACTGGCTTTTAACCCTTAGCACTGAGACACTATTAGGTTTGAATCTATGGTCTCTTTTATCAATGTGTGTTGAGTCCTATTGTTTTATGCATATTCATGGTACCTGATTAACCAGGTTTTTTTTTTCTTATAATTTAATCATGCTTTTAGTTGTAAAACACTTTGGGCTTCGCTATGTTGTTGTAGAGTGCTATTTAAATAAACTTTGATTTGATTTGATAAAAAAAAAAAGTAAAATTACATGAAAATGTTTATATGAACAAACTATTCTTTTACAAAAAATGTGAATAACCTGAAATGTCTTAAGATAAGTAAATGCAATGTTTCTGCCTGTTATTAAATGTTTTGTGCATTTTTAATTGTAATGTAAGTTGTAATGCACATGTGTAAAGGATAAACTAATAACACTGGTCGAACAACAAATTTATTGTTAAAGTTTTTTGAGCTGATTTAGGATAATTTTGGTGTGCTGAATCCAAAAATCGCATTAATTTTGCTCAATTTTTGGTTTAGCCTCTGCTAATTAATTTTTTTTTTTACATGAACTGGCTAGTTCAGGCTGTATGAGATGCTTATAATGTGCTGAAAAAAATTTCTGTGTCATTTTGGTTTGTGTAGCAGCTTGTTTTATGGGGGATACTGACCGGGGGTTTTTGTGTTTTTCTGTCACTTTTGTCAGGTATGCTATATTTTGTTTTAATAATTTAATGTATCGATATTAATAATAATAATAATGTAATAATAATTTAATGTATCAATATTATTCATAAAGGCATCAATAGTCAGCAGTGGAGGGAATTTGATTGGAAACTCAAGACCAGGTTTTTTCATACTCCTTTGGTTATATCTTATTTTGTCAAGGATCCATCTACAGCTTTATGCTGGAGAAATTGTGGTAAAACAGGTGACCATACACACGTATTTTGGGACTGTCCGAGCTTGTTTATATACTGGAAAAATATCAAAGAAGAAATTGAAAGAATTGTAAAAAGAGAAGTCCCTTCAAATGTTTTGTTCTATTTACTTGGAGTCATACCGATCAATGATTTTAATGCAGAGCAGAGATATATTTTACATATTTTACTATTGATTGCTAAAAAAAATAGTAACAGTAAATTGGAAGAGTGTCAAATCACCAACGGTAACAGAATGGAAACAAAGACTGAAACAAGTGTACACTATGGAAAGAATGACTGCATCACTACAAATGAAAATGGATCTTTTTAAGAGGAGATGGCACATGGTTGAAGACTATTTGTATAATTAAACTTTTTGGGTTGTTAACGAAAATTGCTCTTATAAGCCCTAACATGAGGTGTTTTGTATTTATATAGATGTGTGCAAATGTATACAAATATATGAATGTTTTGATATTTGGCAATGTATCTATAGATGTAGTGTAGTGTCTGCAACAATAATACTACTATGTGGTGTAAATTTTTTTTTTTTTTTTTTTTTTATGTGTGTCTTATCCCAGATGTTTTGTTTTGTGTTGTGCAAAAATCTAAATAAAAAGTTCAAAAAAAAAAAAAAAATTAATGTAGCCCTTTTGTTCTGGATTTCTGTGGGAGAGGAGCTTGTTTTATGGGGGTCGCTGACTGGAGGTTTTTGTGTTTTTCTGTCACTTTTGTCAGCTGATGAACAATAAACGGAGACTGCCTCCAAAGACATGTGCGGGTCTCGTCATTAAAAAGAACACAACGCAGAGCCCGACACCACCAGTTACATATGTAATATTGATATTCCAGTCTCTCACTGGTACCAGAACACACCTAAGACTAAAACCACCAACGAATCAACCCTATGTATCCACAGACTGTATCAGTCACTGAATAAAGGATCAAGCTCATGGTCTACACACATCTGGATTAAGGTTGCACCGATCCGATATTAGGATCAGATGTCAGCCCCGATATTAACATTTTAGCTGGATCAGTGATCTGTAAAAGCAACTGATCTGTAAGACCGATCCTAACCCTTTACATTTTTGCGACATGGTGGGTTGTATAGCTGTAGATAAAGCTGTGAGAAGGTGAAAGTGATCTCCCCTCACCTTATCACCTTATCATTGACTATCGTGGACTGGTGGGTCGTATGTTTGACACCTGTGTTCTAAACCTTTAATACTAATTTTAGGTCATTTTTAACCCATAAAGACCCAAACAGCCACTGGCAACCAAAATCATCTACTGATCTAAAATGTGTACTGCACCTGTTGATCCACTAATCCTATCAATACATACACCAAATAATTGCTGTAAAATGCAGTTTGTCATCTTTTCATGGTCATCAGATATGAGCCATTTGGATGTTTAGAGGCTCCGTAGTTACCGTGGAAGCAGTCATCTTCTACAACATTGATTCACCAGTAAAACCCATGCAGTTTGACAAATGACAGAGGTTGTAGACATTTGGTTTAAGGATATTTTTTTGCTGAGAAAAAAAAAAAATCCCTTTTTCTTCAGTTTTCTCTGCTTCTGACATAATAACCCTCAAATTTAATCTGAGCTTTTATGAACATCTACATGATCAGTGAATTAAATACAGGGAAATACATAATTTTCACTTAGAAATGCAAAATACAAAGCATAATATTTCAATAAATGTCAATAAATACCTAAAGAAAAGTTACAAATACAGAAAAATTTGATTTGGAAACTGCTACAAAAGTAACACTGGGTCTTTATGGGTTAATATTTGAAAGGAGAAATACTATACGTCAAGGTTATTATCGTTAATGAAAACTAAGGAAATGACGAAAACTAGAATCATAAAAACATTTTTGTTAACTGAAATAAATAAAAGCTATTATTAAAAGAAAAAATGATAACTAACTGAAACTGTATTGTGTGCTTACAAAACTAACTAAAACAGATAAAAATTATGGATAAAATTCCCTTCGTTTTCATCTTTGTCAATGTCGGATTGATATGAAATCGATTTATATCCCTCAAGCAATTTTAGCTGCTGGCACCATATGATATGATATGATATGATATTCACACCTATGGACACTCTACCTGGAAACATGGAGACTAAAGTTGGGAGAAAGCAGCAGAGTCCTGTATGGGATTTATTTGAATACGATGGTAAAAAAGATAAAAGATATAAAAAAAACCCTAAAACTAAACTAAAATTAAGCATTTAGAAAATAACGAAAACTAATAAAAACTTGCAAACCTGCTCTAAAAACTAATTAAAACTAACTGAATTAGAGAAAAAAAAGTCAAAACTAAATAAAACTGAAATATAATGAAATATCCAAAACTATTATAACCTTGTTATACGTATATATCCACTATTTCTTAACTTAAGCCCTGTTTAGTTGCGGCTGGTTGTAAAAACAGAGTAAAAGCAGGTGGTAAATAACAACTCAGAAGGAGGTCTTGAACTAAAACCCTGAGACAAGACCACGTAACACCGCATAGATGAACCTAATACATCCAGCAAGACCAGTCCCAAATCCAAGACCTATCCATGTGTGTACTTTTACCACATCTGTCATATCATCCATTGTGATAAATATTGATGCAGAACAATAACAAATATAGTATTGTATATATTTCTTGCCATATTGCCCAGGCCTGTTGTATGGTCCACTGGTGTAGTGGCATTAATCTCTATGAGGGAGGATATATTTCATGTGCACTTGGAATAAAAAATAAATCAGCAGAGGTTAAGACATATAGACTGGAAGGAGGAAATCACACCATAATATTTGAGGAAACACCGAATCATATTTAGGCAGTTGTTTCCCTTCAGTAAACAGCCCTGTATATTCATTCATGGGTTCCTGTCTTGCTGTAAACTCAATATATTCCACCAGGAAGCTCCTTTTTTTATGTGGAAAAGTTCACAGCGTTGTACTTTCACACATTACCTTCCATATTAAATGAAAACACGCTCCCACCGAAGCCCGTCCAATCAAAACACACGTAGAGGTCAGCAGTTCAGGGTCGGCCCGGCGAGAACTGACCTCACCGTCACCGCCGCCGCCTCCCCGTCTCCGCCTCCTCAGTTATTAAAACCAATCACGCAGGGGATGGATGGACATAACCTCTAAACCAACACAAGCGATGCCGTATTCGGAATCCGGGAGGCAAACAATGGCCTGGATCCTCCCGTTTCCTCCTCCCACCCTGAGGCGGAGGAGAGCCTCACCCGCCTTCCGATCACCGTATGTGACAGTAAATCAGGACAGTTGTCGGGATGGCGAGACAGCAGAGGACGCCGTCACGCTCCGGTGCCCAGCTCTTAGAGTGGCCGGGTTACACTTACTCAGTAGGGAAAAAAAAAAACAAAAAAAATTACACAGGCTGGACCAAAATGTTCTTCCATCTCCCAGTTTTCTGTCTTTCAGTTGATAAAATAATCCAGTGTTTTCATATTCAGTTATGCAGCAGCTGAAGCTCCGGGGGTGGGGGCAATAGTCGCTTTTCCACTGGACATCTGCGCAAAACTTTACCGATATTTACTAAATGTCGAAAAAACAGAAGTGCGTAATAGCGGTTTTTCCATTAAATCACAAATGCCATGATTTGTTTATTTATTATCACGAGATGACACGAGAAGTCATTCCATAAATATGGCAACAAATATAAATATCGTGTTGATTTACAGATATATTCATTATTATTTTTATTATTATATATTACCCCTCTATCCCATACTAAATTTAAAAATTATTTTGTTTCCTGGTGTGTCCACACATACTACGACATGTTTCTTTTAACCTCCTCAGACCCAGCTATGGGTTTTCTGTCCACATTTGTGGACAAGAGTTTCACAACTTTATACAAAATAAAGAAAAGAAAACTGTCCACCACAAAGGACATTCCATAAAAATAAAAAAAAACTGCATCTGAAAAAACTGTTGCGTCATGATGTTTCCAACATAGGCACTTATTTAACTAGAAGCACTCGGAGAGCGCAGACCTCCGCCAAGGCTGATCAGTGCCCCCCCCCCCCCCCCCCCCCCCCCGTGGGCCCCCCCACCCCCGATCACCACCAAAATTTAATCATTTCTTCCTTATCCCATTTCCAACAAACCCTGAAAATTTCATCCAAATCTGTCCATAACTTTTTGAGTTATGTTGCACACTAACGGACAGACAAACAAACAAACAGACAGACAGACAGACAAACAAACAAACAAACCCTGGCAAAAACATAACCTCCTTGGTGGAGGTAATAAAAAACGAAAAAAAAGCTTGTACTTTGCTGACACTTCCTGGGTCTCAGGAGGTTAAAACTCTTCTTCGCTTGTTGTAACGTCTGGCAACATCAGTTTTTTCTTTTTTTTTTTATTCATGTAACGAGTTGCGGAAAAAGGTCTTTCCATTGAAGTTTTACATGATATACCATTTGCGCTACGCCCGAAAAACCACCTCTTGCCAGCGCAAAAACTTTTAATCAAAAAACGAGAGTTTGGGCAAAATTATCATTTTCCATTAATCCTTTCATGCACGAATTATTAGAACCTTAATCAAATTTTTTTTCCTGAGTGTTTTTATTCGTCTTTAGGCATGAAAAAAACAATGCAATTGAAAATTTTCTTTTGAAAAATAAATTTAAAAATAAAATGAATAAAATAAAAATAATTACAATAAATAAAATAAATAATAATAATAATAATAATAATAATAATAATAATAATAATAATAATAATAATAATAATAATAACAACAACAACAACAACAATAATAATAATAATAATAATAATAACAATACTACTACTACTACTACTACTACTACTACTACTACTACTAATAATAATGAAAACAATTCTTATGAGTGTATTTTTCATGAAGTTGCAAAAATGTCCACCCAGCTGGACACCACACGTTTAATTTTTGACGCACAGAAACATGTATTTACTGATAAATTGTGTGAAAACTATGGGGGGGGCTTGTGATTCTGGGGGTTTATGCTCAGGAGAGATCTACATAATGTTACCAATTCATGCCAGAAAAGATATGTAGTGTCTTAAAACTTTAATAAAGATATGTGTAAAAAAAAAAAAACAAAAAAAAAAACCCAAAACAAAAAAAAAAGAGAAGAACAACAAAATCCAAAATCCAAAGAGAACAGCTGTACAGGGTGTCCCATAAGTCTCCATACATAGGAAAAATAAACGTTTCTTGAAATAAACCATTTTTATTTATATAATACTATAATACGCTCTATATGACTGCCATTTTGTCGGGAACACGTTACAATGCATGTCTGCTGAACAACTATAAAGAAGAAATATAAAGAAATACATGTTAGAACCATATATGTATGGAATGTATTATGTCTCCTATGTATGGAGACTTATGGGACACCCTGTAGAATAGATGTCCACTGGAGTGACCACTATGCATGAAAGGGTTAAGATGGTGTCGTGGAGGCATAAACGACAATGAAATTCGTGGAGAATGGATTGGTTGTCAGTCAGGCCTTCCTTTATTGTGCACAAGTGAGAAACTGACAAATGAAGCTTCGCCCTCTGTCGGAAGTCAGTTCTACCTAATACAGAAAATCAGTCTAACTTATAGAGGCTGTGCTAAGCTTACATGGGATTGGTTAACTCTTTCAATGCCATGAGCCGATTAAATCGGCTTTACGAATACAACCTTTAAAGTGCCACGGGCCGATCAGATCGGCTTTGGAGAACACGCCATATTTGTGTACAAACAAACCATCCACCCCCATTTCTTTCTCACATTTCGATGACGTTCTTTCAAATCTTCTTGCAAATTACGATCAATAATGAATCGGCTGCGTCCGGTGCATTTTGAATCTAAGTAGCAATCGGTCGGATGTTACCGAGCGGTTTTTGACCAAGGAAGAGCTCGCGTTTCGTTTTCTGCTTGGGAAATTTTACGAATGAATTTATGAATGAAATCATATGCAAATTAGATGGCCATTTTGTAGTAATATCGTAAACACAGCGATCTGTCAAAACAGTCCCATCTGCTAAAAAATGAGTTCTGATGACGATTCAGACTTCGATTATATAAACGACGCGAAATACTGAAAAACGGCCAAATTCTGTGGCACTTTTAAGGCTTATTAGCCCCTTAACTGACTGGCACCGAAAGAGTTAATATAAAATATGACGTATGATGCTGTTGCTAAGTAAAAGAAAGAATGTCAGATGGACACAGGACAGAATGTAAGACCTTGGAGTCATTCTGGCAAGTTAGGGAAAGTACCTCTTTGTTGAATTCCAGAACTGAGAGAGCTCATGCTCTGCTATGGGCTAAAAGGTCAAACTGTAAGTTGTGCTATCTTTAGAGATAAAGTAGCTTACAATATGTAGAACTGAGAAGCTGACTGAGAGAAACATTCATGTTTTGAAGGACACAGGTGTCTGACAAACTAACAGTTGTGAGGAGCCAGGAAAAGAAACCTTATGGTCATCATTAAGCATTAAAATCAGTATTAACAGTGGCCATACACTGTGCGATTTTAGAGACGATTTCTCACTCGTGCGACTCTTTCTGGGATCGGGCCAGATGTGCCTCTAATCATGTGTCGTGCTTCGTGCAGTGTACATGGGGTAAGGAAAAGCAATTAACACCTCATGACCAGCAATCATGTGTTCACAAGGAAAACGGAGCTGTTTGAAATCCTGCTCGCTCCTCGTGAGGGTATCGCACTGTCAAAGCAGTGTCACGAGCTCATGTGCCTCAAATTCTCACACTGTGCATGCGCGAACACAATAATATCCAGCTACTGTAAGCTAATTCTAAGCTAACAGTAGCTGGCTATTGTCCTAGTGCAGTTCAGCTTTTGCAGCTTACCTCTAGTTCCCTTTGCTGTAGGACTGACAGCCCATACTGTCCACGTCTGGACAACCAGTTCCTGCACCAAACACGTCATCGTCTTTTCTTCTTTTTTGATTCCCCGCAGATAATGTCACATATTACCAAAGCAGCTCGTTGGTTTTTGTTTAGCACTACCATTTCGTGACTCATGCCAATACACAATCGTCTACGCACTTTTACAGATTCCTTGGTATTTTAACGTTGTATTTCCGGATACAACACTGGAATGTGTGGTGCATCCTCTGGTGTATGGTCCTACAGTGTGAGCAGTCAGGTCGCATACGTACAGTGTGAGAACGTGAATCGTGAGCCTGACTTTACGATTGATTCGCACAGTTTGAGATGGAGCTGCGTGCAACGATGGAAATAATTGCACAGTGTATGGCCGCCGTTAGGTAAATTTTTATGCACAAGTTATATTCGTACAATTTGAGGGTCAATGGAAAAGCGACTAATGCCAGTATGTATTAGGCTGGAGGTTTGTCAGCTGGTTATATCAACATGAAACTCCACCGACTCCAGTTTCACCTTTTATTTCTATATGTCACTACAAAAGGCCGTCACATCCCAGATCAGTGCATTCCAAAGATCTTCAAACCCAGCGAAACTATTCCATGTCTCTTCTGGACCTGGATTTGAACAAAATGAAATGCATTAATGACTATTTAGTGTCAATTTACTGACTGTTGGACCAATAAATCAAAACTGACAGTCTGTTTTTAATTTTTTTTTTTGACTTTTTTTCATTCTTTTGCATCCTATTTCATCTTCTACCTCTTGTCTTTCATGACTTGTTGCAACTTTAACATCTTGTGTCTTTTTTTTCATATTATTATTTCATCAGTTACTTTATTCTTGTTTTGTCTTTTACATCTTTTAATCTTTTATGTCACATTCTTATCACCCCCCCCCCATCTTCTTAAACTTATTTTATTTCCTGTTTTGTCTCATGTCTTTTTGCATTTTGTTTAAATCTCACTTTATTCTAGTTTAATCTTTTATATTATTTTTATCATACATTTTTATGTCAGTCTTGTTTTGCCTTTTCTGTGTTTTTCATGATTAATTAATTATTCATGTTTTTTTTTGTCTTTCTCTAACTCCATGTTACATCTTTTACATAATTTTCATCTCGTTGCATCTTTTTTATTTCTATTTTTTATGTTTTTCTACTTCTGTGATGTGTGTTTTGCAGGACTTTATTCCTGTTTCATATTATTGGATCTTTTCCATCATTTTTTATTGTCTTTTTTTCTATTTCTGACATTTCCTCTTGTTACATCTTTACCTCAGTTTCTTCTTTCATCTCTTAATTGTTGCCTCTTTATTTGTCATTTGTATCATTTTCATTGCCATCCAGTTTGATGTTTTACATCTTGTTAAATCATCATATTCTTCTTGTTTTGTCTTTCTTGGCCTCACTGCATCTGCTGTGTCATTTTCAGATCATTTTGTCTTTTGTGCCACTTTAATGTTGTTTCATCTTTTTGCATTTTTTACACTTGTTCGACAACTCATTCCAACTCCTCCCCTCAGGCTGTTATAAAGTCCTTCCAGAAAGGACGAAAAAATCCCTCATGTCAACTGCGTCGACATTATTAATATGTATTAACACGTTTTAATTCATTCAATAATACTGTTAATCCTCCTCTGTGTTCTCACATTTTGTTTTTAACCCATGAGGACCCATACATCCACCAGCGATCAAAACCATCTACTGATATAAACTGTTTAATACCTGTTGATCCACTAATTCTATCAATACATGTAAATAATTGGTGCAAAATACAGCTTTTCATCTTTTCATGGTCATCAGATATGAGCCATTTGGACATTCAGAGGCTCCGTAGTTACCGTGGAAAGGCCGTCATCTTCTACAACATTGATTCACCAGTAAAACTCATGGAGTTGGATCAATGACAGTGGATGGAGATGCTTATTTTATGTTCAATTAATGATATATTTCTCAGAAAAAGTCACCTTTTCTTCAATTTTCTCTATTTCTGATATAATAACCATCAACTTTAATCTGAGCTTTAATGAACATCTACACGATCAGTTAATTAAATATAGGAAAATGCCTCATTTTCACTAAAACATGTAAAATACAGAGGATGATATTAGAATAAATAGTGGTAAGTCACTTACGAAAGGTTAACAATAAAGAGGAAAAAATCCTTTGAAAACTGCCATAAAAGCAGCACTGGGTTTTTATGGGTCCAGAGGAGACATGGAATAGGGTCTAACTCAGTGTTTTTCAACCTTGGGGTCGGGACCCCACATGGGTCGCCTGGAATTCAAATGGGGTCGTCTGAAATTTCTAGTAATTGATAAAAATAAATAAAAAAATATATGGTGAGTTGAGAGAGACAGTCCCAATCCATAAAAGACATGATAAACTGTGAGGCTGAAACTGAAGCACTGTGATACTGTTTATCTTTCAAATGATCATTGTGGTTGGTTTCAGACGCTGCATAGTATGGATATATGTGTGATTACACTGGGTTACAAAAAAATGTTTTTTGCAAGTTGTCTCGGTTTTTTCAACTGAATTAGGCCCATTTTGCACCGCTAAATCCAAAAATGACATCTGTTTTTCTCAATCAGGTCAGGTTTTTTTGCTAATTTGATTTTTATTTTATTTATTTTTATTTTATTTTATTGAATTTTTATCTTGGTCACCAAGTTTAATACCAAAATAAGATTGGTAAGCACACTTTATGAAACTTGTGACTTGATTCCTGTTAGGTACAATGCTGTATTCACCGCAGATGTAGCAGAATACGTCAGGCTTATTTTTGCAAGATCTTCTTGTCGAAGCCATTTCATTCACCTGTAATATTAAAAAAAAAACATGAATCATTAATTGGCAAAAGTAAAATCTTCAGAACTCGTTTATTGCAAGAAATATGAAAGAATTTTGTATCATATGATGTGAAAATGCCCATAAATGTAAGCAAAAATGTTAAAAAGCCAATATGTAGCATAAGTCAGAAAGTTGACTTGATTGAGCAAAATTTATGTGATTTTTGGATTCAGCACACCAAAATGATCCTAAATCTGCTCAAAAAACTTAAACAATAAATTTGTTGTTGACCAGTGTATTTATAGTTATTTTGTGTCAGTTGGGCATATTCAGGTGGAAACAGAAGAGGGAATGAAAACAAAATTGACAATCTAGCCTGTACAAGGGTGAAAAGTGAGACATCAGTAAAGGGTTTTAAATAATGGTATAGAGAAGCTTAAGGGAAAATGAAATTCTCACTTTGTGCAGTCATCTCAACCTGGCTTTTCTGCCTCTGTCCATAATAATATACTTTATATAGACTAAATGTCATCTAAAATTAATGTCTATTTGCAACACAGAATAGCAAACTAATACATGAAAAACAAATTAATTTTAGCATTAAAAAAAAGTCTGGGGTTGCCAGAAATTTGTGATGTTAAAATGGGGTCATGAGCCTAAAAAAGTTTGGAACCACTAGTCTAACTTTTTTTGTGTGTGCATTTTAGAACCACTTAGAATAAAATCAAAGTCAGACAAATCTGTATTATCTATTGAAAAAAGTAGAAGAAATCGATCTTCTGTCATTTTCTTCTTGTGTCATTGCTTTTGTTTTTCCTTCTAGGTCATTTTTATCTTTTTGCATCCTTTTTCATTGTTTTTTTTTTTGGTTATTTCCCCTCTGGAGAGACCAACATTTTCCCCCGTGTATCATAACTGGCAGCTCGATAAAACCAGCTCAGAGACTCATTTTGGGGAATGCAGTCATAGATATATGATCTGTAACAGTTTTCTCTGAAATTCTACTATGCTACTTTTTCTTTAGATCCAATACCATGTATAATTCACTGTTTTCTGAAGTCTGGGGTCTGTGAAGGCCCCTGGCTGGTCTTTGCTCTGGGCGGTGTGTGTTTGGAATATCACTATAAAGAGAAGGCAAGTGTTTAATGGGCAAAACTCAGCTACACTTTGGATCACTTATTAATGACCCCAGATACAAAACATACGGAGCATGTAGCTGCTGTGAGCTGGATACCACACCTCAGCCCGACCATTCCTGAATAATAACTAAAACAAAAACTGAAATAATCAATAAATTATGCTTCTTGTTATGGGAATCCGTTCCGGTATCGATGTCCGCCGCCGTCGATTCCATCTGTTGTCCTCTTACCACACTCCAACAAAATCAGAACAGTATTAAACTTTTAGTTGACCCCAAAGTGGAAAGTTTACAATATTCTCACTTAATACATCATTAAACTCATGTGAATGGAACAAATACTAATAGATTTACTGTCAGTTCTATCTCATGTCCGATGATAATGCATTTATTAATTCATCAGTTGATGCTGTAGTGTTTTAAGAAGATCTAAGAAATGCGTGTTTCTGGGTGTAAAACATTTCCTGTGGTCAGTGGAATGGACTTAATTATCTTGTCAAAGTCTATATGGAGCCTCACAACCATACGATGACTTTACTTAAGCAGGGTACACACATAAGGATTTTCTAAATCTGAAGAGATTTTTTATCTGTTACAGACCCCACACATGAAGACAAAAAATCATGCATTGAACAGTTTTGATCGTACTGTGTGTGGCGTGCTCCGATAATCTCAACCCAACATGCCACACACACGATTCTCTCCTACCACCGATCTAGAAGCTAATCCTCCAAGCCAAGGTTATTATTGCTTACAAAAACTAATGAAATGACAAAAACTAGAATTGTAAAAACATTTTCGTTAACTGAAATAAATATAAACTATAATTAAAAGAACAAACGATAACTAACTGAAACTGTATTGTATGCTTACAAAACTATCTAAAACGTATAAAAAAATAGGGATTAAATTCCCTTAGTTTTCGTCTTCGCTGTAAAAAAAATTCTGTTGTTTTTACAGAAAAAAACTGGCAGCTGTGGTTTCCAGAACAATACGGTAAAAAACACATCCAACTGTAAACATATTTACAGAGTAACATGTAGATTTAACATTTTAAACATGTAGATTTAACACTGGATTTAAATGGTAAATGGACTGCACTTATTTAGCACATTTTCTACACATTCATGGTGTCCAAAGCACTTTCCAAAACCACCAGGTCCAACTGGGAACAATTTAGGGTTCAGTGTCTTCCATATAAACTTTGACAGATGGACAGTTGGAGCCAGGATTCGAACCACCAACCCTTTGGTTATTGGACGAGCTGCTCTACCAACTCTACCAACCCATGAATTTACAAATTTAAAATGTTACATTGTTAAATGTTTACTAAAAAAAACATTATTTATTAAAAAAGAGCAATTATGCCGTTTCAACATTATGGTCTTGCAATTTAAACGGCACCACATTGTTTTTCAATTTACAGTTTTACTTTCTAAAAACAACAGAAATACATCATTTCTCCATACAAATCTGGTTTTGTTCACATACTCTTCCTGTAAAAACTACAGCTGTATTTGATTCAATCGTTAAGACAAAAATCTTTTCAAATAAACAACTTTGCTTTGTAATGTCACTTACAGTTTTTTTTATGTTGCAATTTTACAGCTTTTTGGTGTTAATTCTATAGTCATTTTTTACAGTGTTTGTCAATGTTGGATTGATATGAAATAGATTTATTTCCCACAAGCAATTTTAGCTGCTGGCACCATATGATATTTTACGGTCCGTCACTTCTCGTCACTCGTGGTTTAGAGTCATCTTTGCGTCCCCATTCTACCTGGAAAAATGGAGACTAAAGTTGGGAGAAAGCAGCAGAGTCCTGGATGGGATTTATTTGAATTCAGTGGTGAAGAAGATAAAAGATATAAAGAAACTAAAACGAAATTAAAAGTAAGCATTTAGAAAATAACAAAAACTAATAAAAACTAGCAAACCCGCTCTAAAAACTAATTAAAACTGAATTACAGAAAAAAAAAGTCAAATCTAAATAAAACTAAACTACAATGAAAAATCCAAAACTATCACAACCTTGTTCCTAGCCAGAAATCTCGCATGATGAGACGTAATCTAACAAAAATTAAGAAGAAGAAACATAGCATGAATCGGGAGCAGAGTCTTGAAAAAAAAAAAGGGTCAGGTAACCCACAAAAACATGTAAAGATGGGTAAAAAAAAAAAGAAGAATTTTTGCACGTACGGGCCCGGCTAAAATGAAGCAAAATGTGAGTGGGTGAAAAAGTGAAAAAATAAAAATTTGTGGATTAAAATAATTTGCAGGACATTTAATGATGACGATCTAATTTGACCGTGGTTGATCCACATCCGGTTTTATTTTGAAGTGAGTTTCACGTCTGTTTACATCCACTCACAGATGTCATTGAACAGCACATGTTGGAGATTTACTGATGGCGTGCGTTTTAGGCAAAAATGAAGCCTTTAAAAGTGAGTTATATGTGACGATATGTTTAATCACGGGTCGGGTCAGGTTGTGGGTCTAATGTACACGGGCATGGGTGGGTGTGGGTTTTGAAAAGTGGACCCATGCAGGACTCTGCTCTGGAGTTGTCGGCTTTCACCACACACGAAGATTTTTTGGCATAAATATTGAACAATTTTAATATTTAGGATTGCCGGCCCTGACCTGTTTCAGAACCGATTATCGGGACAAATTCACTATTTACACACCTCAGAACACAGGATAATCTGATAGGATAAGGCATAAAATAATGTGGCGTTTGCAGTCCTTTGTCGGGAAGGGGGAAAATCGGGAAAAAAACAACCCGAATATCTTTAAGTGTGTACCCCGCCTTAGTCATGTCTATACAGTATATGATTAATGTTTCAATTCTTTAACCTTTTGACTAATGCGTGGAGGTTCACACAGCAGCGGCAGCACGAGCCTCCATTTCCCACAATGCACGTCACAACAAAAAAATTCCGAAGATGCCCGAGTTACCTCTGGGTTCTGAATGTAAACACATGGTATTTGTTTATGGCGGATGGCACTCCGAAATTGTTCACTGTAATGCAAGAGATTCAGGTGAGTAATCACAGAAAGGCTTACAGATTCATGCTACTTCGGCTATAACTGGAATTTTACAGATTTGATGAAAAATTGCTCATGAAAGTCTCCCTCACCTTTAAATTCTCATGGCATTCAGAGTGTGGACAGCAAAGTAAGATTTTCATTGTACAGGGAAACCATGACAATGACAATAAAATGCTTTGAATTAGAACTTATTCCACCAACCCTTTTTAGCAGCTCTTAATGTTAATGCAACCCTGACACATACGCATGTTTACAGTTTCATGAACAGTTAGTTATGTATAGAAAATAACAATAAATCAAAGAAACACAAACTTAATATCCAAGCATTTTTCACAATAACCACATACTCAGATCATGCATCACAGTTATATTTATTTGTTCACCACCTTTTTATAATAAACATTTTATTAAGTGTAAATTGCATCAGTTGGTTTCCTTGTCAAAGTCATTCCACAGTTTATTCTTTTAACAGAAATGAAATGTAGACGTATATTTTTCTATTCCTGTTCCTCTCAGTTCATCGTGACTCAATTTCACCACAAACAACCTCTGCATACCGTTGTAAAGTACATTATTTGGTGGTTTATACATTATTACATTATTATTACATATTAACTATTTTCAGATCTTACATTTTACCAACTACATTTTCAGATGTATAGTTTCTTAAATCAATGATGTAGTGTGATACTTTCATTCCAACACACTAAAAATAGCTTCAATGATAATTAAACATGCTAGAATGAACAACTAAGTCCTGTCACTACCATATAATTTCACCAAAACACTCATTTCAGTGTCAGATTTTCCTGTCATCACTGAGCCTGTTTACAGGACCATGACAATCTGATAACTGGGAGTAATCAGATAATTGTAATAATCAGATCTGATGTGTTTACATGCACTTCAGAAATACAATAATGCAATAAAAAAATTTACAAAAAAACCCCAGTTTAGACATTTCAGTCCATTATTGGATATCTTTCAAAGTCCGTACGTACGTAGCGAAGGTCGACTCAAACTTCCTATTGTCGTCTTTTGCTCACGTTTGACTAAATCACTTCCATTTTCTACGATTTATTTGTTTTTTTACACACGCAGATGTAAAAGAAGGAAATAAATCAGATTAACAGGCATACATGTGTGAAGACACCGGAGTATTTTGAAGAAATCCAAGTGTGTTAATCTGATTTCTCGTAATCAGATTACTGCTGTTGGGTCAGTTCATCTCAGATCACCCAATTAAATGGCATTTTTAAACCTCACCCCCTCTGATTTTTGATGAAATTTGGTATATAGGTAATTCATTGCCAGAAAAGATAACATTTCAAATTTTAACTTTATTGAACCAATGGTTTTGGAGATATGGCAATTCATTTTTTCACTGTTTTGGAAAAAAGGCCATGGCAGCCTAATTTCAAATTGCTGTAACTCAGCAACCACTCGTCCAATTTTAAAAAGCAAAGTATTTCTGTAAAGGAGAGACCATAACAAATCTAAATCTAACATCCTGTTGTTGATTTGCATACGTTTGAGGTGGATGGCATTTTGATTTATATTTTGAGCATGAAATTGACACTGTGGGACACAATCGACCTGTTTGACACCATTACAAAAAATGTAGCCCTATGTGTCAACTACAACACAAAAAAAATTGGAGGGGTTGTCTTTTTTATACTTGGGCAAATTGGGATAGAATATAGGCCTACCTAAAGATTACTAGTAAGTTAAAATAAAACTGTTGGTCCGATAAAGTTAAAGTTTGAAATTTCGGCTTCTCTGGCTATGATTTACCCATACACCAAATATCATCAAAATTGGAGGAGGGGTAAGGGGGAGGGCCAAGGACTGAATTAGGATTGGGCCTAAATCATCCAAATGGGGGTGCTTTAGTTGAAAATTAGTTTTTTTGGGCATAAATCAAGCAATAATAGAGCGATTGAGATATGAATTGGTTCGTATTGATCGTCTTACAAATGTCCATTTTCTACCATCCAGAGTTCATACACTGTCATTTTCATTCACTAGGTGGAGCTTTGTGGGAAAAATCAGTTCTCTGACCAGTATTCTGCCACTATCAGCTCAAATTGAGTTTGTATTGATTGTCTAATTATTATAGGATTGGGTGCATTTGGGGGACATACCCTTACTGTAGACCCCCGACACAGTAAGCCTTGCTACTTTTGTTATATTATTGTTAATTTGTATGTTCTCCTTTAGAAATAGCATGGGGAAAAGATGAATGTTCTCCACACAAAGGGTGGAAATAGTTCAGCAGAGGCAGTTTGTATAGACCAGAAAAAAGGAATCCTCCTCATCCCCCTCAGAAAATCATACTATATATATATATATATATATATATATATATATATATATATATATATATATATATATATATATATATATATGAATTCCATACATTTTTTGGATTCTCTGGTCACAGAAAGTCAACACTGCTTCTTTATTCCATCTCTGACCCTCAGAGGGATTTGAAGATCAGTTTTATGTAAATAATGGGTGAGGCATTCAGATGAGGGATGGTGGAATTGCAGGGTTAGAGTGTGGTTTCAGTCAATGATCAACGTATTTTTATGTGCATTTTGAAGTGCTGCTGCAGAAAAGGTTGATGCAAATGGCAGAAGTTGAAAATACATCCTCTATATTTCCCCAAAAAAGTTTTTATACTCACCTGAAGTCTGCAAGTTTTTTTTTTTTTTTTTTTTTTTTTTGAAAAGACAGTAAATGTGTTTAATGGGAGATGGAAACAGCTTTTCTAAGTTCTGATGCAGGAACTATTTAACCACATGACTGATCAGCTGTTCCTGCTTCTAGAGAAGAAGAAGTCGACAACTGGAGAAAGCAGAGGCTATCTACCTGGATATACCGTGATGCATGAAAACACAGCTGGAAGCTAGAGGTATGTGTGGACTGATGAGGAGGCACAATTATTCCTCAGTTTCATCCACTGAAAAAAGTAAAATCAGACCAGTTTCAGATGGAGGAGGAAAACTCTACTTCTACATGTCGCCTTCTGACAGCACGACACGTCTACATTATTGTTCTTTTCTTCTTTTCTTTTTATATCACAATCACTTATATTTGGATTCATAGGTTTCTGACATTTTATCTAAACACACGCAACATGGATTCATCCTACATCTCCACAGTTACACAATTGTATTATGGTATCACCAGATTTTATCCTTGAAGCCCAAATTTAGTCACTCCAAACAACACTGTCATATAATCATCACATGCTTACATCAGCTGATAGTTTACATTATAGCTCTGTTAGCTTAGCTCTGTTTTAAAACCACTAATCACCTCCATTTTCTGTACGGTTTTTGTTGTCAATGACTCCACAAAAGATCTGTTTGTAAAAGTCAGAACTGTCACAATTTAGTCTGAACCATGGATCAATAAACAGCAACTTAGCAAAGATAATAACATTGTCATGTCTTTCACATGTTTGGTTATGTTTTCAACAGCAACCACTTAGCTGGCTTGTCCCACTGTCTTGTCTCATGTCTGTTTTGTCCCACTGTCTTGTCTCGTCCTGTCTCTGTACACTTTCATCTATATGAGCCCTGCCTCTGTGTATATGTATAGAAGGAATGGATGAACATGACAGTATAAAGTTTGAGATTGTTACTTAAACACAAGCTGCAATTAAAAATAAAGTTGTCCTCCAAAGAGGAGGGGGGGGTGGTTGCGGGCAAAAAAAAAAAGAAGAAGAGAAAAAAAAAAGATAATAACATCCTATAACAAGCGTTGCCAGGCAGAACAAGCCCCGCCCCTCGCACGTGTTGCATCTTATTTTGGCTCGATCCAGCTGATGTCATCATGTCTATATACATGTACGTATGGTGATGTCATCATGCATGTGATGATGTCAGTATTTGAACCAAAAAAAGCGTTAACATTGAGGTTACCGAGGTTATCGTTAACGAAAACTAAGGAAATGATGAAAACTAGAATTGAAAAAACATTTTCGTTAACTGAAATAAATAAAAACTATAATTAAAAGAAAAAAACGATAACTAACTGAAACTGTATTGTGTTCTTACAAAACTAACTAAAACAGACAAAAATTACGGATAAAATTCCCTTAGTTTTCATCTTTGTCAATGTTGGATTGATACGAAACCGATTTATTTCGCTCTAGCAATTTTAGCTAGCGGCACCATACAACACTTCGCAGGTCCGTCACTTCTCGTCACTTGCGGTTTAGAGTCGTCTTCTGGTCTCCATTCTACCTGGAAACATGGAGACTAAAGTTGGGAGAAAGCAGCAGAGTCCTGTCTGGGATTTATTTGAATACAACAACAAAGAAGATAAAAGATACGATAAAACTAAAATTAATACTAAAACTAAACTAAAACTAAGCATTTAGAAAAAAATGAAAACTAAATAAAAACTAGCAAACCTGCTTTGAAAATGAATTAAAACTAACTGAATTAGAGAAAAAAGTCAAAACTAAATAAAACTAAACTACAATGAAAAATCCAAAACTATTAGAACGTTGGAGGTTACTTTAAGAAAGATTTTGTATTTTTTCAGCTATATACAATATATGCCTTAGATTTATGTCAGAGTGATGTATAATAGTTGCCTCTACATATGTGCCAAGTTTGAAGTAAATTGCAAAAAATAGATGTTTTTATAGACATTTGAAATTTCACCCATTACAAGTAAATTGGGAAGAAAAAAAAAATAATTAAAAATTCATAAAAAATTTGAACTTTGACCTGTTTTTCCCAAAATATAATGACATCTATTCTAGGTCATTGGCAATCTATAAACCCAATATGGTATGAATTCAACCAACAGTTTTGCTGCTAAAGTGATAAACAAAGAAACAAACCTAACCAAAAACAGTATCCCTTGCCTCTCCTTCAGGGGCGGGGTTATAACTTTATACCTTCATAAGTCTCATAGTCAAACTCACCTGTGTAGAAGAAACGCCGACATTTCAACATCCAACTCCATTCTTTTCATTTACAGCTGAGTCCACTGGAAACAACACATTTCATCTATTTTTATCACTTCTTTACTTGTTTCTCACCACTTTCCATCCTCACCTTGGATTTTCCGTTAGTTTTCTTCACCGTGGGAGACAGATGGGAGCAGAGTGACGCATTCCATCCAGTTGCATTCATAGTGACATGTTGACTTGCGGTTATGAATTAATTTAGTCCATATTTCTATTATACCGTCGAGTCATGGCCAAAAGTTTTGGAAGTGACACAAACTTTCTTTCAAATTTTAGTTTTTTTTGTCCACATTTCTGAGGTACATTGAAGCAAAATATAAGCATTTAATGTGTTTCAAAGACGTTTATCAGCAAATAAATCACATTTATGCAAAAAGTCACCAAAACCTTTGACTCCTTTGACATTCAACTCTTATTTCTAAACATATCTAATGAAAGGATGTTAAAGTTGAAATACTACAAGTAGTTCCTTTAACAACATGTTGAGTCATTCTTAAAGTAAATGGTGACTATTTCTGCATCAACATTAGCGTTTTTGATCAAAAGGCTTAAACTTTGATTTATGTCATTAAAGCAAAGAGATTAATTTTAGTCAGTTGTTTTTCTTGTTATATAAAACTGTTATGAGGATGACATTATCTACTGTTCTTCAGTACTTTTTATGAGTCATAATTTATTCTGTTTGCTCCCACATTTGTTATAACTTGTGTCTGCAACTATGGATAAAAGTATATTAGTTTTTTTTTTTCACTTTATTGCATCTGATTTCAAGGACTTCACTGTAGGTGTTTAGGAGTACGTGTTGTAAGTTGTGTCAGAGTATTTGCATGTCCTTAGTCCACTTTGGATGGATTTCTAATGTGGTATGGATCGTGTTGAAAGGAAGATGAATGAGTGACTTTGACTAGCTCTAAAATGTGGGATGAACATCATACATCATACATCAAGAACCAAAATGGAGAAGAAAAAATGTAATGTTAAAAATTCTTTTGCTTGAAGAATCATCTTTTATTTTTGCAGATCTAAGTTATATTCTGATTTCTAATTTTTAACTGTATTTAGTATCCTTATTTGTACTGAACAGTTAGGTTTGATATGTGTGTGTGTGTGTGTGTGTGTGTGGTTTTGATGAACTCACACCTGCCTGTGCTGAACTTGGAGAAAAGGTCAGTTGCAACGAGAAAGATCTAATTTTACATCTTTATAAAGTAATTGTGGTAAAGAGAGTTGAGCAGAAAAACCAGATTATGAACCTAGGGACTCTCTGTGGTCAAGAAATGCTAGCCTAATTGCGCAGGTGTTAAGCAAGAGCGTACTTACTGAAACTTTTTGTGGCTAAACTATGCAGTGTAGTGATGGGACGTTCACAAACGAATCGAATCTTTTGAACGGCTCTTTGAAATGAACGATGGGAACCGAGTCTTTGCAAAGAGCCGTTCTTTTTTTTTTTTTTTTTTAACACTTTCAGTGCCATGGGCCGATTAAATCGGCTTTACGAAAACAACCTGTAAAGTGCCACGGGCCGATCAGATCGGCTTTGGAGAACACGCCATATTTGTGTACAAACAAACCATCCACCCCCATTTCTTTCTCACATTTCGATGACGTTCTTTCTGTGTCCCCCTTTTGAGACCAAGCAGACGGGAATTTGAGGTCACGCGACCGAATAATATTTTTTATATCTTTTTAATGTTTCTTATTCTCCGGTGTTTCATCAGAGGGAGCCCTCCATGCCGGGGGGCGGCTGTGGACTCCGGGGGCTGTGGCGCCTTCTCTCACTGGGGTCCGCTCCTTTCTGGTGGGTGGGGGTCCCAGCTGGCCCTCTCCCACTAGTTGGGATGCGGGGCTGTGTTGCTGGTGCCTGGTCGCCGGGGTCGGCGGCTGCCTCCTGGTGCGGACGGCTCCCTGAGACAGCGCCTCCTAAATTGATGTTTTACTTTTACTTGTACATTTTTGTTCTGGTCTACCTGTGCTCAGTCAGTCTTCTTAAGTATGTGTGAGCTTGTGGGTTTGCATGTATATGTGTGTGTGTGCGGATGAGTGGGTGGGTGTGGGTGGGGAGCGGTACTGATTTTTAAACGGATATGTAAAGCACTTTGTGCTACAGTTTTTAATGTATGAAAAGTGCTATATAAATAAAGATTATTATTATTATTATTATTATTATTATTATTATTATTATAAATTATGCAAATTACGATCAATAATGAATCGGCTGCGTCCGGTGCGTTTTGAATCTAATCAGCAATCGGTCGGATGTTACCGAGCGGTTTCCAGCAGGATTCTTCAAATATTATAAAAACGACGCGAAATACTGAAAAACGGCCAAATTCTGTGGCACTTTTAAGGCTTATTAGCCCCTTAACTGTCTGGCACTTAAAGAGTTAAGGAGGGAGTGTCCGATTGCCTGTCAATTTACCAACATACTGTTCTTGTTCTGAGAATTGCACTATAGTTCAGGTATTTAAGTAATTGCAGTGATTAATCACTGTTGTGTTTTGTGCAATTTTTTCTGTATGTTTACACACATTTGTTGTTCTTGATTTAAGGAGAATAAAATGTTATTTCATAAGAAAATGTTTTATTTTCTTCTTCATTTTTAGGCTACAGACTAGTCCACATAATGTACCGTGATGTTTTTTGTCAAATTCCAGCATTTGCCTAATGTCACCTCTCATGTCATGCATTTAGCCCACACATTTGAACTAACTATTCTTTATTACGGTAAGATAATATTTACTGCCGCGCCAATTAAACACCTTTAAAATGTAATGTCAATCATCACATGTAGCCTATTTAGTCATTACAACACTAATGTTTCAAAATAATGCAAAAAACATAAAAGAGCCAGTCTTTGGAACGACTCTTTTCAGTGAATGGCTCCCTTCAAAGAGCAAAAAGTCCCATCACTAATGCAGTGTAAGCTAGATTTTTGGAGCACATGTCAAACCAAGGTTTGATTGACAGGTGTCCAGGGTGTTTGTTAAACTCAAGTGACCTTTCAAAGGTGGTTTTTCTTAGACTTAGCTCAAGTGACATGACGTGTTCTGCCTAGTAACTATCATTAACCCTTTCATGCACAGTGGTCACTCCAGTGGACAGTTCTTCTCCAGCTGTTCTCTTACATATTCATGGATTTTATTGTTTTAGTTCCATATCAGCCAACACAGTGGACACTTATGCACCATCCCATACACTGACATTTATACCATTACTGTAACTTTGCTGTTGATAAATCTGATCTGCACTAACATGTTTGAGAGTAAATCACTCGCCTGTTATTGTTATTAGACTGTATTTTTTTGCGTATTATCTCCAAAAAGTGAGTAATAACTAATATTAGACTATGTTAAAATGTGACAAAATATCAGATTAGCAGCATTAAAAAAAAAATATTTCATAGTTTTCACACAGTGTATCAGTAAATACATGTTTCTTTTCTTCAAAAATTAAACACATGCAACTCCATGAAAAATAAGTTCATAAAAAAATTTCAATAGCATTGTTTTTTTCAGGCCTAAAGAGGAATAAAAACACTCAGGAAAAATAACTTCATTAGGGGCAAAACACAGTATTCAAAATCTCTCTGACGGGACATTTTAGAGACAATTTGATCCACATTTTTACTTTTAAATTCAGTTTTGCTTTAGTTGGACCATAAGGGATTATCCAAAACAAGGAGCCACTTTATACTGAAATAAATGTTGGAATGGTAATCAATTTAAGTTTGCTCTCTGATGGGACATTACTGTCTTTTGACCCATTAAGGTTCTCCTAATTCATGCATGAAAGGGTTAACCAATAATAAGCGTACGACGAATGATGTCACTGAATAATGGGAGTGTCCAAAGTCACTAAAGACTATAAAAACTATTAAAGGAAACTCTTTTTTTTTTTTTTTTGGGGGGGGGGGGGGGGGGGGGGGGGGCTTTTTTTCTTTCTCTCTGTGACAAATGGATAACTGAGTTCTTTCTTTTTGTGACTTTTTCTATTTTTTTGCCTGAAACGATAAATCAAGCTATTGTTTTAACTCTTTAAAACCTCAGACCTTCTTTTTTTGGTGAATTCTTCCTGTCTCCTCATTTGGTCCTTCCATCCGAAACATAACTGGTGAGTTAATTTTAATAACGTGCCCCCCCCGCCCCCACCTCTGGTAAGCAACCTAAATGGAGTTGTCCAGAGCCACCGTTGGTCTAAAAATCTCTAGAACACGCAGCCTTTTGTCCAGATAACCGGAGATTTTTTGTACCGAGGTGATTTAAGTTAAAAGAAACTGGAGCAGTAGTTCATTAACCGAAATTAATTGTGGTTTTTGAGATTTACAGCTTGCTGCGTGTTTACACTCACATGTTGCATTCACAAAAATCCGTAGCTGCTAAAGTTGAGTCGGACTCTGTGAGGTCGACCTTCCAGCACCGCTCAGTGGGAGTTATTGAACCTGGGTGGAAGTAACAAATCCTATTTTCCCTCATCAGTAAATGACTTAATTCTTCTACCTGACTGGTCTTTCAAATTGCAAGAAATCAGCCTCTCTGCTTCTCTGTTCCTGCTCGTCTGGAATGGGAGAATGTAATTAGTTAACACCCAAATAAGATTGATTAACAGGTCCAAGCTGAGAGACTTCCCTGACAGATTAAAAGAGGGACACATATAATCTCTACTTGCACTCATTGAGCAAACACGGTCCCTTTTTAATTAACCGTGCCTATAGGGAAGAAGAGAATAAGATCCACTCAGTTGGCTGTGTTCGGGAGCCGCTGTGATGAATAATGGTGTTTTATGTGATACTATTACACCACTGCTTTGGAGGACGAAGCGAGTCTGTAATCCTAATTTCTTTATGTCGTGCAACAATTAATTTTCTTGTGTGAAAACAGAAAAATATACCTTTCCTTCTGAGGCAACAGTGAGCTTGTGAGATGCTTTACAGTTGATTGTCATCATTCACCGGGGAGGCATTTATTATGGCTGCTAATTAAATATTTTCCGATACAGCGCCGTGCATCCCGCGGGCCTTTCGTTCTGCAGAGCCGTGGGTTTTTTCTACAGGAACGACCTGGGTGAGGGAGTTAGCTTAGCCTCGGAGGCTCGTCTGTATTGACCGTAGGTTGTGTTTGCTGTTGGTGTGTTAATGCGGTACCTGCTGTTCGGAACACTTCCTGAGGGATATGTTGAAACAGAGTCAATATTTATGAGTATTGCTGCTGCGGGCTCTTCCCTAATGGCGTACGGCTGCTGAGGTGTCCGTGCAGAGCGGTGGAGGCAGGATGCCTAAGGCTGCCGACGATGACAGAGACACAAACATGCACGATGTGTTCGTGGGAGAGACGGGAATAAAAGGCTTTCATGTGATGCATATTGACCCGGCCTTTCTATAATAGTGACGTTGGAGTTTTCTGACCTGGCCCTCAGGATGAAAAATCTATGCAGTTTAGAGTGCAAAGTGTGTTTTTTATTAGTGCGGGTGAATGCACAGACCTGGTCTTACCTTTATGTACTATAAATAGAGTGAATATACATCATGTTCTCACTGGAAAAAAAAAAAACAAACAAAATAAATAATGAATTCAGCCAGTGTTCAGAGTGAAGTCACTGTAGAGTTGGGTTTTACATTGTTCACAGTGCAATGTGTGGTGGTGCTGCACCGGTGGAGATTATTAAAGTCCATAAAATGAACTCCAACAGACAGGTTTCGTCAAGTATGGCATCGATGCTCATTTTTCACATTTCCAACAAAAGCTCAAAAATCTTCAATATGACAGATAAAAAGTGTCCCAACATCATTCATGTTTGGTTATTTTCTACCATACCATACCATACCATACCATACCATACCAACTTTATTTATAAAGCACTAAACCAGGGGTCTGCAACCTTTATTATCAAAAGAGCCATTTTGCCCCCTCCTCCGCCAAAGGAAATAGTCTGGAGCCGCAAAAAATAACAGAGCTTATAAACTTTTAAAAGTTTTAATCTTTTTTTTTACATTTTATTTGCTACAACCACTGAATAAAACAAACAGAAGTGCAGTGTGGAATGGATTCTGGAGTATGATTACTGTAAAAGTACACAGTAAAAGTATTTCATCGTATTTGTGCTAATAGTTTATGAAGTACTAATACCAAAAATACCAAATTCATGAGGTACTTATAGGAAAAAAATAATTTTATTCATCATTGAATTTAATCTTAAAAGTCTATTTCAGATGAAAAAACAAACACTTTTGGAGCTTGGAAGGGATTTTTGAGTATGATTACTCCAAAAGTACACAGTAAAAGTAGTTCTTAGTATTTGTGCTAATAGTTTATGAAGTACTAATACCAAAAATACCAAATTCATGAGGTACTTATTGGAAAAAATAATTTTATTCATCATTGAATTTAGTCTTAAAGCCTATTTCAGACAAAAAAAAAAACAACACACTTTTGTAGCTTGGAAGGGAATCTGTTGTAGGATTACCCCAAAAGTACACAGTACTCATACTCATACGGTCGCTCTGTGAAAAGTATCACTATTTATGGAAATGATTCTCTTCAAAACTCAACACTTCCTCCACAGTTCCCAGTTGTACTGCTCCATATTCTCCGTCTGGGTTCACATCTGCAAGCTCCTGGAAAATGGACACAATTATGTGAGTAATATACAAAGAACGGACAGAACCCTCCGTCTGTATCCGTCTGCGTCTTTAACATAGAGCATAAATGAGCCCTTACTTTTGTTGTCTGGAAGACACATTCGCTCCATGCAGCTCATCTACCGTAACTGTCAAATGAGTAGTGCACAAGAAAAACACTAGCGGCTGGCTTGACTGTTCAGAGGAGAATTGCGACTGGCTTGACCGCAGTAAAGGGAGGAGCTCCTACAAGGAGGCTGTGGCTCTGGAGCTGCAGGCTGCTGACCCCTGCACTAAACCGTCAAAGTGGAAGTGCTGCTAGGTCTTCTTGGTGATTATCCACAGGTGCTCTTTGGAAACTTGTGGTGTGTCTTAGTAGTTGGAGTCAAAAAAAATCTGCATAAACATGCAAGATTTCAAAAAATATTCCAAGGCACACGGTAGGATTTGTATAAAAATAAAATGCCTTTATTACTCCGTGGCAGTCTTTTAAAATACAGCCAAAACGTTGCAACCTCTGGTCTTCATCGGGACTTTTTTCACCAAAAGTCCTGACAAAAGCCCAAAGGTTAATGATCAAGCTTTGAATCGGATCTGGTTTCATTCATACGAAGCATCAGTTAATTTAATTTAAGGTAAAACAGAAGCGTCATTAGTCCAGAATTAATTAAAATTAATCTACAAACACAATCTCTTTATTATGTGATTGATGCAAATCTGCTGGAGATTCTATAGCTTGTCTTTTCCAGACATCTCCAAGGCTGTATATTTTGTGTTGTGATGTATTAACCCTTTCACGCATAGGTCGCTCCAGTGGATAGTTCTTCTCCAGCTGTTCTCTTGTATATTCATGCGTTTTGTTGTTTTATTTCCATATCAGCCAACACAGTGAACACTTACGCACCATCCCATACACTGACATTCAGACCTTTACTGTAACTTTGCTGTTCTTGATAAACCTGATCTGCACTAACATGTTTAAGTGTAAATCTGTTATTTGTTAGACAAGAAGTTTTTTTTGCATATTATCTCCATGAAGTGAGAAATTACTAGCATTAGAATATGTTAAAATGTGAGAAGACATCAGATTAGCAGCGTTAAAAATGTTTTTATTTCATTGTTGTCATGTGTCGACGTTTATGTTGATTTAGTTTTGGGTTTTTGTCTCTTCCTGTTTTATTTTGGTGATGGTGGTTTCCTTCCTGTTCTGTCTGCACTCTGTCAGTCTTGTCTTTGTCTTCCCTGTCCCATTATTGCCTGCACCTGGTGTCTCCTCATAATTGTCCACACCTATTTGTGATCCCTGCCTCCCTTATATATTCTCCCCGCTCCCTTTGTCTCTTTGTCAGTGCGTCGTTTTCTGTAATCTAGAGAAGAGCTTCATCTGTTAAGTGTCTTGAATCTTGAACCTTGTGTTTTTCTACCTCAGGTTTTAGTTTGTATAGAGTATGTTGTACTTCTCTTTTAGTTATTAGGGGTTTTTTTTGAGCACGTTGTGCTTCTCTTTTTGTTTATCCTTTTTTGTACTTTGAGAACTTTTGTTTAATAAATCCTTTTTTGACCACTGACTAACAGTCTCGCTGCATTTGGGTCCAAACCAAGAGTCGTGTCGTAACAATTGTTTTCAAATCACTTTCTGATATTGGGTTTTAAACACGTTTCTTTACTTCAAAAATTAAATGCGTGGATATTTTTGTAAGTCTGTAGGAAAAAAAAAACAAAAAAACTCGATCGCATTGTTTTTCTCACGCCTAAGGAGGAATAAAAACACTGAAGAAAAAAATCTTGACAAAGGTTCTCACAATTCATGCATGAAAGGGTTAAAGTACTGAATTGTGTTTAATTCTGAGCCATAGATGATGTTGTTTGGATACTCCCAGTCCTCAGTAAACCACAGCCTCATGGTGCAGAACACTATCATTATAGAATAACAGTCGCAAAGTGATTTTAAGACTCTGGAAACTGAAAACTGACCCTCATTTTAAGGTGTGGTTAATGGAACCCACTAGAAACCAGCCCACTCAAAGGGTCCAACCTGACCCATTGGATACATTTGCAAAGTGGAAAAATGACGCTGAAGATATTAACAGTTAAAGGTGATGAACTTGTTTTAGTTCAGGGGCCACATACAAACCAAACAAATGAGATCTTAACTAAACTATGAGCATAATAACCTATCTAAATTTTCCTCTTGGCTTAATATTAAAAAGGTAAAATTTTGTTATGAAAATATTTACATTTACAAACTATCCTTTCACTATTAAAAAGTCCCCCAAAAAAATCAGATTTTAACAATATTATTCCCACTAAATGCTTATTATTACTAAATTTTGTGCATTTGTAGATCCTCTGCGGGTAAGTTGTGTTAATAAGCAACTGAGAGATAATATTATTGAAATTGCAATTATATTTCGTAATAACTTCCATGTTGTACATGGTTGTTCAGGTTATTCACATTTTCATGATGTAATTTTACTTTTTTCAGACCAAAAAAAAAAAAATTTGGATGTGTCATTATCTATAGGTTATTATGTCTGTTATTTTACCGGTCTGACCCACTTAAGATCATATTGGTTTGTATTTGATCCCTGAACTAAACTGAGTTTGACACTGTTACACTAGAGCAGGGGTGTCAAACTCATTTTAGTTCAGGGGCCACATTAAGCCAAATTTGATCTCCAGTAGGTCGAACCAGTAAAATAATAACATAATAATATATAAATAATGTCAACTCCAAACTTTCCACAATGTTTTAGAGCGAAAAAAGTAAAATTATGTGACGAAAATGTTTACATCTACAAACTATCCTTTAAAACAATGTGAATAACATGAACAAACTGAAATTTCTTAAGAAAACTAAATGCAATTTTAACAATATTATGTCTCAGTTTATCATTTAAACATGTAAATTACAACGTACAGGTCACAGTGGATCTACAAATACACAAAACATTTAATAACAGACAGAATATTGTTGAAATTACACTTCAAGCATTTCAAAGTGTTCGTATTTGTTGAGGTTATTCGTGCATTTGTGAAATGTCAGTTTGTTTCAGTGTAAATGCAGTAAAATGACATGAAAACATTTACATTTACAAAGGGAAACATTTGGAGTTGTGTGTATTTATGGGTTATTTTGATAGTATTTGACTGATCTGACCCACTTGAGATTAAACTGGTCTGTATGTGGAACTTGAACTAAAATGATTAATATAGGGCTCCTGGCTGTTCCAAAGTCGAGGCTTAAATCTAAAGGTGACCGGGCCTTTTCCATCAGGGCCCCTCGACTTTGGAACGGCCTGCCCGAGGAAATAAGGCTTGCGGAATCAGTGGCATCTTTTAAGTCACTTCTTAAAACACACTTTTATAGACTTGCTTTTATGTGATGTTTGTCCCTTTTAATTTTTAAATTTTTTAATTTGAATCTTATCCTGTTTGATTGTTGGTTTATATTCTCATACATGATGTTGCTTTATCTCACGCCTCTACTTCTGCATTGATTTAACAGCATCATGTTACATTACCCCTGCCCTCCTTATTCTGATTCATTTAATCTATTTGAAGTGTCTTGTTTCTGCATTGTTGTTCACATCTCTCCTATTATGTTGCTTCTATTTTAGTGATGTTAGTGTTTTTTTTTTACATCTTGTATCCTGCTGTTGTGCCCTTTTATTTGTTTGTCAAAGCACTTTGTAAACTTTGTTTTAAAAGGTGCTATATAAATAAAGTTATTATTATTATTATTATTAATATCTTCAGTGTAATTTTTCCATTTCACAAATTCATCCCAAGGGCCAGATTGGACCCTTTGGTGGGCCGAATTTGGCCCCCGGGCCGCATGTTTGACACCTGTGCACTAGAGTTTTGCATAAGGAGAAAATTCAATATAACTTGACAGACAAACACAATATTTGGCAGCAAGTTTTACATCATCTTACCCTAGACATTATCACAGTCATATCCTCTACAGCCTGTTCACTTATGTCTGTGTCCCCTCCCACATGATGATGATGATGATGATGATGATGATGAAGGAGAAGGAGAAGAAGAACCCCCCATTGGGCCCCCTTCCTTTGTGTTAACCCTTTGTGTACAGTCCTGGGTCCCTGAGTTATTACATGTTCTTTTGTTCATATTGTTTTATACTCATACATTTTCAGAACCAGTGAAATGACCCTGATCTGTTCATCTGTGAACACGGAGGTTTGAGCCTCGGGGACGTGTTTGCTCTGCACAGATGGTTCCACAGACTTCTGTGAATGATGCTAATAGTTTAAAATGGAAGTAATGAATAACAAATGCTATGTAATCATGCATATTGATTCATCTGACAACTTTAGGATTTTATTCCCTACATTCTGACACCAATATCTGTATTTTCTACTTTCAGATCCAGGTCACAGTGCACTGTCCACGATGCTCAAAATGTAAATATATCAGGTTCTGCTGCATTAACGTCACATTTTACACCAACAGTAGACTCCTGTCCATTTTCACCTGTTGTTCAAAGTGTAAAATATCTCATAATATTAGACCCAGAGGTGTCAAACATGCGGCCCACGGACCAAAATCAGCCCACCAAAGGTTCCAATCTGGCCCACGGGATGATTTGGCAAAATGCAAAAATGACACTGAATATATTAACAGTCAGTGGTGTCAAACTTAGGGGCAACACAGTGGTGCAGTGGTTAGCACTCGTGCCTCACAGCAAGAAGGTCCTGGGTTCGATTCCAACACCAGTCAACGGGGGGGGTGGGACCTTTCTGTGTGGAGTTTGCATGTTGTCCCCGTGTCTGCGTGGGTTCTCTCCAGGTACTCCGGCTTCCTCCCACCATCCAAAGACATGCACTGATAGGTTAATTGGTTAATCTAAATTGCCCATAGGTGTGAATGTGAGAGTGATTGTTTGTCTCTATATGTTCAGCCCTGTGATGAACTGGCGACTTGTCCAGGGTGTACCCCGCCTTCGCCCCTATGTAGCTGGGATAGGCTCCAAGCGACCCCCGTGACCCTAGTGAGGATAAAGCAGGTTCAGAAAATGAATGAATGGTGACAAACTTGTTTTAGTTCAGGTTCCACATACAGACCAATATGATCTCAAGTAAAATAGTAGCATAATAACCTATAAATAATGACAACTCCAAATTTTCTCTTGGTTTAATGCTGTTAGAGGTGGGTCTGTGTGTCATTCTGCAGGTGTGTCCTTTTTTTCTGTGTATGAGTGGCTGATGTGTCACAGGTGCCAGATCCCGCACCCGGATTGGACTAGCTGCCGGAGGCGGACCAATAAAGAGCACGGAACTGGGCCGGACCGGGGTCGCCGTTTCCTCCACTCCCAACCCCACCTTCATTCTGTTTGTGCTCTCGGTCTCAGTAATAGGGGTGGGCTGCCTTTTCTTTTTTCTGTTTTCTCCTGTTTTTGTAAGGAAGGTTAGTCCCTGTATTTTGGTTTCTTTATTTTGCAGGTCAGCTTTGATTCTTATGTTAGAAAGTTTTGTTTGTTATTTTGGCCAGAGCCCACCCTGAAGTTTCAGTTGCCTTTTTGTCCGGTTTTCATTATCTGTAATGTGCACTTTGTAAATACATCACTTCTTTTTGTTAACATGCACAACCCACGTCCTGGTTTTCTCTCTGTGGCTTGGGAGCGAGGAAAGGTGACTGCTCTATTCGTGTTATGTCCTAGGGTCCCCTAGTCGGGGCGTAACAAATGCGAAAAAAATATAACATTATGAAAATGATGTCACCCTTTCACAATAAAATGTGAATTACCTGAACAAATATGAACAACCTGAAATGTTTATAGAAAATTAAGTGCAATTTTAACAATATTCTGCCTGTTACTAAATGTTTTTGTGTATTTGTAGATCCCTGCCGTCTGTAAGTTGTGTTAATAATAAGCTGAGATTCAATAATTGTAGAAATTGTTCTTATTTTAGTTCCAAACTCCAAAATTTTACCATTATTCTGCCTATTACCAAATATTTGTGTAATATTGTGTATATAAATAATAAGTTGAGGCATAATATTGTTAAAATTGCCCTTATTTTTCTGAAGAAATGTCACTTTTTTTGAGGTTATTCACATCTTATTTTGTGAAAGTATAGTTTGTTTTCATATTTTCATAAGTTAATGTTTTTTTTGCACTAAAACACCTGACACACCCTGACACACTTTAATCCAATCAATGACAAAAATCTGGAGGACATTCTACACCAGCTGAGCTCTTCCTACTGCTGTCTAGATGTTTTACCCACAGATTTTTTCAAAAAAGTTTCACATGTCATGGCATCTGACCTGTTAGAGATTGTAAACGTGTCTCTAAACTCAGGAGTCTTCCCACAGACCCTGAAAACAGCTGCTATTAAGCCGCTCCTAAAAAAGAACACTCTAGAAAAGACCTCAATGAACAACTACAGGCCGATATCAAATCTTCCTTTTTTAGGTAAAATCATTGAAAAGGCTGTGTCCCAACAGCTAAATTACTTCTTAACAGTCAACAGCTGCTTTAATGTCTTTCAGTCAGGTTTTAGACCACATCACAGCACTGAGACAGCTCTGCTCAAAGTATTTAATGACATTCGCTTAAACACAGATCATGGCAGATCTTCAGTTTTAGTGTTACTGGACCTTAGTGCTGCATTTGACACAGTCGACCATGATATATTACTTGATCGACTGGAAAATTGGGTGGGACTATCTGGCACAGTTCTTGATTGGTTTGCATCCTACTTAAAGGGCAGGGATTATTTTGTGTCAATAGGTAACTTTAAATCTGAGCAGACCAAAATTACATGTGGAGTCCCCCAAGGCTCCATCCTGGGGCCCCTTCTGTTCAACATCTACATGCTTCCACTGGCTCAGATCATAGAAAAAAACAAAATAGATTACCATAACTATGCAGATGACACACAGCTCTACATTTCAATGTCCCCAGGTGACCATAGCCCCATACAAGCACTGGGTAAATGCATGGAGCAAATATCTGAATGGATGGGCCATAACTTTCTTCAGTTAAACAGAGAAAAAACTGAGGTAGTCATTTTTGGACCCAAGGAGGAACGTCTTAAAATCAGCATGCAGCTCCAGTCACTTCAGTTAAAAACTTCAGACCAGGCCAGGAATTTGGGTGTTGTCATGGATTCAGACCTGAATTTTAAAGACCACATACAAACAATTACAAAGTCAGCTTACTATCACCTCAAGAACATTTCTAGGATTAGAGGACTGATGTCGCAGCAAGACCTTGAAAAACTTGTCCATGCCTTCATCTTTAGTCGAGTTGACTACTGTAACAGTATCTTCTCTGGTCTGCCTAAAAAGTCTATTCGACGACTGCAACTGATCCAGAATGCTGCTGCTCGAGTCCTCACTAAGACCAAGAGAGTGGACCACATCAGCCCGGTTCTGAGGTCTCTACACTGGCTCCCTGTCTCTCAGAGAATAGACTTCAAAATTCTCTTACTAGCATATAAAGCACAGAATGGTTTAGGTCCAAAATACATTAGAGACCTTCTAGTCCAGTATGAACCATCCAGACCACTCAGGTCATATGGTGCAGGTCTGCTCTGTGTTCCCAAAGTCAGAACTAAACATGGAGAATCAGCGTTCAGTTTCTATGCTCCGTATATCTGGAACAAACTACCAGAAAATATCAGGTCTGCTGAGAGTCTGAGTTCTTTTAAGTCCAGGTTAAAGACTCACCTGTTCACTGCTGCCTTTGAGTAAAAGGCTTTTGACTTTTTAAATTTTATATTCTCTTTGAAACTCTGCACTGCAACTTTTACTTTAATATGTGTGTGTTTTTATTTTTATTTTATTTTGATTTTATGTGTTGTTTTCTTAATGTTTTAAATGTGTTTCTTTTTGTTTCTTTTATTTCAATGTCCTGTGTGAAGCACCTTGAATTGCCTTGTTGCTGAAATGTGCTATACAAATAAACTTGCCTTGCCTTGCCTTGCCTAAAACAAAGAGAATTTGGAGTTGTCAATATTTACAGGCTATTATGCTATTTTTTAACGGTCCGGTCCATTTGAGATCAAATTGGGCAGAATGTGTCCCGTGAACTAAAATGAGTTTGACACCCTTGTATCAGACAGTAGAGCTATAAGATGAAAATGTCCAATTTGTCATGTCAGTCATTTGTTTTCGTGAACAGTTGGGTCGGCCGACGTAGGATGGCATTCTCTTGTTTCGTTCGGTAAAGGATGGTCCAGTGTTTCCTCTGTTAAAGTAGACACCAAAGGAAGCACTGACGCTCCTTTTCTTTGCATTTACAGGAATCAGACGGAAATTATCAGGTCATTTCACTCAGTTATGAACCTCCTTAACCCATAAAGACCCAAACATCCATCGGCGACCAAAATCCTTCACTAATATAAAACGTTTAATGCCTGTTGATCCTTTAATCCTATCAATACATGTAAATAATTGGTATTAAATGCAGATTTGTAAATTCAAGGTTTTTAAGACTTTTTAAGACCTTGCAGGAACATTGATAAATGCTTCTCACAGCAAGTACTGATCCATATTTGATTAACCCACAAAGACTCAAACATCCAATAACTGTTGATCCACTAATTCTATCAATCCATGTAAATAATTGGTGTAAAATACAGTTTGTCATCTTTTCATGGTCATCAAATATGACCCATTTGAATGTTCAGAGGCTCTGTAATGAACATGGAAACACCAACATCTTCTACAACATTGATTCCCCAGTAAAACCCATGGAGTTGGAGCAATGACAGTGGATGGAGACACTGGGTTTATGTTCAGTTTTTGATATATTTTGCAGAATAAAGTAACTTTTTCTTAATTTTTCTCTGTTTTTGAGATAATAACCCTCAAGTTTAATTTGAGCTTTTATGAACATCTACATGATCAGTCAATTAAATGTAGGAACGAACTTGATTTTCACTGAAAAAACACAAAATACAGCAAATAATATTGCAATAAATGGTGATAAATTACTTAAGGAGTGTTAAATATAGAGAAAAATTAATTTGGGAACTGCCACATAAATAGACACTTTTGCTTCAGTTTTCTCTATTTTTGATATACTAACCCTCAATTTAATTTGAGCTTTTATGAACATCTACATGAACAGTCAATTAAATATGAGAAAATACCTGATTAATACTGATAAAATGCTAAATACAGAAGATAATATTATAATAAATGGTTATAAATCACTTAAGACAGGTTAGATATAGAGAAAATTTCATTTGGGAACTGACACAAAAGTAGCACTGGGTCTTTATGAGTTAAACTCTGTTCTCTAAGATGTAACACAATGAAGGAGAGGCCCAAACCGTTCACCCATACGTTGTGTTTTCATCCTTCATGTCTCCAACAAGTGATAAACAAGAACCTCAGGAAGTTCTGGCTTGTTCTTTGAGCCTCTGGACCAAGATGCATCTGGAGAGAGCTGATTAGAATTGTGTTTCAAGTAATCTCCAAATGTGGTTTTGTAAAAAAAAAAAAAAAAAAAAAAAAATGTAAGAATGTTTTCTATCTTTAATTTATAAAATCAGTCTGCGCACCTTTTGGCAAAAAATAGTCTTAACAAGGCCAACGACCCATTTGGACGTTCAGAGGCTCTGTAGTTACCGTGGAAACACTGTCATCTTCTACAACACTGATTCACCAGTAACACCCATGGAGTTGGATCAATGACAGTGGATGGAGACACTTGGTTTATGTTCAATTAATGATCTATTTTGTTGAAAAGGTCACTTTTCTTTGTTTTTCATATAATAACAGTTGAATTTGAAGGCTGTGGAGTGCCTCAGGGTTCTATTCTGGACCCTGTTTCCTCTGTATATGCTGCCCCTGGCTTCCATTTTTGGAAACCACAACATCCAGTTTCATTCTTTTGTAGATAATGTGCAAATCTCCCTGCTCTTTAAAGTAAATCCTAAAGCCTCTGTGCAGGTCCTGCTGGACTATCTGCAGGATGTCATCCATCATCTAATGCAACATTGATTCAACAGTAAAACCCATGGAGTTGGATCGATGACAGTGGACAGAGATGCTTGTTTTATGTTCAATTAATCCAGAATATACAGTATTTTGTTGAAAAGGTCACTTTTTCTTCAGTTTTCTCCTGTTTCTGAAATAATAAAACACAACTTTAATCTGAGCTTTTATGAACATCTACATTATCAGACAATTAAATATAGGAAAATACATGATTTACACTGAAAAAACACAAAGTACAGAGGATAGTATTATAATAAATGGTGATAAATCAGTTAAAAATGATGAAATACATTCAAATGCATTTGGGAAGCACTGGGTCTTTATGGGTGAAGCAAGATGTACCTGATTTTAGTAAAATTTCGGCTTTAAGTCACGTTCACTCCCTTTTGTTGCCTTAAATCCTTTCGACTTGTGCGTCTGTGAAAGAACACAAAGTCTAATCCAAATGACAAACTCTTCACGTAAAAAAACACAACAAAATAAATCTTAGAGCGTAGAAGGAATATAAAAGCTGTTTTCTACTTCATTCACAACAAATCTGATCCGACTTCAGGTATTCTTCGAGACTGTTTGCCTTTAAAAACTCTGCCACAGTCCACTTTATGCAAAACAACTTAATTAAAGTTCCCTTACTTATCATGCATTGACTGTGGCTGCTTTTTCCCCTCACTATTTAATCTGAGCGATGTGGGAGAGCCCAGGGTTGGGCTCCCTCCCCTGTGGATGCACACAGTGAAACAGTCCAGGTTTAATGCAGTACACTATTTCACACAATTTCACCAGCGTCGAATAATAAATGTGCAACTTAAAGATAAAAATATCCATTCCCTGGGTTTATTTATAGACGTTTTTAGCTGCTTACATTGTGCAGGTCATAGTTAGAGTGACAGTAACTACATACACACACATATTTTTTTAAATTTATTTGCAATATTTTTGAGAAAAAAAATCTTTTAATGTGGTTTTTCCTCAATATTCTTAATCAATATTTACTGAAAAATGTGAGAAATTGACAGTTTTTAAGCACGTTTTACACTGGAAAGGTGATCTCATTGTAAGAAAATATATCCACCTTTGTCATATTAACCCATAAAAACCTGAACATTCATCACAGACCAAAACCATGTACTGATGTAAACTGTTTAGTACCTGTTGATTCACTAATTCTATCAATACATTTAGATATTTGTTGTAAAATACAGTTTGTCATCTTTTCATGGTCATCAGATATGACCCATTTGGACATTCAGAGAATTAGTAGTTACCATGGAAACACTGTCATCTTCTATAACATTGATTCACCAGTAAAACCCATGAGGTTGGATCAATGACAGTGTATAGAGACACCTGTTTTATGTTCAGTTAATGAGAGATTTTGTTGAAAAAGTCTATTTTTCTTCAGTTTTCTCGATATAATAACCCTCAACTTTAATCTGAGTTTTTATAAACAGCTACATGATCAATAAATTTAATACAAGAAAATACTGATTTATAGTGATAAAATACAAAATTCACATAATAATATTATAAATAAATGGTGATACATCACTTAAGAAAGGTTAGATATAGAGAAAATGTAATTTGGGACCTGACATACAGTATAAGTAGCGCTGGGTCTTTATGAGTTCAGATATTTGAGCTAATATTGAGTGGGATGTAACACTAACATGTTTGCACATATTTCTATTGCACACTTTTATATATATTTCTAATATACAGTATGTCTGTATTTTATTGTGTGGTTCTTATTTGTACAACCTGTGTAATGACAGTAAAACCTGTTCTATTCTATTCTATTCTATTCTGATCTATTTTCTTTTCTTCTCTGTTCTATATTATTTTCTGTTCTATTTTATTCTATTCTATTCTATTCTGTTCTATTCTGTTCTATTTTCTTTTTTGTTCTATTCTATTCTCTTTTCTGTTCTATTCTATTCTATTCTATTCTATTCTATTCTATTCTGTTCTGTTCTTTTTTCTTTGTTCTATTCTATTCTATTCTATTCTATTCTATTCTATCTTCTTTTCTGATCTATTTTCTTTTCTTCTCTGATCTATTCTGTTCTATATTCTTTTCTGTTCTATTTTATTCTATTCTGTTCTATTTTCTCTTCTCTTCTCTTCTCTTCTCTTCTCTTCTCTTCTCTTCTCTTCTCTTCTCTTCTCTTCTCTTCTCTTCTACTCTACTCTACTCTACTTTACTCTGTTCTATTTTCTTTTTTGTTCTATTCTATTCTTTTCTATATTCTTTTCTGATCTATTTTCTTCTATGTTCTATTCTATTCTATTCTATTCTATTCTATTCTATTCTATTCTATTTGCTGTTCTGTTCTGTTTTGTTCCGTTCCATTCCATTCTGTTTCGTTCCAATATGCACAACGTCCTTAAATGTTGGCCTTCTCTTCCTGTTTGAAGGCCTATTATCATCATTATTCTATCATGAGTTTCTTCCTTTTGTTTTCGGTCTGTGGTATAAGACAGTTTAGTTCTATTTAAGAATATCTGACTGTGTCTGACTTGACATATTCAGGTAAAAAAATAAATAAAAATAATGCTGCACCTTTCATAAAAAAACGGCTGTTGTCACAGTAGGAAACACTTAATACGCCTGTAGCCGAGGCTCTTTTTTTCTCTGTTGTGCCAGTGTAAATGCCAGGACGTTTTTTTTTTTTTTTTTTTTAATAACATGAGAAGCGAGGACAGAAGTCGACGCGGCGCACATGGCTGTCGTCTCAGTTTTCATGTCTTCGTGCTGTGATGCATCATTACCGCTGATGCTCCCGGTCTGTGATTGCAGCCATTGTTATGATTTACGTTCTCTTAAGGCTCCTTTATTTGTTGATCACAGCTGCTGTTTCAGAAGCGCCGTCTGATCGCCAACTTTTCCTGCTTATGAACTCCTTGAATCCTGTTTGTGGGTGCTGACAGTCGACTTCAATTAGAGGGGCATTTTGTCTTATCGCCTCGTATTGATCACAGCTATTTCACTTTTGATCGCATCCACTGCTCATTTTCAAACCACAGAAGAAAAATACACATTGTTAGTATCTTCTCCTTTTTTTTTTTTTTTTTTTTTTACAGAACTAAACAAGACACAAATGTAGATGATGGCAGATGTGACAGGAAGGTCCAAAGTTCATATACCATTGTATATCATTGTTTTTAATGACTTTATATAAAACACCTCTATGTCTACCCTCATTATGTTTATAATGCCAGGGTTCCCACGGGGTCATAAAAAGTCTTAAAAGTATTTGCAAATCTGCATTTAATACCTTAAAAAAGACTTTAAAATGTATTAAATTTGATATGTTAGGTCTTAAGTTATGTTGCCGCAAACTTGTTGGTTGTATTTTTAAAATGTTTGTAATTTTATGAATGCTGGTATTTTACTTCTTATCCAGGGACAACTGTTAAAAAAGAGGTTTTTTGCTAATACTGGCACATTTACAGAAATGTTCATTAATGTGTACTGTCCCTGTTAAACAAACAAACAAACAAACAAATAAATAAATAAATAAATAAATAAATAAATGTCTTTGTTAAATGTCCAAACTGCAGAATTAAACAACACACTAATGTAGATGATGACAGATGTGACAGGAAGGTGAAAAGTTCATGCATATCATTGTTTTTAATGACTTTTTAGAAAACGTGTCTATGTCTGCCTCCGTTATGTTTATATGGACAGAGTTCCCATGGGGTCTTTAAAAGTCTCAAATTTACAAATCTGCATTTAATACCTTAAAAAAGACTTTAAAATGTATTAAATTTGATATGTTAGGTCTTAAGTTATGTTGCCGCAAACTTGTTGGTTGTATTTTTAAAATGTTTGTAATTTTATGAATGCTGGTATTTTACTTCTTATCCAGGGACAACTGTTAAAAAAGAGGTTTTTTGCTAATACTGGCACATTTACAGAAATGTTCATTAATGTGTACTGTCCCTGTTAAACAAACAAACAAACAAACAAACAAACAAACAAACAAACAAACAAACAAACAAATCCACCCATCCATCCATAAATAAATAAATAAATAAATAAATAAATAAATGTGTTTGTTAAATGTCCAAACTGCAGAATTAAACAACACACTAATGTAGATGATGACAGATGTGGCAGGAAGGTCAAAAGTTCATGTATGTCATTGTTTTTAATGACTTTTTATAATACGTGTCTATGTCTGCCTCCATTATTTTTACATTGACAGAGTTCCCATGGGGTCTTTAAAAGTCTCAAATTTACAAATCTGCATTTAATACCTTAAAAAAGACTTTAAAATGTATTAAATTTAATATGTTAGGTCTTAAGTTATGTTGCCGCAAACTTGTTGGTTGTATTTTTAAAATGTTTGTAATTTTATGAATGCTGGTATTTTACTTCTTACCTAAGGACAACTGTTAAAAAAGAGGTTTTTTGCTAATACTGGCACATTTACAGAAATGTTCATTAATGTGTACTGTCCCTGTTAAACAAACAAACAAACAAACAAACAAACAAACAAACAAACAAACAAATAAATAAATAAATAAATAAATAAATAAATAAATAAATAAATAGATGTCTTTGTTAAATGTCCAAACTGCAGAACTAAACTACACACTAATGTAGATGATGACAGATGTGACAGGAAGGTGAAAAGTTCATGCATATCATTGTTTTTAATGACTTTTTAGAAAACGTGTCTATGTCTGCCTCCGTTATGTTTATATGGACAGAGTTCCCATGGGGTCTTTAAAAGTCTCAAATTTACAAATCTGCATTTAATACCTTAAAAAAGACTTTAAAATGTATTAAATTTGATATGTTAGGTCTTAAGTTATGTTGCCACAAACTTCTTGGTTGTATTTTTAAAATGTTTGTAATTTTATGAATGCTGGTATTTTACTTCTTACCTAAGGACAACTGTTAAAAAATAGCTTTTTTCCTAATACTGGCACATTTACAGAAATGTTAATTAATGTGTACTGTCCCTGTTAAACGAACGAACGAACGAACGAATAAATGTGTTTGTTAAATGTCCAAACTGCAGAACTAAACAACACACTAATGTAGATGATGGCAGATGTGGCAGGAAGGTCAAAAGTTCATGTATATCATTGTTTTTAATGACTTTTTATAATACGTGTCTATGTCTGCCTCCATTATTTTTACATTGACAGAGTTCCCATGGGGTCTTTAAAAGTCTCAAATTTACAAATCTGCATTTAATACCTTAAAAAAGACTTTAAAATGTATTAAATTTAATATGTTAGGTCTTAAGTTATGTTGCCGCAAACTTGTTGGTTGTATTTTTAAAATGTTTGTAATTTTATGAATGCTGGTATTTTACTTCTTACCTAAGGACAACTGTTAAAAAAGAGGTTTTTTGCTAATACTGGCACATTTACAGAAATGTTCATTAATGTGTACTGTCCCTGTTAAACAAACAAACAAACAAACAAACAAACAAACAAATAAATAAATAAATAAATAAATAAATGTCTTTGTTAAATGTCCAAACTGCAGAACTAAACAACACACTAATGTAGATGATGACAGATGTGACAGGAAGGTGAAAAGTTCATGCATATCATTGTTTTTAATGACTTTTTAGAAAACGTGTCTATGTCTGCCTCCGTTATGTTTATATGGACAGAGTTCCCATGGGGTCTTTAAAAGTCTCAAATTTACAAATCTGCATTTAATACCTTAAAAAAGACTTTAAAATGTATTAAATTTGATATGTTAGGTCTTCAGTTATGCTGCCACAACCTTGTTGACTGTTTTGTTTAAATCTGTCTGTTAAAAGTCCAAACTGCAAAGAAAGTAACATTATTCTACTCAGTTCCACCCGTTCCAACCCGACAATTTCTGAAATTAGGAACCAATTATCGCTAACTTTGCAGCCACCACTGAGAAATGACTCAGAACGGTGAAAATCAAGGTGTTGGAGTAAATAAATACATTTTCCTAAATTCAAGTTGTCACAAATTTTTGCCAGTATGGCTGTGAAATAGGCATTCAATTCTGTTCAATGTATCCAATCCACTTTTATTTATCAAGCACAAATTTAAATAAACACAAAGGTTTCCAAAGTGCTGGGCAGTAAAATAAACACAATAAAAGCATTATAAGAAGATAAAATACGAGAATAAAAAATAAAAACAGTGAAACATAAAAAATAAATAGACTGTCCACATCAGATAAAATATCTGTGTGCATAAAATCAACAACCTACGTGGTGTGAAGCCAAAGAAAAGAGGTAGGTTTGAAGAAGAATTTTAAAATTAGACAGTGAGGAGGTCTGTCTGACGTGAAGCGGCAGTTCATTCCACAGTTTTGGAGCTGCAACAGAAAACACTCAGCCCCCTCGGAGCTTCAGTAGTTTTAAAAAGACTTAAATTTAACTTGTAGAATCCTGTAGGAACTTTAACTGGGATATATCAGGAACAGTTGGACATAATGTCTCTAAGTTTTGACAAATGCATTGTGGAAAGTTGAAATAATAACTGCTCATGTTCTTAAAAATGGACTTTTAGGAGTTCACAAACAGTTAAACTGTTGTCTTATACAGATTCAGTTTATGAAGGAGGTGGTGTTTTGGCCAAGTTTTACCCTTTCATGTGTTGTGGTCACTATAGTCAACAAACATTTTAAAGCTTTTCTCTTTTATTTTCATGGGTTTTGTAGTTTTATTTTAATACCAGCCAACACAGAGGACGCTTTTGCTTTACTATGGAGGTATGGAATGGTGTGGACTGCCGCCAGCGGAAGTGAAAACGAAACTTATCACTCATTTGTCTTTTCTCTTCCTTCCAAAAGCTTCACTTTTAAACCTTACCAGCGAAAACGCTGCAATATTAGGATCACATTAGTATTAACTCTGTCGTCTCCATGTTTACTATTACTGACTTTCTTTTTCTTCTCAAAAAACTTTACTCTTCTTCGTAGTTTTCTTCCAGTATGGTTAATTCAGAGCAGCGCCCCCTGGTGGATTAATTGAGAAATGCTCATTCCAACACATTAAATGTCAGTAGCAGCACTTTGTTCCAGTCAGACTAATGACAACGACGATAAAGCACATTTACAAAAGGAACTAAGAACTGGAATGGGATTAAGTACTCGTATCAGTACTTGGTATCAGCAAGTACACAAATGGAAGTACTCGTACTTGGTCTGGAAAATAGTGGTATCGGTGCATTCCTAGTTTTATTCATAGTCAAGATGGCCGACAGGAAGTGAGACATGCTGAACATCCCAGGACTGTCTTGTAAATCCTTCTATAGCAGGAAACAGCCCTGAAGGTAGAAAAAAATATGCATCAAGTAACATCTAAGGGTTCATATCATTGTTAAAAATTTCAGATATTTATTTTATGTCAGAAAAAAATTGCAGTTAATCCCATTTCAAATAAATTTGGATGCCATGTATCAGTGGCAGTATTCAAAGTGTAATTCATACCATTACTGTAACTTTACTGTTCTTGTTTTTTTGCTTGCTTGTTTGTTTTTTTGCAGATTTATTTATAATTTTTTGGTGCACATTGAAGTTACATTGAACATCTGAATTTTCAATTTCAGAGGAATTAAACATGTCCCATTCTTCCCACCCCCTCACCCTCCCACTTCTGGTCGTACATAATGATAATGATAGTAGTTAAAAAAGCAAATAAAAAATAATGAAAAACTGTAACTTTACTGTTCTGGATAAACTTGATCTGCAGTTACATGTTGTTGTGTAAATCAATTGATAAGCATTATAAGAGTGTAATTAACTTTTTATTTTTTATTTTTTTTAAACAAAAAGGGTCTTTTTTTTTTTTTTTTTACATATTATCTCCATAAAATGAGTAACAACTAGTATTAAAATATGTTAAAAATATGAGAAAACATCAGATTAGTAGTGTTAAAATGTTTTTATTTCATAGTTTCTAGATATTATATCATTTTCTGTTTTTTTTTTTTGTTTTTTTTTTTGTAAAATACATATTTCTTTGCTTCAGACGTTAAATGTATGGTTTCCAGCTGAGTGGAGATGTTTGTAACTCCCTGAAAAATATGTTCACTAAAAAAAATTAAAATCAATTGTTATTTTTCATGCAAAGAGAATAAAAACACTCAGGAAATTACTATTGTTTTGAGTTCTTATAATTCATGCATGACAGGATTAATGAGGTCCAAATCCCATTATTATTCACTGCTGTAGTTTTACTTTTACTACATATCTGAGGTGGATTTTTAGATTTAAATGGTGTGTTTTTCTCATTTCCCCATTTTCGTGTCATATTTTGGACTGTTTTTGCTGCCTTTCTGTCTCTTTTTATGGCTTTTCCGCTGGAATCCACTGTAAAACATTTGGTGTGGGGATGATTTTCCAAATGAGCTGAGCCACAGCGCTGCATTCTCTTCATTAAAGCGAGCTGTGATGAGCTGGCGTTGTCGGGTTTGAATCCTTAACCCAGTTCCTCCCTCATTAACACCCAGCAAAAAAAAAAAAAAAATCTGACTTCACAAAGCGACTGGGAGGAAACGTTAACACACTGTCGATGGCAACCAAGAGTCCTGCACTGGTTTGATCAACGCTTTTACTCGTATGCCTGCTTTATCCGGCGTTCCTGCGTACGGATACGCCTTCATATCTGGGTTGTGTGGGTGTTTTCGTGCTAAGGCTTATTTGTGTCTATGCCTCGCTGTGTGATTTCGCTGAGAGAGATCATTAGCCATAATGTGCACAAGCCTGATTCTCCTCCCGTCCTCCGTTTCCTTAGATGTATTAATATTTTGGAGTTACCTGGTGAAATTGAAAGCTTATGCAAGCACAATCACCATGAGAGTGTACACGCATTGTGTTCACTGGGCCTCATTATCGGAACAGACCTGGAGATTTGCACACACAGGGTTTTATTATAATGCACAAAAAATAAATAGATTTTTAATGTGTTGCACTTTTGAACCGGGGTTTTGTCTAGGGATGGAGAATTCGATAGTCATTGGCACGAATTCAGCACCCCCCCACACCCCCTTCCTCTATTTTAATTCACACGTAGCTCACATTGCACCTCATTTTCATTCTTTTTTTTTTTTTTTTTTTTGGGTGCAGTTTCATGATTTTTTTTTTTTTCATGCAACTCATGATAAAATGGATTACATGGAGGGTGAGGTTGGGAGTAGAGCAGAGAGCATAATGGTGATGTGGTTCGTTCATAAACTATTTCAAAGCACTGATTAATTAACTTTTGTAGCTCAACAACCTCCCACTTTGATGCACACAAGATGCACTTTTTTTTTTTAAATATGTAATTGCACTTTTATATAGTAGTATTTTAATATTGATGTGTTATGGTGTGTGTGTTGTGCTTATTGAATGTACTTATGAGTGAGAAGAATGTAGTATGAATGTTACTGTGTTTTTTTTTTTTTTTTATGTGGGGGGCATGTGCAATTTCGTTGTAGTTATTATGCAATGACAAATAAAGCTTCTATTCTATTCTATTCTATTCTATTCTATTCTATTCTATTCTATTCTATTCTTTTCTTTGTGCTGAAGTCACTATTGTGTTAATTAACCCATAAAGACCCAGTGCTGCTTTTGTGTCAGTTCCCAAATAAATTTTTCTCTATTTTTAACCTTTCATAACCTCCTCAGACCTAGCTATGGGTTTTCTGTCCACATTTATAGACAAGAGTTTCACAACTTTAAACTAAAAAAAAAAAAAGAAAAGAAAACTGTCCACCACAAAGGACATTCCATAAAAATTTTAAAAACTGCATCTGAAAAAAACAGTTGCATCATGATGTTTCCAATATAGGCACTTATTTAATAAAAAACAAAAAAAGCTGGTACTTTGCTGACATTTCCTGGGTCTTAGAAGGTTAACCCTCAGGGGTCCACAGTCACGGCCCCATGACTGAATCACATGACATGTTCAACACGTCGTAGCATCAGAAGTTGGTCACGTAGACCACAGGGGGATAACTGAATTAAAAAATGCGGACTTGAAACACTCTCCCACTTTTTATTTGATGTTAATAGAGCAAATACAACCACAGATATGATGGTTTGAAACAGGAACAAACGTGAGTAAACGTAAGAAAATGAGATGGGGCGGGTGTTATATTTCTTACCATATCTTCGTCATTTTTTGTCCTTTTTCAAAACGGAAAAAATTGACCAAATCTGTGGATTCTAATCTAGAGACTGAATTGGCATTACAGGTAAGGGTGAGAATGACCCCACCTGACCTGGATGCAGAAACCAGCAGGACCGGGGAGGGGTGAGAAAACCAGAGAAAATGCCCATGTAAAGATATGCTTTTTTGCTGGGTGTTAATGAGGGAGGAACTGTGCTAAGGATTCAAACCTGACAACGGTGGCTCATCATAGCTCACTTTAATGAAGAGAACACAGTATGGCGCACTTTTGAATGCAGTTGTCCCCAGTGGTCTACGTGGCCGACTTCCGACGCTACGACGTGTTGAATATGTCATATGATTCAGTCACAGGGCCGTGACTGTGGACCCTTAAAGGTGGGGTCTGAGTTGTTTTTCTGGAGCATTTGTTACTATATTCCTTAAAATCTCCTTCACACCCCGATTACAACTAATTAATTAAATGCTCTAACACAAAAATTAAAAAAAATCAGTCACCTGTGGAATGGAAAGGACTGAAAAAACACCATCCAATCATTTTGAGCGCCCACTCGAAGTGATTGAACGGTGATCTGTCTATCAAACTCAACTGCCCTTCACCCCTCCCCCCTTCCCCCCTCTGCGCGTACCCCTCTTCGAGCATGAATCGTGCGTTCCCAGAAGAAGCGCTTGTACAGGAAGCAAAGCCAGAACCTGGTTATATTAGTTATATTAGGATGGAAAGTTCACCAGCAAACTGTTTTGTCACTAACATTAGGAACACTAGGAAATGTAACATTAGTCACACAGGTCTGAACTGGGGCTGTTCTGGAAGAGTGGGGGTGTTCGAGGAAACTGAATGAGGTACGCATGGATACGTGAGCTAGAGGCTCAGCCAGGACCGTAGCCTGCGACGGAGCCTCAGCCCGTGTAGGAGACGGAGCTGTGGCCGGATCCGGTCTGGACCGCATACGGAGTGGAGCCCAACCCGGGTCTGGAGCAGCAGCTGGCGAATTGTTGCTGTGCAGCGCTCGTGAACCCTCGGGAACAAGCATTATGCGTGCCAGTACTCGGGAGGCGTGGCTTCGGAGGGACATCTGAAGAAAGGGGTTTGGACTTTTGAATTTTTTCAAAATGTAGCTGCTTGAACCATTTTTCTAAGATCTCAGACCCCACCTTTAAGGGTTAAATACATAAATTATGAAAAAAGGTGAACGACACGCACATCCAAAATTAGAGGTGTGCAGGATCCCAAAAAAGTAGAACGTGAAAAAAATAAAGGAAGGTCCGCACAACCAGTGAGCTCCCAAACCATTTAATTGTGATGTTTCGGGCCGAGGCCCTTCATCAGACTGAGGACAGAAACTTTCACAGGTGTTCTATATGTGGCGTCTAATCACAACACGTGACCCACGTTACACGTCGTAACAGAAAAAAATATTAAAACTTTTCAAACATATGATCAATTGTAAATGATCAAGAGTCATACATTTCAGAGTATCCACAAATACAAAATACACAGGTGTTTTGCCCAATATAAACTTTTAAAAACAATTTTTCTTTTGTTTTTGCTCTTGTAAATCTGTTCTTGTATTTTTGTTAATAAGAACCGTGCACACATGCTGTGGTGTTTGTCACCACATTCAGATGGACAGTATAACTACATGGACCTGTAGAAATTTGATTAACATCTGTTTACAAATATGAGTGCAAAGCAATTTGATCATTAAAAATCATGTGTATTTGTAGACATTTGTAACACTTTATGATTTATGATTGATTGTACGTATGATTAGGCTTTACAAGTTATTTTCTGATCTTCTAAGATGACGCATATTGCATGTCACGTGCTATTTTGGTCGGACACTGCATAAAAACACCTGTGTATTTTGTATTTGTGGATACTCTGAAATGAATGTAGGACGTTTCGGACTTGGACGCTCCGGACTAGGATGTTTCGGACTGCACTTTTTGCAGTCCCTAACCCTAACCCTAACCCTCGAAAGGCCGAAACGTCCTAGGCCGAAACGTCCAAGTCCGAAACGTCCAAGTCCGAAACGTCCAAGTCCGAAACGTCCGTCCACTCTCTGAAATGTATGACTCTTGATCATTTACAATTGATCATATGTTTGAAAAGTTTTAATATTTTTTTCTGTTATGATGTGTAACGTGGGTCACGTGTTGTGATTAGATGCCACATATAGAACACCTGTGAAAGTTTCTGTCCTCAGTCTGATGAAGGGCCTCGGCCCGAAACGTCACAATTAAATGGTTTGGGCGCTCACTGGTTGTGCGGACCTCCCTTTATTTTTTTCACACTAAATACATAAATTCACATTGGTGTTGTTATTATTATTATGATTATTATTATTATTAGTAGTAGTAGTATTAGCAGTGTTGGGCAAATTACTTTTAAAATGTGATTACTTATAGTTACTAGTTACTTTCCCAAAAAAGTATTTGAATTAGTAACAGAATTACTCCCTCATAAATGTAATTACCAGGGGTTAGTATGTAATTAGTTACCAGGGAAAGTAATTATTGCATTTCTTTTTTGAAAACCTTCAAATATGTGAAAGGAAACTGATTTTTGAGTGTGTTTCACAGGCCAGTTGTATAGAGTAGAACAGCAGACAGGTACTGCAGACCATGACTGTGGTGAGGCTGGGGTCCACCAGGGCCTGGCTTTTCCACCACATAAGTGCATATCTGCATTTATAGGAAGAAGATGCTCCTCCAGTTGATCCCACATCTTCACTCTTTTCAGTCGTTAATATCTCCTCCTCCCTGATCCAGCGGTAAATGTCTTCAGTCTAATCAGTCAGACTCACTGATAGCTCCTCCCCTAAATTAGCTGTGCACGTAGCTGCGTTCAAGTGAATGGGGTGTGCTGGGACAACTCAAACTCGGACATGTCATTAGTCCTTCAAGTGAAGGCAACGTGGACAACTCAGACTCATGGACACATAGGTGAAGCATGAAGGCAGTGTGGACAATTTGAATATAAGAACGGCTCGCAACAAATCAATTCTAATCGTTCACTGAAAAGAGGCGACTCAAAAGACTCGACTTGTCCGCGAACGTCACACCTCTCGTGCCTGGCTGAGCGAACCAGGACGGATAACAGCTGTTAGATATCAGTGCACAGTAACGCACCACATTTCACTGCCGGTAACGGTAATGGCGTTGTAACGTTTCAAATAGTAATTAATTAGATTACCTGTTACTGGAAAACAGTAACGGTGTTAGTAACGCCACTATTTTTTACACCATTATTCCCAAAACTGATTATTAGTATTAGTATTATTCAGCTGTTCTTTTGCTCTTTGTCTACTTTTAACTATCTGATCAAATATTATATCAAATATTCCATGTAAATCTGAAGCAAAAATCCCCCATCACTACAAATAACACCTAAAATATTAACTTGCCTTTGAATATGACTGAAAACAGGACCGGGGCTTTTTTGTTGTTTTATTAAAGAACACACTTTGACCTGCAGGTATCCAGCTGAATTCATTGTTTTGCTGACTGAAAAATATGATAGTGATAAATATGAAACTCAGCTCTTGGTCTTTTATTCCTGTTTTGTTTGAGAGATTCATAACAGCAGAAATATACTGTGTGTTTTAACATTTCACTCAAAAGCTTCAGTGAATCAAAAGTGATTAAATAATTAGACATCCCTACTTGGTGCAAACTATTTTTCCATTGCAGCGGTATGAAATATTCATGATACAATTACTGTTTATTTTTATAAGTCATAATGAGCCTTAAAGGAATGAAAACAGAAGGATGTTTGACTGAGCAAGTGCTTTATAATGGTTGAAATGTTTTTTTTTAATGGAAGTACATGCTGAAAGGTTCTGTTTTGCTACTAAATAAAATTAGGGAATGGCTACATGAAATATCAGTTTGTCAATTGCCACAGAGCCAATCAAATGTTCGCATTTTTTACTTTCAAACGAACATTTCTCTGAGTATGATGAAATTGTTTGTCAGCAGCAGCTGTTGTAGTCCATACTGAAAATATGTCCAAACTTCGAGCCGATTACCTAAAATGTTCAGTTGTTGGTTGAACAGGACAGAGCAGCACAGCCAACAACCTGGAGGGGGCGGGGCGTGAAGTGGCTCATTTGCATTTAAAGGGCCAGCGCTCAAAACCACCTTTCTAGTGTCATTACTCAGAAATCGGGTTGAAGATGGACCTGTGGAGTTGAATTAATGAAGAATTCACACCCAAACATTTATAATAATAATAATAATAATAATAATAATAATAATAATAATAATAATACATTTTATTTATAAGACACCCAAAGACACTGTACAACAAGATAAAACAGACAATACATAAAATACAAAGAAATAAACAAATAGATAAAAGAATAATTACAATACGATGGTTTGCAGGGATACAGGGTTTACAGTTTATGTAGACCACAGGGGAATGTTTTAACCCTGTAAAGCCTGAACCATTAAATCACTGACAGAAAATTCTAGTTCTGTGAAACTGGAGCCTTTATTGGTCCTTCTGAACAACCCAAACTTTTTTTTTTTTTTTTTTCAAATATCAATTTCCATGTATGAGTTTCAGTTTTGTATCATATTTGATACATTGGGTCTCAATGCTCAAATATTATTATTTTTGCACAAAAAAAACATAATATAACACAAATATGTCTAAGAAATTGGTAATTCCTTTTAAGAATTGGCAAAGTTCTGCCTCCTTCCTCATTAATGACAGTCTTGTCGTGAGATGAAGAAAAGTGAATTGTTGCAGTGTCCAGTATTTCCATTCTAAACCTTGCATAACTTAGGGCCACCTGCTGTGTAACTTGTCAAACATGCCAAGCTTGTTGTTTCCTTCACTGCCCACTTATTGATGAGTCAGAAACTTACTGTCAACCTTCTCTTTAAGGAAACAGTACTGGCTTCACTGAACAAGTGTCCTCCTTTTACTGTTGAAGGTCAAATATGTGCATAACCAATCAATTGGTAGTTAACCGAACATGGGAAAAGATTAAACATATATAAGCTTTGAAAATTCTTCTGTTGGTCAAACAGCAGGGGGCAAGGCTTTGGATGATTGCGGTCTGTTGTCTCAATATTCTTACATGTGACAATATATTTGCTTTAACCCCTATTCAGTGAGTTTTTGTGTTCTTGCTTCAAAAGACTGTCCAGAGTGCTAGAAACCTCCATGACAAGTGTCACTGGAAAGGCCTCTGGTGAATGAATTCCTCCCCCCTGGTGGATTATTTGTGTATTGCATGTATCTAATTGTATACATCAGGATTTTCAAGAAAAAAAAATCTCACTGATCATGTAGAGCAGGGGTGTCAAACTCATTTTCTTTCAGAGGCCATATTCAGCCCAATTTTATCCCCAGCGGGCCAGACCAGTCAAATAATAGCATAATAGCCTATAAATAATGACAACCCCAAATTTTTTTGTGCAAAAAATAACATTAAATGATGAAACTATTTCAATCCAAAACAAAAAAGATGTGAATAACTGGAAAAAACTGAAATTTTTGAAGAAAAATAAGTAAAATTTTATCAATATTATGCCTGAACTTCTGATTTTTACATGTGCATTACAGATCAAATCTACCAAGGCACAAAACAGGCAGAATATTGTTAAAATTGCACTTATTTTTCTTCAGATATTCCAGGTTGTTCATATTTGTTCAGGTTATTGACATGTTATTGTTAAAGGATATCAGAATTTAATGTTCTTTGCAATAAATCAAAGACAAAAAAACTGGTGTTGCCATTATTTAGAGGCATAATATATTATTTTTCTCACTTTAAACCAAGAAGAACATTTGGACTCATTATTTCTAGGTTATTATGCTGTTATTTTTGAGTTTGATGCCCTTGACTGTTAATATCTTCAGGGTAATTTTTTGCATTTTGCACTTTGTAAATTCATCTTGCGGGCCAGATTGGAACCTTTGGCAGGCCGGTTTTGGCCCCCGGGCCGTATGTTTGACACCTGTGATGTAGATGGCTTCAATACTCATGTATCAAATATGATACACTTGGCGTTATAGGGTTAAAATGCATGATTCCATTTAAAAAAAGCAAAATATCACTCCTTTAATGCAACTTTATTTCATGCAGTTCGTGTAAAATATTAGAGTTGCTGCCTCTCATCAGACATGTTCAGCTCACTTATCCTCCTTCTAGAATCTGCCAAACCAGCATTTTCCGTCGGGTCGACCTCAGACCTTTTTATCGTTGTGTTCTGACCCATCGGACTCACACAGGGCCAGTGATTTTACCTCATAAATGCGCTGCTCTGCACTTTTTGTTGCTTAACTCTGGTAGGTTTAAGATGCTTCAGGGCCTCAGCTCCCCGTGGGAAAAACTGTACGAAGGCTAGAAAAGGGGAAATATTCTAAAATTAGTGCACACCGCTTCAAATATTGATTTTTAGTCAGACTTTTCTCAGGTGGTTAAAGCGGACCAGACACTCAAACTAACCTTTTATGATGCTGTGGTTCTCCGTCAAACATATGAACTTGAACTACTCATGTCTCACATCTAAACCTGGACATTTGGACACTGATCGTCTCCATCTCAGCCTCATTCTACGACTATATTAACCCATAAAGACCCAAACATCCATCTATGTCCAAATCCATCTACTGATCTAAACTGTTTAATACCTGTTGATCCATTAATCCTATCAATACATGTAAATAATTGTTGTAAAATACAGTTTGTCATCTTTTCATGGTCATCAGATATGACCCATTTGGACATTCAGAGGCTCTGTTGTGAACACTGCCATCTTCTACAACACAGGTGTCAAACATGCAGCCCAGGGGCCAAATCCAGCCCACCAAAGGGTCCAATCCAGCCTGTGGGATAAATTTGTAAAATGCAAAAATTACACTGAAGATATTAACAATCACTGGTGTCAAAATCATTTTAAATCAGGTTCCACATACAGACAAATACAGTCCAATTAGATTTCAAGTGGGTCAGACCAGTAAAATATTATCATTATAACCTATAAATAATGACAACCCCAAATTCTCTCTTTGTGTTTTTTGGTGTAAAAAAGTTTAATTACATCAAAGTGTTTACATTACCAAACTATACTTTTACAAAAAACGTGAATAACCTGAACAAATATGAACAAACGGAAATGTCTTAAGAAAAGTAAATGCAATTTTACCAATATTCTGCCTGTTACTAAATGTTTTGTGTGATTGTAATGCACATGTGTAAATGATAAACTGATAAAACGAGGCATAATAGTGTTAAAATTGCACTTGTTTTTCTTAAGACAATTCAAGTTGTTCGTGTTATTCAGATTTTTCGATGTAAACCTGATCATAATATAATTTCACTTTTCTCACCGTTATTATTTTACTGGTCTGGCCCACTTTAGATCAAATTGGGCTGAATGTGGCCCCTGAACTAAAATAAGTTTAACACTCCTGTTCTACAACATTGATTCACCAGTAAAATTCATGGAGTTGGATCAATGACAGTGGATGGACACACTGGGTTTATGTTCAGTTAATGATAGATTTGAAAAAGTAGATTTAGAAAAAGTAGCTTTTTCTTCTCTTTTCTCTGTTTTTAATGCAACAACCCTAAACTTTACTCTGAGCTTTTATGAACATCTACATGATCAGTGAATTAAATGTAGGAAAGAACCTGATTTTCATTGAAAAAAATAAAATCCAGAAAAAAATATTGCAATGAATGGTGATAACTTACTTAAGGAAGGTTAAATATAGAGAAAAATTAATTTGGGAACTGCCACATAAGTAACACAGGGTCCTTATGTGTTAATGTTCAGGATCATGTGGTGAGTGGAGTTAGTCATACCATGTCAATCAATCAGTCAATAAATCAGTCAATTAAATTATAGTTATATGGCACTAAATCATAACAAGTATGAACAGAGGGTGTTGAACTTGTTTATCAACATGTTCTCATGTAAGATATTAGCATAATAAACCTTTAACAATAAAATATGAACAAAGAAAATTAAGTACAATTTTAATTATGAGAAAATGCCTTAAACCTAGACTAAAATGAGTTCAACACCCTCTGTGTTTTGTACATTCAATTTGTCAGTTGTGTTAATGATAAGATGACACATAATATTGCAGAAATTATTCTTATTTTAGTTCCACATTCCAAACCTCAAAATTTCAACAATATTATGCATGGCACCAAATGTTTGTGTAACATTGAGCCCATTTATATGATCATTAAAGTCTGATACCTGGGAGAAATTGCTGTAATTGTAATTGCCGTAATCACATGCGACACGTTTACATGCACTTCAGAAATGCGATAATCGAAAAACCCTGATTTACATGTTTCAGTCCATTATTTGATTTCTTTCAGAGTACGTACATACATTATGACATAAGATGTACACTTCCTGTCATTTTCAAAACATCTGGCCTTGTCTTGTTACTATGGCAACGCCTACGGTGTCAGCGTTAACTGTCCTAATGTGGGAGGAGCTAATAAAACTCTGAAATAGGTCACATGTTGCTGCTGTCGATTTAATTTCATTGTTTGTTTACCTTTTTCCTTAGGCTCATGTTGTCGCTGTGTAACTTCCGTTTATATAGATTTTTTTTTTTTTTTTTTTTTTTTTTACACATGTGCAGGTGTAAAAAAAAAAAAAAAGAAATCGGATTAACCTGTATAAATGCGTGAAGACATCAGAGTATTGCAGAAAAATCTAGATGTGTTAATCTGATTTCTCATAGTCAGATAACTGCTGTTATCGGATAAAGCCTATCGGATGATTCTGTTTACATGATCACTTGAATAATCTGAAAACTCCAGGAATCGGCTAATGATCGGTAGGGGTTTAAGTAAATATCAGTTCTGCAATATATCGCAATATTTCATTTCATGATACTGTATCGATATTTTTAGGTATTTATTCAAATGCAAATATGGCAGAGGTTTATTTTTGTTTTTTTTGTTTTTCTTTATTGTTTATAATTTATTTATTATTATTAAACACTGTTTTATTAAATAATGGCTATTTGAAGCATCCTAAAAGCACTTTTTACTGTCTGAGAGGCAAATGTTAGTTCCTTTGTTGGGATTGAACTAAAATAATGTTATGATGTTAGTTATGAACTAATAGAATATGAACATTTGAACAGGATGTTAAACTGTAATGTATGTAAAATATAATTTAAGTTTAACACAGGGAGAATTTGTGATATAGCATTAGATCCTGTTGCGGTAAAATAAAAATGTGTTTAGTATTTGTGCATATTTTGGGTGTAATCCATTTCTTCCAGGAAAAAATCTAAAAGAAAAAACAAAACCAATAAAAAAAATCACCCTTTAACAGTATCATGATACATCGTGATATATCGTATCGTGATTCTTGTATTGTGATTTGTATCGTATCACCGGATTCTTGCCAATACACACCCCTAATGATGAGTGTATTGGTGTGGATGTAAAAAGGCTCACTGCATGTAACACACATTTACAAATGATAAGTTGAGGTGTAATATTGTTCAAATTGTGTTTTTTCTTAAGAAACTTCAGTTTTTTCTGGTTATTCATATCTTTTTTTGTGAAAGGATAGTTTGTAAATGTAAATATTTTCATAATTTAATGTTTTTTATTGCACTAAAACAAAGAGAAAAACTCGGCTTTGTCATTATTTATAGATTATTATATTATTTTACTGGTCTGGCCCACTGGAGATCAAATTGTGCAGTATATGGCCCCTGAACTAAAATGAGTTTGACTCCCCTGCTCTAAAGAATAACTGTAAGTGTGTTAGCCTAGCAAAGTTTCGACTAGAACTTTCACTACCCATCATGGAAAGCTCTCTACAAACCTCCAATAACACATGCACACAGTATGTTATTAGCATGGTGTCACTCAAACAACGGTGCAATTATAGAAAGTGGAAATCAGAGAGAAAATTTAGACTAAAGAGAGCGTTAACCTTTGAAAGGCACAGAAAGTCTCAGTAATTAAAGTCTTTTGTGTTTACTGGACTTCCTGTGATTGATGCTGACATCGAATCCTACATATTGCATATTTCATTTATCAAAGTGAGTCTCGACCACTGCACGGCTTTTATCTGTCTGATAAACAGCCTCCATTTCCCCTGTAGAAATGGTCTCCACGTCAAATGTAATCTTCAAAGGGATGCACTGAGGCGTCCTCTCGGCTCTGTTGGCTCGGATGCAAGTCGTGGAGCCATGATGTCCTTTGTTTGATTCTGGAAGGGACCTCAGTCACATGTCCTCCACCTCGATTTTTCTGCAGATTATTAAATTTAACCTCAGACTGGCCTGTATTTGCTTTGTTTGCTGTTAATCTGTGTAATGAAGGCTTACAACAACTGAAAAATATCCAACTATTGAACCTTATGAATGCTTTTAACCATTTTATGGATGTGTCTGAGTTTGGGCACTTCCTTAATCTTTGAATATTTTCCTCATAAAATACTGATGTATGTACACATTTATTGTAATGATCCCCACGGGATGTTAGCCTGTATAGACCAGTGGCGATTTCTCATAGACTGCAAGGGAAGCCCGGCTTCCCCTAAAATTACGAAAATTAAATGGTTATAAATATGTATGGTTGTGTTGACATTTTATTGACTACAAATGTGTTAGAACACGTTCATCTTAAGGATGACTTCGTTCAGAATCAGCTTTATCACAAACCAACGGACGCAATGTTGTTCACTTCTCATCCATTCCCGTGTCTCTGTTTTCTCATTCGATCTCTGCTCAGTGCATTTGTCCGTAGACTCTAGGCGTCTCTGGGCTTCAATGGGACTGAGTGGAACAGTTTTTTTCATTGCCTCAAAACTGGACGGTAATTGGATAAATGCCACAATGTTGTCCCGCCCCCGGATGCCGGGCGTCTCTGGGGGTGAATGGGGCTGTGGGCGGAGCTCGGCCGGGCTGAACGCCAGAATCCCACGTGCTGATTGTAGGATCAGTCGAAAGGCTGAATCCCATTTGATTGACAGCTATTTTCAGATCTGCTCCTTCACTGACACAGTTCAGTTTAATACCGTCGCACATTCTGCTGTGAAATCAAGAGAGAAACCACTACGAAATAACTCATTCATTTCTTGCACTGTAAATAAAACACACTCATTGTACTTCCTTGTTTCAATTTAACATAATTTCAGCGTTTTCTTGTTTCAGTTACATAATTTAATCATTTCTTGTTCGAGTTTAATATCGTTTTGTAGATAGTTAAATTGATCAAACTGTCGGCTAGGTCGGAGTGAAAGGAGCATCTGTTGTTTAAAAAGGCTGAAGTCTTACACCCACAACACAATGGGCCAAGGCAATCTAAGTAGAGAGGACACTGGTCCAGTCCCTGGAAAAGACGCCTACTTGGTACGATAAGGTCACTGAGCATTTTCTTAAAAAGGAACGGAGGGCCGAATGTATGTCTAAATAACTTGACTTTTTGGGGGTTTTTTTGTTTTTTTTTTTGTTTTGATGTAAGCCGACAATGAGCTTCCCTTGTCTGAAAGACAAGCAGCCGCAACTGGTATAGACGTTTGCATTAAAGGGGTCATATTTTGCTAAACCCACTTTTATTAGTCTTTGGTTCATTTATTTTTGTATTTGGACCCTAATAGTACAAAAAAGTTTGAATTTGAACCCTACAGGTGCTGCAAAGCTATCTTTATATTCATTCTGGCAAAAAATTGAGTGGATTTCTACAACTGTTGTAATTCCTTCTTAATTTGTTACATTTTATAACTAGTTGCATCACGACATTTGCACATATAAGGTCAAGACTTCAGACGAACATTTCTCCGAGTACAAAATAATTGTTTGGCAGCAGCAGCAGTTGTAGTCCGTACTGAAAATATGTCCAAAAAAAAAGTTTTTCAAATTTCAATTTCCATGTATGAGTTTCAGTTTTGTATCATATTTGATACATTGGGTCTCAATGCTCAAATATTATTTTTGAAAAAACAAAATCCTAACAAAACACAAACATGTCTAACAAATTGGTAATTCCTTTTCAAAACTGGCAAAGTTCTGCCTCCTTCCTCATTAATGACAGTCTTGTAGTGTCACTGGAAAGGCCTCGGGTGAATGAATTCCTCCCCCCTGGTGGGTTATTCGTGTATTACATGTATCTAATTGTACACATCAGGTCTTTGAAGAAAAAAATAACCCACTGATCATGTAGAGGGCTTCAAAACTCATGTATCAAATATAATACGTTTGGCATTATAGGGTTAAAATGCATAATTTCTACAACCTGTTTTAATTCCTTCTTCATTTTTTATGTTTACAACTAGTTACGTCATAACATTTGCACTTACTGTATGTCCCAAAAAAAATTACAATCGGATTTTCCACACTGATAACTTTCAAAATAATTAAACAATTTAAATGTTATTTCAGGGTATGAAACTATAACTTGTTACCTACATCTTGCAGAAAACTCCATTTAATTTGGTTCAGTGGTCACAGAGAAATGAGGATCTTCGTAAAGCATGTCACGGGTTCATTTCTTCCACGTTTGGCACTTGGATGCTCTTGAATGAAGATATTTTGTTCACAACTGACAGGGCAACGAACAAATGAATTCAAATTCTGTGCATAACATTATATCAATGGTGTGTACTCGTGAGGTTTTGTTGTTGAAAGACGTATTGATCTCTCAATTACCATTTTGCATTTGTTCCCTAAGAAGCTAACATCTGTTGACGAGCATTTCACTTTGATTCTTACCTATCCGATTCTCAAACTGCAAAGTCGATAAAGCAGTCACTTTTTCAAGAGATATTTTTGCGCGAGAACACAATGAACAACTTCGTATTTGTAAAGCGTGAACACAATGGACAACGTGTCTCCTTACAAAACTTGGAGGGAAAGGACTTCTGACATGTTTTACAAAGATCCCCATTTCTCCGTGACCACTGAAACAAATCGAATGGGGTTTTCTGCAAGATGTAGGTAATAAGTTACAGTTTCATGCCCTGAAATTGCTTTTTTTTTTTTTTAAATCAATTTTTAAATTTTTTTTTTCACTTTGCATCTCCAGAAGTGCAATACAAAAAAAAGAAAGAAATTCACATTTTATGATATGAGATTTTGTGACATACAAAGTGTAAACCCCCTCCCCCCCAGAACCAATGGCGACTCCCATACCAACCCAACCTGGATTTCAAAATACGAAAACCACTAATAAAAAAAAAATACACGTATATATGTGAAAGAGAATATAATTTCTGAAATTGCATTTTGATTGGTTCACTATTTTTAAAGTTATCATTGCAGAAAGTCTGGCTGCAATTTTTTGGGGACATACGGTGTAAGGTCAAGACTTCCGACAAACATTTCTCCAAGTACGCCATAATTTTTATAGTGGTTGAAATGTTTTTTTTTTTTAATGAAAGTAAAGGTTCTGGTTTGATATTAAATAAAATTAGGCAATGGCTACATGAAATATGGGTTTGTCTATTGCCACAGAGCCAATCAAATGTTCGCATTTGTCCTTCCGACAAACATTTCTCTGAGTACGACATAATTGTTTGTCAGCAGCGGCGGTTGTAGTCCATACTGAAAATATGTCCAAACTTAAAGCCGATTACCTAAAATGTTCAGTTGTTGGTTTTATTAACAAACACAAATGGCTGAACTGGACAGAGCAACACAACCAACAACTCAGAAGGGGGTGGGGTCATGTGCATTTAAGGGTCCGGCGCTCAAAACGACCTTTTTCATGTCATTACTCAGAAATATTGTTGAAGATGGACCTGTGGAGTTGAATTGATGAAAAATTCAGACCCAAGCAGAGCATTTACAGCTTATGTAGACCACAGGGAAATGTTTGGAAATGCACAATTCCATTTAAAAAAGCAAAATATCACTCCTTTAAAGCAAAGTTAGGATAAAAACACATTGCAGCAGAGGCGCATTGGAGGGTTAAAGGGACAATAACACCCTCCATCACTGCCTCGTATGTGTCGGCTGGTGCTGATTGCACTGTGTATGACTTCCACTTATCCCTTCCTGGGCGCAGCCGACATGCAATAATGTGAAAACTGTGTATACCCCAAGCCAGATAACAACATAACAAGTGCACTTTAGTGGTCTGAGCCCCAAAGGTTACAGCAAACATGGGAAACATGGGTGCAAGCAGTTAGAACCAGTGCTGGAAGTGAAACATAGTTATATTTCAAGTATTTGTTGAATCTTGTACTTAACCCATAAAGACCCATACATCCACTAGTGACCAGAATCATACACTGGTATAAAATATGTAATACTTACTGATCCAATAATCCTATCAATACATGTATAATACTGTTTGTCATCTTTTCATGGTCATCAGATATGACCCACTTGGACGTTCAGAGGCTCCATAGTTACCGTAGAAACACTGTCATCTTCTACAACATTGATTTAACAGAAAACTCATGGAGTTGGATCAATGACAGTGGATGGAGACACTTGGTTTATGTTCAGTTAGTGATATATTTTAGTGAAAAAGTCACATTTTCTTCAGTTTTCTGTGCTTTCAATATAATAACCCTCAGCTGTAATTGAACATCTACATGATCAATCAATTAAATATAGTAAAATACCAGATTTTCACTTAAAAATGTAAAACATAGGGTATAATATCGAAGTAAATGGTGATAAATCTCTTCAGAAATGTTAAAAATAGAGAAAGGTTCATTTGAGAACTGCCACAAAAGTAGCACTGGGTCTTTATGGGTTAAACACAGAGATCTGTGTATAGAAAATATACAGTTTTAGTTTACATGCAGAGATTAAAGGTTATGGTGTCTTCTTTTTGATACATTTTCTTTCCATTTTTATTCTCCATTTACACCATACATCACCTCAGTGTTGCCATGGATTTAAGCGAAGGAGGACAAGAAAAGGGCGATGCCAGCTGGATGTGAGGGAAAGTGATCTATCAGTGGTACAGCGGTAAAACTATTGGCATTTACCTCTGACTTGGCACTGAGCCTCCCCATTGATAAAACCCATTGGCTGTTTATAAGAAGTGGATGGAGGTACTGAGATGTCAGGAGTGTTTTTAAGGCCAGGGCTTTGTATTGTGTAGGCATCAATGCCCATATTTAGACAAAAGTCAATGAATGTATCAATCAGTGACTGGATGAATTAGTTTTATTGTTTCAGACATAATAGAATCACTAACAAAATCAGAAAATATCGGCAGGTGAGTGATCACACCTGCCAATCAGAGACCTCTGTTAACCCTTAAATAAGTTAAAGATGGTCCAGAACATCTAAAGCACTGGTGTCAATCTCCGGTCCTCGAGGGCCAGTATCCTGCATGTTTTAGATGTTTCCCTCTTCCAGCACACCTGACGGTCGTTATCAGGCTTCTGCAAAGTTGGATGATAGGCTCATCATTTGAATCAGGTGTGTTGGAAGAGGGAAACATCTAAAACATGCAGGATACCGGCTCTTGAGGATCTGAGGTTGACACCCCTGATCTAAAGGGTCCAAATTATGACAGTGAGACCAGACTTCCTCCTGTAAACAACAGTGAATATGACAATTTGGAGAAGGATATCATATATGTATGTATGTATAGTATAGTGCAGGGTTATTCAAAAAGAATGAACCAATTTCTTGATGCATTGCTTCAGTTCTCATGCATCATCATGATGCCAGGCCCGGTTTGAGGTGGGGGGGCGTACAGTGAAAGTGAAACTAAAGACGCTTTACTAATTTCTCTATTGCCATATTTCCACTGCGTGGAACCGGTTCAACTCGGCCCGTCTCCCGTTGTTGTGCACCTCATTTCTTTTCCCCTACCTTCGGAAACTTGTATTTGAGGGGGTACGATGTTTGTTGCCCACACCGGAACCAGACGGCCTGGTGTTCACTCTGCTACTAGATTCACAAGCACCACTAAGTAGCGTATCAAATACGTGACATTCCTGTAAATGAATCACGTGCTGTGGACAAATGTTTGAACGGATTGGAGAGATTCCACCCTTTTGAATAAATGGAAGCTTTGGAAGTGTTCCAGTGGACCTGGTGTCGTCTTTTTAGACCGTTTCTGCCTCAACGCCATGTTGGCTACGTTCTGACCAAAACAATGGAGCATCTGTGTGATGTCATTGCGCATGAATTGTGCAACGAAGACGGAATCGATAAGCAGGATTGTTAAGCAGGCAGGCAAACGATTCGAAGGAATCGAGCTACTGGGATCCGGTTCTCAAAAAGAACCAGTTCTTGACTCCCATCCCTACTTGTAAGACAGGAAATAAAAGTTGAGTGTGAGTAGAATACTTGTGATTTGGTTGGAGTTTTCTATTGCTTTTCTTTATTAAAATATTGCGTAATGAAATCAGTTCATTCTTTTTGAATAACCCTGTATTTTCATCTTTATCATATTTTTACCTTATAAATCTTTATCTGATTTAAATTTGAATGAAACATATTGTTAAAGAGAAGTGTTTTCTGTTTACTTACCAACATATACTTGAACTTATACCCAATAAAAAGCCATTGTCAGAGCTAGCTGGTGTTTAACTTATTCAAATCCCTCCTCATGGAAATAGAGGGCTGGTCTGGACATGAAACTCCTGGGATGAAAAAGAGGCCCACTCCAGCTCTGGTTATAGAATATCAACATGTAAAATGGAATCCTCTTGGAATTATAAAACCAACTATTTCTGATTAAGTCTATGAAAGTGGGCCAGGTAGGGACAGAAAGGAGACAAACCCTTTCCTTCCATGTGGAACAAACCAAAGCCTTATCGAGACATTGAAAATAGATGATGCAAAGAGTGACGACGAAGCAAAGTATAGCACATGAAACGCTTACATCATCACATGACATGTCATAGGCCTTTGCAGGATTTATTATTCAACAGAGATACAAGAAAATTTGATGTCAAAAAGCCCTCAGTAGTTATAGCGGTGTTGACATAATCTTTTCTTGATGTCCGCGCTCGCCATAGTTTGTTAAAAGCCTGGTGCACGAAGAAGAGAAAATAACTAGAAAAGTGCTCACAGTGGTTGAAAAACTACTCACTGCTGCAGCTTGTTGGTCGAAACTTTCCCTTACGGAGGCAATATGTGGACTGAGAGTTTCTCTTTTACCAGTGGAATGATGGAATGCCAAGGCATTTTGAGTGTTTTCCATTAGTCTGAGAAATACTCAAGAGACATAATGTACCAGTTGAACACCTCCCCTCGGAGTGTGTGAGACGGTGAGTGTGTTGCAGTATAAGTGTTCTAGAGAGGAGGGGGGGGCGAGGGTGTCAGAGGGAGACGCAGGGGAGGGGATGAACGAAGGGGAAAAGAGAAGAAAGATCAGGGAAGAGGAGGAAAGAGAAAGCAAGTAGTAGAAAGGCAGGGAAAACATGTCTCAGAGATGATGTGGAGTGTGTCGGCTCCACATGGGACCGCCGATGCTTTCCCTAAAAACCCACCATTGATTTGCTGAAAGGATCGAAGTCTGGTGTTTGGCCGGCCGACGGACCCCGACTCTGGAGGCTGTACACGGGGGCAGCTTTATGTAACTCACTGCTTTAGTCACACTAGTTCTCAGGCAGAGGCGATTTCTCATAGACTGCAAGGGAAGCTCGGCTTCCCCTAAAATTATGAAAATTAAATGGTTAAATATGTACGGTTGTGTTGACATTTCATTGACTACAAATGTGTTAGAACACGTTCATCTCACAGACGAGTTCGTTCAGAATCAGCTTTATCACAAATCAATGGACTCGATGTTGTTCACTTCTCATACATTCCCGTGTGTCTGTTTTCTCATTCAATCTCTGCTCAGTGCATTTGCCCGTAGACGCTCAGCGTCCATGCACTTCAATGGGACTGAGTGGAACAGTTTTTTGGATTTCATTCCCTCAAAACTGGACGGTAATTGGATAAATGCCACAATGTTGTCCCGCCCCCGGACGCTCAGTGTCTCTGGGGGTGAATGGAGCTGTGGGCGGAGCTCGGCTTGGCTGGATGCTGGGCTTCCACGTGCTGATTGTAGGATCAGTCGAAAGGCTGAATCCCATTTGATTGACAGCTATTTTGAGATCTACTCCTTCACTGACACAGTTCAGTTTAATACCGTCGCACGTTATGCTGTGAAATCAAGAGAGAAACCACTACGAAATTACTTGTTCATTTCTTGCACTGTAAATAAAACACACTCATTGTACTTCCTTGTTTCAATTTAACATAATTTCAGCGTTTTCTTGTTTACTTGGTACGATAAGGTCACCGACCATTTTCTTAAAAAGGACCGGAGGGCCGGATTTATGTTTAAATAACTTGACCATTTTTTTATGTAAGCCAACAATGAGCTTCCCCTGTCTGAAAGACAAGCAGCTGCCACTGTTCTCAGGAAAGGTGTTATCTGGTGGAGTTCCACTGACATCCTGCTCTGGATCCATATGTTCAGCCACTGTTCAGGCCGGAAACATTTGTCTGTGCTGTGATTCAGTTGCTATAGTGATTTGTAAAGTAGGGCGACTGATGTTAGGCAACCGTCTCATCAAATAATCACTACCTGTGGAAAGCGGTTATAAATGGGTGCTTTTCCATCAATCAAATTACCTCTGATTTTTTTGCTACGATGCTGTAAACTGTGTTTTTTCCACTTCCATTTAGAATTCTTGAGCTCTTTCATTATTATTTAAGCATTACATATTGTCTCTTTAATATCATCATTATATCTCAAAGAATAGGATGGACACCCACTAGGGTTTTTTATCAGCTCATTTCCGCCTACAGGAGATGTTAAACCTTGTCTAGCACCTTAAAAGTTATGTTTTTTGTGGCTGTGTTCAAACTTGAACATAACCTTAACCCATAAAGACCCAAACATCCATCACCGACCATAAGCATCTAACACAGTGTTTTTCAACCTTGGGGTCGGGACCCCATGTGGGGTCACCTGGAATTCAAATGGGGTCGCCTGAAATTTCTAGTAATTGATAAAAAAAACAAAACAAACAAACAAACAAACAAACAAAAACCTTACAACTAAAAATGTATGGTGAGTTGAGAGAGACAAGCACAATCCATAACAGACATGACAAACTCTAAAGCTGAAACTGAAGCACTTTGGTACTGTTTATCTTTCAAATGTTCATTGTGGTCAGTTTCAGATGCTGCAGCTCTTTCATAATTCATAGTTTGAGTTATTGTTTGTTCAGGATTAATTGTCAGCCTTGAAAATAAAATTCTGTCTTTGTGCAGTAATCTACACCTGGCTTTTCTGCCTCCGTCCATAATAATATACATTATAAAGACTAAACGTCATCTAAAATTAATGTTTATTTGCAACATAGTATAGCAAACTATTACATGATCAAAAGCAATTAATTTTAGTTAAAAATAAATAAATAAATAAAGTGTCCGTTTTGAATGTCTGTGGTCAGCAGAAATTTGTGATGTTAAAATGGGGTCACGAGCCTAAAAAGTTGGGAACCACTGATCTAATACCTGTTGATCCACTAAACCTGTCAATCCATGTAAATAATTGGTGTAAAATACAGTTTGTCATCTTTTCATGGTCATCAGATTTGGACATTCAGTGGCTCTGTAGTTACAATGGAAACACCCTCATCTTCTACAACAGTGTTTCCCAATCTTTTTGAGCCGCAGCACATATTTTACATTAGAAAAATCACAAGGCTCCACCAAACAAAAATGTCACAAAGAGTATATTTATTGAAATATAATGCAAATCTAGTCTCACTTTACTTCGTGTGAAACCTGGGCCTGTTTAGTTGAACACAAACCTGATATCCTTACAAGAATTGAAGAAAAATGTGGAGCCTTTGGAACGAGAAAGCCGAGAGGGGTGTGTCAGCAACCCTTCAGACGGAACCCCGACTTACAGATTGCAATCTGTATAATAGAGGCATATGCCCTCCACCCCAATCCGATCCGCAGGTCTGCGCATCATTAGTGAGGGAGTTTTTTTCAACAGAACACACCACACTGGGGCCGGCTCACTTTCATTTTCACTTTGCAACGGGAAACTGTTGTTGTAGAGTGGATCATCGGCACGTGCAGTCATATGTATTTATATCACGCCACTGGCTTAGAGTACCAATCAGGTGAAATTGGATAATCTTCCATGGCACACTTATGTGACACAGCACAATGGTTGGGAAACACTGTTCTACAACAATGATTCAGTAAAACCCATGGAGTTGGATCAATGACAGTGGATGGAGATGCTTGGATTATGTTCAGTTATTGATATATTTGCTGAAAAACTCACTTTTTCTGCAGTTTTGTATGTTTCTGATCTAATAACCCTCAACTTTAATCTAAGCTTTTATAAATATCTACATGATCTGTGAATTAAATATAGGAAAATGCCTGATTTATAGTGATAAAGTGCAAAATACAGAAGATAATATTGCAATAATTGGTGATAAATCACTTGAGAAAGGTTAGAGATGGAGAAAATTTCATTTGGGAACTGACACAAAAGTAGCTCTGGGTCTTTATGGGTTAAACTCTGTTCTCTAAGATGTAACAGAATGAGGGAGAGGCCCAAACCGTTCACCAATATGTTGTGTTTTCATCCTCAGTCAGAATAGATTGTGCAGTGATACATGTCTCCAACAAGTGATAAACAAGAACCTCAGGACGTTCTGGCTTGTTCTTTGAGCGTCTGGACTGCGATGCATCTGGAGAGAGCTGATTAGAATTGTGTTTCAAGTAATCTCCAAATGGGGTTTTGTTAAAAAAAAACAACAAAAAAAAATCACAAGTATGTTTTCTATCCTTACTTTATAAAATCAGTCTGTGCACCATCTGGCAAAAAACAGTCTGAAGAAGGATGACGACACTCACCGAACTCAAATGAAATGTTTCTTTTGTGTCGACTTTTTTGCTCTTCAACAGGCAGCAGGTGGTTGAAAAGGACGGACTTTGTCACCAGAAACTGGAATTTATATCACAACTGTTGCAGGGGTAATATGTATTGATATTCCAAACTGTCACCAGCAGGGGGACGTCATTTAGCAGAACAAACTTAGGTCCAAAATCACCAGCGAATCACCACCATGTATCCACAGACTGTATCACTCAGTGAATAAAGTATAAAGCTCTTTGTTTACACACATCTGTATTATAGTATACTGAACATCAAAAGAAACTTATCACATGTTCTTTGGGATGCCATTTCACACCATTTTATTAAATATGAAAACAAATTCTTTCTTGTTCTTAAAAAACATTTAACCCTTTCATGCATGATGGTCACTACAGTGGACAGCTGTTCAAAGGGGTTCTCTTATGTACTTATGGATTTTGTTGTTTTATTTCCATATCAGCCAACACAGTGGATGCTTATGTATCGTCCCATACACTGTAATTCATACCATTACTGTACATTTGCTGTTCTAAATAAATCTGATTTGCAGTAACATGTTTGACTGTAAAAAATAAAAAAATAAAAAAAAAAATAAAAAAATAAAAAAGCTAATTGTTATTAAACTGTAATTAACAGTTTTGTTTTGTTGCATATTATCTATATGCAGGTATTCTTAAAATGTGAGAAAACATCAAATTAGCAGCATTAAAAATGTTTTTACCTCTTAGTACATCAGTAAACACATGTTTCTTTGCTTCTAAAATTGAATGCATGATGTCCAGCTGAGTGGACATTTTTATAATTCCATGAAAAACAGGTTCATTAAAAAAAATTCAATCACATTGGTTTTTTTTTCATGCCTATAGAAGAATAAAAACATTCAAGAAAAAAATCTTGACTGTGGTTCTCAATTCATGCATGAAAGGGTTAATTAACAAACAAAATACAACAAACAACAAAACAGTGGATGAGTATTCGGAGGATAATGTAAAATATGACAAAGGGTAGGTCAACAAAGTTCACATTTAGCAACAAGCAATTAATCCACAGCAAGTCAAAGATTGACCAAATGGTCCAGATCAGTGTCCTCAGTACTGGGTATCTCCTCCCTGAGCCCTAACACAGGCTAACCCTAACCCAGTGTTTTTCAACTTTGGGGTCGGGACCCCACTTGGGGTCGCCTGGAATTCAAATGGGGTCGCCTGACAATTCTAGTAATAGATAAAAAAAATTAAATAAAAATACTAATGGAAAATATATGGTGAGTTGAGAGAAACAACCACAATCCATAAAGACATGACAAACTTTGAATCTGAAACTGAAGCACTGTGGTTCTGTTTATCTTTCAAATGTTCATTGTGGTCAGTTTCAGATGCTGCAGCTCTTTCATAATTCATAGTTTGAGTTCTTGTTTGTTCAGTATTAATTGTCAGCCTTGTAAATCCAAGCTGGACTGACTGTACATATCCTGACCAAGGAAAATAAAATTCTCCCTTTGTGCAGTAATCTACACCTGGATTTACTGCCTCCGTCCAGAATAATATTTATTATATAGACTAAATATCATCTAAAATTAACATTTATTTGCAACATAGTTGAGCAAACTATTACATGATCAAACACATTAACTTTAGCAAAAAAAAAAACAAACAAAAAAAAATCTGGGGTCACCAGAAATTTGTGATGTTAAAATGGGGTCATGAGCCAAAAAAGGTTGGGAACCACTGCCCTAACCCAATTCGTCGAGAAACCTCACGTGGACTCAAACCAGCTTCCAGCATGCCAATTGCACGCAAGCGTTGCTCTCATGTTAGACGAGGCACTGGAATTTTCACAAATGAAGCATGCAAGAGTGAGAAAGATACAAGAAAAATAAAGTTACTAGGTTTGAGTTGTAAATGAAAAATATTCTGTCCTACTGAAATTTATTACATACAACAAACAAGTGGTGATAAGTTTCTTTTGATGTTCAGTTTATCATCAAGTTTTATTTTTCAAACCAAAACTCATAGACACTTATTTTAACAGTCGCTCAAAATAACAGTGTCTTATAATCTTCACTTGCTGAATCAGCTGATAGTTTACATTATAGCTCTGTTAGCTTAGCTCTGTTAGCTTAGCTCTGTTTTTAGACAGAAAACAGCCACATTAAAACCACGAATCACCTCTGTGTTCTGTTCGGTTTGTATTGTCAGTAGCTGAACTAAAGATCTTTTTGAAAAGGACAGAACTATTCCAGTTTAGTCTGATAAACAAACAGTAACGTAGCAAAGATAAAAACATCCCATAACAACTTTATACCTTCATAAGCCTCAGAATAAAACTCACTTGTGCAGAAGAAACGCTGCCATTTCATCATCCAACTCTATTCTTTTCATTTACAGCTGTGTCTGACAACACATCTATTTTATCACTTCTTTTCTTTCACTATAAAAGTTGTTTCTCAGTGGTTCTCATTCCTCACATTACTTTTCATTCCTATGGAAGACTGGCAAGGTGACTCACAGCTCCCTCTAGTGGCCACATACATTTCCAGTGACATTAGCTCGTGGTTGTGAATAACTTCAGGTCATATTTCTAATCCAATTTTTTGGCATCTTTGACACAACATTAAAACTCTTTATTCCAAACATTTAGGTAATTTTTTAATCTTATTCAGTAGAAAATCTGATGTATATCTTTAACCCATAGAGACCCAGTGGTACTTTTGTAGAATTTCCCAAATGAATGTTTCTCTCAGTTTAACCTTTCTTAAATGATTTATCACCATTTATTGCAACACTACCTTCTTTATTTTGTGTTCTTTTTTTTTTAAATGAAAATTAGGTATTTTCCTGTTTAATTTACTGATCATGTAGATATTCATAAAAGCTTAGCTTAAAGTTTGGGGTTATTATATCAAAAACAGAAAAAACTGAAGAAAAAGTGACTTTTTCTGTAAAATACATCATTAACTGAACATAAAAACAAAAGTCTCTATCCACTGTCATTGATACAACTCCATGGGTTTTACTGGTGAATCAATGTTGTAGAAGATGACGGTGTTTCCACGGTAACTACGGAGCCTCTGAACGTCCGAATGGGTCATATCTGATGACCATGAAAAGATGACAAACTGTATTTTACACCAATTATTTTCATGTATTGATAGGATTAATGCAGGGGTGTCAAACTCATTTTAGCTCAGGGGCCATATTAAGCCTAAATTGATTTCCAGTGGGCCGGACCAGTAAAACAATAACATAATAACCTATAAATAATGACGACTCCAAATTTTTCTCTTTGTTTTAGTGCAAATAAAATTAAATCATGAAAATATGTACCTTTACAAACTATCCAAACATAGATGATCTGAGTAACCTGAAAAAACTGAGATTTCTTGAGAAAAATAAGTGCAATTTTAACAATATTACACCTCAACTTACCATTTATACATGTATATTATGGACTGGATCTACAAAGGTACAAAATATTTAATAACAGGAAGAATAATGTTTAAATTTTACTTTCAAATTTTAAGGTTTTTCACGTTTTATTGTTAAAGGATAGTTTGTAAATGTTAATATTTTCATAATTTAATGTAAGCTTTTACACTAAAACAAAGAGAAATATTTGGAGTTGTCAGTATTTATAGGTGTAATGTAATATTATATTTTTCACGTTAAACAAAGAAAATTTGGAGTCATTATTTATAGGTTATTATGCTATTATTTTAGTTGAGATCACATTGTTCTGTATGTGGAACCAGAACTAAAATGAGTTCAACATCCTTGATTGTTAATATCTTAAGTGTAATTTTTGCAAATTCATCCCGTGGGCTGGACTGGAACCTTTGGTGGGCCGGTTTTGGCCCCTGGGCCGCATGTTTGACACCCCTGGATTAATGGATCAACAGATATTAACAGTTTAGATCCGTAGATGGTTTTGGTTGATAGTTGCGGTTTGGGTCTTTATGGGTTAAGTCTTTTATTTATTTATTTATTTATTTATTTATTTATTTATTTATTTATTTATTTATCACATCATAAAACAGCAAGAGAAAAATTACAAAAACAACCACATTCAAACAAGTAACATCATTGTGCAGGAGAGAAGCCAAAAAAGTGAATACCTCCCAAGGAATAAACTAAACACAGGGGGAAAAAAAAGTGCAAAAATAATTACAAATATGATATAACTGAAATAATAAACTAAGGTAAAAACAATAAAAATACAAATCAAATTACAAATCATCCAATACAAATCAAATGACATGCAGCCTTACTTTTTTTTCATTAATTAGAGTCCTTTTCATATGGTTTTTAAATAATCATAAAGAAGATGTTGATTGAAGTTCAGGCCGTAGATTACACTGGTCAACAACAAATTTATTGTTTAAGTTTTTTGAGCTGTTTTAGGATAATTTTGGTGTGCTGAATCCAAAAATCACATTAATTTTGCTCAATCAGGTCAACTTTCTGAACTATGCTACATATTGGCTTTTTAACATTTTTGCTTACATTTATGGGCATTTTCACATCATATGATACAAAATTCTTTCATATTCCTTGCAATAAACAAGTTCTGAAGATTTTACTTTTGCCAATTTATGATGAATGTTTTTTTTAATATTACAGGTGAATGAAATGGCTTCAACTAGAAGATCTTGTAAAAATAAGCCTGACGTATTCTGCTACATCTGCGGTGAATACACCATTGTACCTAACAGGAATCCTGTTAGAAAATGATTTTTTTTCTCTTAAAACCTATTTTGGGTGAGAACTATATAAAAAAAATCAACTAATAAAGTCACAAAAATGTAATCAATTTTGTGAGAAGATCAAATTTTTCAAAATCAAATTAGCAAAAAAAACCTGACCTGATTGAGAAAAACAGATGTCATTTTTGGATTTAGCGGTGCAAAATGGTCCTAATTCAGTTGAAAAAACCTAGACAACTTGCAAAAAACATTTTTTTTGTACCCAGTATTATTCCAAAGATGTGATCCATGATATTTTAGAGAATACTGATTGACAGAAGTTCGACAGTACGGAAGATAAAAAGTCTTCAGCTTTACTAAAAAAAATACTCCTAAAAACTGTGCTTTGGTGTAAATCTTGCATAATACTTTTTTCCCCCTTTATTAATCCAAGCCCTGCTATCTTTTCCTTTTATTGCAATACAATATTACAGTCCTGCCAGTGCCTACATGTAACTAAAGGTCAATAATGATGAGTTTCCCAGAGACATGGCTGTTAATATAACCTCTTTCTATTCCTTCAAAATGGCAAAGCGCTAAAGTTGATGCATATATGTTTAGAGTTCCTAATAAAAAGCACAATTTTCATTCTGAAGCACTGACATTATACATATTCGTCGTTTGCAGGAATGAAGAACAGTCGCATATATTCTAGTGAGTGGGCTGTCGTACACTGTCGAGTCTGGAATATCAGTGTTATTGTTTGACATGTGGTTCTAATATTTTCCTCACTCGTACTGGAAAACTTTATCAAAGTCGAACCCCTTTTGTTTCTGAAGCTTCTGATTTGTTATTTCAGCTCTGCATTGATGTTATGTTTCCACAGTCAGGTGCTTTAGATGTACAGCCCTTTCTTTGTGTCGTTGTCACGCTCTTGAAACACATTTTTCATCTTCCTTACATCTGAAAGTATCTCATATACTGTATCTGTTTTTTTTTCCCTAAGAGGCTTACCATTTCTACAGAGCAACAATGGTACAAATTGGAAAAAAAAAAAAAAAAAAAACTTATAAGGCTTATATATGTCGAGGGTCTTATTGGCTTTCCTGATTTGAGGGGAGATACATCGCAGTTCGAGCTGGACTTCGGAGCACCCAATTTCCGCGTAAAGGAACATGGCTGAATGGGGTTCTTTGTTGTAGCGCTGGTGTCGTGATCGATGGCGGGGTATGTTGCTGCCGTAGCCTCTTCTATTGCTGATCTGATCTTAGCGGACCCATGGGGAGGGAGCTAATGGCCGAGCTACGGAGGCAGTCCTGTACCGCCGCCCACTCCAGAGGTGTTCAGTCATGAAGGTCGTTACTGTAATGGAAAAGGTTTGTTAAGTTCCACTTGTCTGTGTGCACTACATGACTGGAAGATAGCCCCGAACACCAGCAGAGGGGCCGAAAAGGAGGGGGGGGTGAACTTTCAGACCAGCACTACCTGAGGGCAACATCCACTATAGTCCACTTCCACTTGGTTTTATTGCTCAGATGTATTGTCTAAGACCGTGTGCTAAACATACGGTCCATGGGCCAAAACCAGCCATCCAAAGAGTCCAATCCACTCACAAGCGGCCTGATTACAATCAAGTTGTACAAGTATATTTGCATCAGTTATTAATCAGTATTGCAAAAAGATACCGCCAAAACCATTCCCAAACTGTTTTTTTGGCCATCTTATTACTAGATCTTGCAATCCTCCAAATTTGAAGAAAATCAGAAAAAAACTGATAAAATGGCGACCCAATGAGCATGAAAACATGCATAATTTTATTGTTATAAGAGAGCAAAATTATTGTACATAATGTTTTGTAATACAATAAATAATTACTACTCAACTCCTGTGTCTTTTTTATTACAAAATACACACATCACATTGCTTTTCATTTATTGATCATTTTTGTTGAACAGCTGTTTGATTATCAATTCTTATTTTCGGTATTAAGACAATCAACCATTTTGTTCTGAAAACCCTTCTTTTACAGCCCTTTAATTGTAATAATAGAATGGGAACCTGTTATTTAAGTATTATTATGACTAAATATGCACAACTAGACAGATTTTGGTATGCTCCCTGGCTGCAGAAAATTTGGTAACAATGTGGCAAATGGATGTTTACGTCGAACCGCATGTTTTCAATGGCGCGTTGTTCACCAAAATTCATGTAGTGTCCGTACACCAATATAATTCCATTAATAATATGGACTATATGCCTTATAGATACAGTATATTGTTAAAACTTGATCACAAATGTTTATTTACTCCTTTACCAGGAAGACTTTGTGTGTCTTCACACCTACCACGTTTGGTCCGTTTAAAACGGACCAGAGTTCATTTCCCCAGAAAGTCCGGACTTTTTTTTAGGTGTGAATACAAACATGCGAACTCTGATTTGAACCAAACAAGCGGGTGGTCTCGGTCCACTTCCAAATGGACTCTAGGCCGGTTCACTTCTGGTGTGAATATAACCGACCTCGAACCGAACCAAACCAAGGAATCTTGCACCTTTTTGTGCTTGACGAGCCACCGTAGCCGCTGGAAGTAGCCGAGGTTTATGGGTGGTCAGAGCTAACAGCAGCAGCTATGAGCTGTGGACAGACGTGGAGCAATGAGGAAATTGAATAGGCCACTGACATTTGGTCAGATGCTCGTATTATGAAACTGGCTCCGACTGAGCTTTTCTTGAATGTTAACATTATTTTCGTAAATTTGTGTGTGTAAAAATACAATTTATCTTCTGAAAATGATAACTGTATGTAGGAGCACCAAGTCTATTTCCATCAACACCGGCCGTTGCTGATTCACCCTGCCTCCGACTTTTCTGTCCAATGCTAGCGCAGTTCGTCACATCCGTGCTTCTGTTCACGCATATTGGTCCACTAGCAAAAAGTGTAATGTAAATGCGATCCGACCCAAATGGAAAAAATAAAGTCTGCATTTGATCCGAATCAAATAACCAAACAACCAAAGGACTTTTCAGGTGTGAATACACCCTTAGTTACAGATCTAACAGAGATGCGACCATGTGGTAAGCCAGATTTCCATTCCAATCTTGTAGAGTCCATACACCAAGTAGTGTCCATACACCATATCAGATATGTGGGTCTAATTTTATTGTTTCTATCAATATATGGAATTTTTCAGCACGCATGCTTTGGACACGACATCTATGCAATAAACAATGCATGATTATCCTGAGTGCATCCTGAGGCATTAAATATGGAGGCTATTAGGCTGTAGTGTCCGTACACCAGATAATTTCTGATTTGACAGGGGTACAAGCCTGCGAAATTTTTAGTAGACATCATAATACAAAAATATTTTGAACTTTAAAAGAGAAATATCAGACAAATAAAATGGCCTGTCTGATTTTTTGATAGAGCATTATTATTTTGTGTGTGTCTGTGCACCCTTCCTGTTACCCTTGATTGTGATCAGGCCGAAGACGAATCTGCAAAGTGCAAAAATTAGACTGAAGATATTAAAGGTTAAGGGGGCCAAACTTCTTTCAGTTCAGGGGTCACATACAGAACGTGATCTCAAGTAATATAATAGAATAACAAGTCGTTCCAGGCACAACAAGCTCCGCCCCTCACACCTATTGTAGCTTATTTTGGCATGGATCCAGCTGATGTCATCATGTCTATGCATGTGCTGATGTCAGCATATCAACTGTCTCTATATATGTGCCAAGTCTGAAGTAAATTAAAACAAAATTGATGTTTTTTTTTTTACGTGAAATTTCGTTCATTATAAATAAATGGGGAAAAAAAGGTTTTAACCCTTTCGTGCATGAATTATGAGAACCTTAGTCAAGATTTTTTACCTGGGTGTTTTTATTCCTCTTTAGGCAAGAAAATAACAATGCGATTGAATGTCTTTTAATGAACCTATTGTTTTTTTGGAGTTACATAAAAGTCCATTCAGCTGGACGCCATGTGTTTAATTTTTAAAGCAAAGCAACATTTATTTAAATCGCAATATCAGAAAGTGATCAACTGTGTGAAAACTATGAAATAAAAACATTTTTCCTGCAGCTAATCTGATGTTTTCTCACATTTTAATTTACTCTAATACTAGTTCTTACTTCATGGAGATAATATACAAAAAAAAAAAAAAAAAAAAAACCCTTTTGTTTAAGAAAACTGTTAATTACAGTCTAAAAACAATTAGCAATTGATTTACTCTCAGTCATGTTACTACAGATCAGGTTTATCTAAAACATAAAGTTACAGTAATATTCTGAATGTCAGTGTATTATGGGATGGTGCTGTGTCAGCTGATATGGAGGTGAAACAACAAAACCCAGGAATAAACAAGAGAACAGCTGTAGAAGAACTGTCCACTGGAGTGACCAGTATGCATGGGTTAAAAATTCCTCAAAAATTGAAACTCTGAAACTATGTTTCCCAAAAATGTAATCAGATCTATTCTGTATCACTGGCAATCTATCAACCCAATTTGGTATGAATTCAACTAATAGTTTTGCTGTTTCTGTAAATTGGCGTTTCTGTAAATTGGCTTAGAGTCTGGTTCTGACCAACTTTATATGTAAAGTGTCATGAGATAACTTTTGTTATGATTTAGCGCTATATAAATAAAATTTGATTTGATTTGACACAGAAATGTGAAATGTTGCCCATTATAAGTAAATGGGGGCAGGTTAAACAAAACTGAACTTTGACCAACTTTTCTCAACATCAGAAGATGGGTGGTGGTGGCAGGTAAAAAAAGGAAAAAAAAAAAAAAAAGATAATAACATCCCATAACAAGTGTTGCCAGGCACAACAAACCCCGCCCCTTGTTTGTATTGTATCATATTTTGGCATCGATCCAGCTGATGTCATCATGTCTGTGTGTGTACTGATACAATCATGTGTATACAGTATACATGTATGTATGATGATGTCATCATGCATGTAATGATGTCAGCATTTGAACCAAAAAAGTGTTAACATTGAGGTTACTTTAAGACAGATTTTGTGTTGTTTCAGTTATATGCAATATATTTTTATGTCAGAATGATGTATAACAATGTGCAAAGTTTGAAGTAAATTGAAAAAAAAAAAAAAAAGTTTGTATACACATTTGAAATTTTGCCCATTATAAGTAAATGGGGAAAAAAAGATTTTAAAAATTCATAAAAAATGTGAACTTTGACCTACTTTTACCAAAATGAAATCACATCTATTCTGGGTCACTGGCAATCTATAAAGCAACTTTGGTATAAATTCAACCTATAGTTTTGCTGCTAGTGTGTTAACAAATAAACAAACAAACAAACTGAACTAAAACCCCTTGCTTCTCCCTCGGGGGGTGGGGTAATAACCTATAAATAATGACCAAAGTTCAAATGTTCTTCTTGGTTTAATGTGAACAAGTACATTTACATTTACAGACTATCCTATAATAAATAAAATACGTTCATATTTGCTCAGTTAAATCCGAGGGAGTTGTTTTTTTGGCCAGACTTTTTGGCAAATTTTTATATTATATCATGATCATTTTCCTGGCTCATCAGCAACAATTATTGTAATATAATTTAATTTATTTCTATTTTATGGAATCTGTTACATTCTTTAGTCTTTAAATAAGTCCCTGCATGCTTTTGTAATGGCTGAAATAATTCTGCCACCTTAGCTTTTATCTAATGGGAAATCTTCAGTAATGCATGACTATTTCAAAATACTCATACACTTGCAAAGTAATAACCCAAACAGTATTTAGCAGGAGTTAATTTGACAGTCAGGAGTCTTCAATCTCCACACAGCGTGCTCAAGCATCTGTACTCGGCAGCTCGCTGAATCCTAATGAGTACATTTCTACCAGTAACAGCAGAAACAATGGCTGCGGCGCTTTTCATTTGTACTTACAACAGCAGCTCTGCTTCGCCTCTCCGATCACTAACAGTAGCAGGAATATTCCGTACTGCAGATTAGCGTCTCTAATCAGCATTCATGCAAACCCGAGATGTTCACCGTGGCTGTGAATCATGCACACGCCCACCTTCAGAGAGGAGAATTTGTCAAAATCGATGGAAAATACTCTGGGATGAAAAGAATTGGGCTCTCATGGTGATGTGCAAATTCACAGATGCCACAAGAGTCACAGTTGCTTTATGTTTGTGTTGTGGGTGTTTGTGTTTTGATGATAACTGTAGTGGTTCTGTGGAACAGCTTTTTGTTGTTGTTATATCACTAGAAACTCTGCAGTTTTGCATCATTTTTGGACCGACATTAGAAAAATATGTAGATGCAGAGAACATAGTCTACATTTTCCTGAACATACAGCTGCAGCGTTTCTATTACTTACATAATCTGCAGAATAATTTAACCCGTCACAGCTTTACAATAAGTCGAACATGTTTTTTACACAAATAGTGGTTTGTCAAACATGCGGGAAGAATTTGCAAAGTGCAGAACTTACACTGAAGGTATTAACAGTCAACGGTGTCATTCAGGTTCAACATACAAACCAATATGATCTCAAAGAAAGTACAATATCCTACTATAATGCACGTTTCGTGTCTGTTCGATCAATGTTGCAGCATGGGAGGGCGTTTGGGTGCAATGCTGCTGTTGCACCACAGGAGGGTGTCATGCTATCATATAATGGCACCATGGGTACAATGCCACTAGTCATAATAATCTGACCCCAAATGTTATTCTTGGTTTAATGTGAAAAAAATTTCACATTATTCCTGTAAATAATAACTCCATTTTTTTCTCTTTTTTGTAGTGTAAAAAAAAACATAAAAAAAATTATGAAAATATTTGCATTAACAAACTACACTGTAAAAAAAATCCTGTTGTTTTTACAGATAAAAACTGGCAGCTGTGGTTTCCAGAACAGTACTGTAAAAAACACATCCAACTGTATACATATTTACGGAGTAACATGTAGATTTAACATTTTAAACATGTAGATTTAACATTTTAAACATGAAGATTTAACATTTTAAACATGATGATTTAACATTTTAAACATGATGATTTAACATTGGATTTAAATGGTAACTGGACTGCACTTATTTAGCATATTTTCTCCACCTTCATGGTGTCCAAAGCGCTTTCCAAAACCACCAGGTCCAGCTGGGAACAATTTAGGGTTCAGTGTCTTCCATGGACACTTGGACATATGGACAGTCAGAGCCAGGATTCAAACCACCAACCCTTTGGTTATTGGATGAGCCGCTCTACCAATTCTACCAACCCATTAATTTACAAATTTAAAATGTTACATTGTTAAATGTTTACTTATTTATAACTTATATATATGTGTGTGTGTATATATATATATATATATATATATATATATATATATATATATATATATATATATGTATATGTGTGTGTGTGTGTGTGTTTATATATAAAGCAAATATGCCGTTATTTCAACATTATGGTCTTTGCAATTTAAACGGTACCACATTGTTTTTCAATTTACAGTTTTATTTTCTAAAAACAATAGAAATGCATCATTTCTACATACAAATCTGGTTTTGTTCACATACTCTTCCTGTAAGAACTACAGCTATATTTGATTCAATCATTAACACAAAAATCTTTTCAAATAAACAAATTCGCATTGTATTTTCACTTGCAGTTTTTTATGTTGCAGTTTTACAACTTTTTGGTGTTAATTCTACAGTCATTTTTTACAGTGTATCCTTTAACAATAAAACCTGAATAACATGACTAAATATGCAACGTGATATCATGACTCGCATAAATTTACACGCCAATTAAAACTGGCGTGACTTTTAATTGGCGTGTATATTTGTGCATTATAAGTTTTCTGCATGTATGTTCACACCACTTCAAATGCCATGCATCATGGATTAGGGTTACTTGAACTGGAGATCTTGATGTAGACAGTTTTTTGAAGTATATTTACTTGCTCTGACACTAGGGCTGCAATCGATTAATCGACTCAAAGTGATCCAAAAAATACTTCAACCACAATTCTCCTGAATCAAAGCTTTGTTTCCTTCATTTCTCTGCTGTTAAACATTGGTTCCACTGTTGTGTTTCACACGGACGCTTATTGTGACGCACAAAGAAGCTTCAATTCAAGAAAACTGCAATAGAATATTTCCCTTCAATCAATTCAAGTCGATTAATCGAATCGTGAATTTTTGCATTCGCTTCAAGCACCTAATCGATTAATTGGTTGCAGCTCTATCTGACACAAATATTCCTCTAGTTCAACCTATTCTGTTGTTAATTCTCAAATTTCACATTTTGACCCAAGACCGTATGTTGGAAACTTCAGCCAACCAGCATTTTTTACTTGATTTTTCTTTATCAGTGACTCACACGTGGTAACATTTCACACTTTCTGGAAGCATTTTACTTGTAGACCAGTGTAATTCAGGTGGATCCTCATAATAAAACACTTATATTTACTTGTATATAAATATTAAAGGAGTGATATTTTTCTTCTTTAAATGGAATCATGCATTTTAATACATTTCCCTGTGCTCTACATAAACTGTAAAGGCTCTGCTTGGGTCTGAATTCTTCATTAATTCAACTCCACAGGTCCATCTTCAACCCTATTTCTGAGTAATGACACCAGAAAGACTGTTTATGAGCACTGGCCCTTTAAATGCAAATGAGCCACTTCATACCCCGCCCCTTCCAGTTTGTTGGCTGTGCTTTCTGTCCCGTTCAGCCATTTATGTTCGTTAATACAACCAACAGCAGAAACATTTTAAGTAATCTGCTCGAAGCTTGGACATATTTTCAGTTTTTACTACAACTGTTGCTGCTGATAAACAATTATGTCGTACTCTTAGAAAAGTTCGTTGGAAGTCTTGACCTTATATGTGCAAATGTTGTGACATAACTAGTTATAAAATGTAACAAATTATGCAGGAATTAAAACGTTGTAGTAGAAATCCACTCAATTTTTTTCATAATGAATATAAAGACAGCTTTGCAGCACCTGGAGGGTTCAAATTCAAACTTAATGAACTATTAGGGTCCAAATACACAAAAAAGTGAACCAAAGACTAATAAAAGTGGGTTTAGCAAAATATGATCCCTCTAAATAACTTTGACATTTTCTTCAAAATTGCACAAGGTTTAAAGACTGTCTCTTTCATAATATACAGTAATCTGCAAGTTTATTTTTTTTAAATTAATTCATCAGACCAAGCAAATCAAATCCACATGTAAATGAATTGCAGTTTCCCATGTTATCATCATATTATACATATTACTGCTGCATCGACACTATGGCAGCAGATGATGGATTACACCCTGGCTTCAAATACCACAGAGATCTATGATGTTTTTTTTTTTTTTTTTTTTTTTTAATCTATTCACAATAAAGACCTTCCACAACAACATCTGAATGTCACTGAGTCATGAACATGTGACTACCACAGAATTTCTTCTATCTGAGAGTAACCGGTCACGTCCGACCAAGTAGAAAACCGGCTGATTCACGGTCAGTGGCTCATTGATTTGTAGATCTCAGGTGAAAAGTACAAGTGGCATCACCAGAGACTCAAAACAGTAACTGATTTTGGTTTTATTCAGCTTTCAGCGTCGGGTCAGTCCATGTGGAATCAACTGTTGACTGACCATCTCCACTATGCTTCATACTTTCAAAATAAAATTATGAGTCCTTGTCCTGAAATGCCCTTTTTTAGGTTAGAATATAATAGAATAGAATAGAATAGAGTGGAGTAAAATAGAATAGAATAGAATAGAATAAGCATTGTTGTCATTGCAAAAATGCTACTGTACAATGAAACTGTGCAACAAAATTTTGTTTTTCTGTTCTGTAAAGTGTTCAATACACAAAAAGGAGCATTTTTTACAGGTTTCAGCAAGCCATAATTTGGGAAATTCAAGAATGTTTATTGTCATCATGTGCACATCACAAAATTTTGCTTACAGGTAATTCCAGATTTTAAAAAAATTCTATAAAAACTCAAAAAAATCTATAAAAATACAAAAATATATCAGTCTAAAAAAAACCACACAAAAATCAGAAATAAATATATATAAAATACACAAAAAAATAAAAACACGAAAAAAGTATAAAAGCACAAAAATATAAATCTAAAAACACAAAAAATATATAAAAACAAAAAAAAATGCAAAAACAACAAAGTATAAAAACATACAAAAAATATGGAAACACATTAAAAAAGTAAACACACACAAAAAAAATAAAAACACAAAAAAGTATAAAAACATAAAAATATAAATCTAAAAACTCAAAAAATATATAAAAACACAAACAAATGTAAAAACACAACAAAATATAAAAACACATTAAAAAGTAAACACAAAAAAAAAAAACACAAAAAAAATAAAAACACAAAAAACATTAATTAAACATATACCACAGGTGATCTTGCAGAGAAACAAACGTCCTTCCACGTTAGCCGTTCCCCACCATCTACTCAAGAATCGGGACACTACCCCTTCTCGTGTACGTGCAAAATGGAGGGGTCAGGGTGAGGGGTAAGGGGTAAG